>NC_068355.1:165419649-165788913 GCF_020536995.1 Dreissena polymorpha
TATTAAAATGAACACTGTTGTAGTTACATATATATGTTTACAATTATGGTATTTTCACCAAAAAAAAAGTGTGGAAACCAAATGTTTATATTCGGAAAAACAATGGCTTTAAAGCTTCCCCATAATTATTTGCTAACTTTTGAATCTGCACGTTTGCAATCTCAATATTGTGTGTCCTTACAGACACTTATGATAAGTTTAACATTTCTATTTAACCCTTTACCACTTATATACGTATTTTTACGCATTTGCGGTCCCTTAGAAAGTTAAATTTAAATAAAGACCTTTCTTACTAGATTCAAGTTTTAACATTTCCAATCATTAGATACGGATAAGCAGCAAACAACATAAAACCTGAACAGTCTGCGATTTACTCAGCCATTTTCACTATGTTCTGAGTGGGGAAAGGTTAAGCTTGATTGCATCGAAAGCCTCAGGCTTATTGAAACGCTCTTGAGTCTGTTTCCTAGGCCTAGAACCAGCCCTTGGTGTCTATGGGGGAGATCTAAAGAGCATCCCTACAGTGGGGATCAAACCCATGACCTTCCGGTCGCTAGGCGGACACCGTATCCCTAATGACTGGCAATATCTGAATAATCTATCGATACATATACAAATTGGGTGTTTTGTTCTCATACTTCATAAATTACAAATAAAGTCAAGATAATGGTGTTTTTGTTGACCCTTTTTAGATTTGTTCTGAGCCAACATTATCAGTTTGTATCAGTACTTCAAAAAGATTCTTATCTTGAAGGGAAAAAATACTTATACAATACTATTATATCATGCGTGTATGGGCTTCTTCATGCCATTGTTTTAATTTAACCACAGACCTTTTGTAAATATCAATAACAAATGCAAAGATATTTCATGCCATAATTTATAATTAATTTTCAAACGCTATATACAAAACCTGCAGAACATGAAATTAAAACTTCAAACAATATTAATGACACTTTCTCATATTGGAATTTTTCAAGGTATTTCGACACCCCAAATGAAATGTAATATCTTTTCATTGATATTAATGAGTTGACAGGCAGTGTCCTTCAAGCATGTCCCCTATATCCCCATAGAATTGTAATATTTATTCAGACATTGATTATTTTTCCACTTCAAAACCAAACAATTCATCAGAAATTTGAGTGCAAATCAGATGTTTACATAAACTTAGTGCTACTCATTCCAAAGTGTGTGGGTTATTAAAAGGAAAAAACAAGAAGTTTTCTCTCGCAAGGGTTGCCTTGGTTACTACAAAATATAAACAATTTATACTGAGGAAAAATTATGTAAACAAAACTTTGGTGGGATGTAGAACAAGATCAAGGTTTATTATATATAAAAAAGACAATATCGTAGTCACTAACAAACTGAATGATATGAGATTACGAGGGGATGATTAAAAGCTGGCTTGTATAACTACAGCGAGATGGAAAAGTTATATCTATTTAATGTTTTTTTTACCCATAATAACAATTTACAAAGTGTCTATCCATACTTTCAGCACAGACAACATATGGGGTTTATTTATAACAAGAGGGCCAAGATGGCCCTAGTTCGCTCACCTTTTTTTACAAGGCCTTGTTCATTGCTTAGTTGAAAATTCAGTACTCTAAAGCATATTAGATTGGTTCTCTGCTGTTTACTTTTGCAGATTGGGCATGAAATGTGACTTATCCCAGGCTTCCTGAAAAGGCCGGACTTCTGGTCTTTCCGACAAAATTTTGTACGGTCCGACGAAGTTTCTAATATTGCCGGTCCTTATGACAGGCCAAACAAATATGACTTAATACCGAAAAGTCGAATACTTGCCAAAAGAACGATTACATCCAATTGGAATCAATTTTTTCGTGAATTTCGAGCCTTTTTTGTCATTAAGAACACAAACGCGTTACTTGTTCCTAAGAGTACTCTCCCTTTGTTGTTGTTTTTCGAAAACGTCAATTTCATTGTTCCGACATTTCACCATCTATCCAATTACAAAGGTTGTAAAAAAAACTACACGTGAAAAAAATGCTTATACAAATGATCGAAATTGTCAAATTTGAAGTTGTCATCATCATATATAAGCAATGTTTTGCTTTATGTATCATCGAAACGCATGAAATAACACGGAAATGTGCTTATATCAGCGTAATATCGCATTATCATTTTATTTTTGATAATATAAAACAGAGAGTTTGTAAAAGATTGATATTGTACGGAGAATATATAAGAGTATATTTGCACCAGTTTGACTTCATAATTACATATTATATTGAATGAATCACATATTTTAAAATTACAGTGATTTACATTTGCCCATAAGAACACATAATGATTTGCTTTATATGTTCAAATAGCAATTTATCAACTTATAGTTGCTCCAATACTTATACACCGGCTGGCACAATTGCAATAACATATGAGTTCAACTTTACTAAATTTCTTCAGTTTATAAACTCACGACTGTTCAGGTCAGCGTGAATTTTGGTCCGGGTAAAAACCCCAGGGCTTACAATTTATCCATCAGCCTTTTCCAAGTTGACAGGCACGTTTGCGCGACTTTTCAGGAAGCCTCGCTGATCCATGCAAGTGTATTTACAGGGTTTGTTCTTTTTATTGATCTGGTGCACCTAGTTTATTGACCCAGCATGACCCAGTTTCAAACTCGACCTAGGTATCATTGGGACAAATCTTCTGACCAAGTTTCATGAAGATTGGACAAGAAATGTGGACTCTAGAGTGTTAACAAGGTTTCTCTATAACCAAATAAGGAAAACTGCCCCCCCCCATTGGCAGTCATGTTTTTCAACGAATCGGAACCACTTTTTAACTCAACCTACATATCATTAAGACAAACATTTTGACAAGTTAGTTACATGAAGATTGGCATGAAATGTGACTTCTACAGTGTTTACAAGGTTTTTCTTTTTTTGATCTAGTGACCTAGTTTTTAACCCTGCATGACCCAGTTTCAAACTCGACAGAGGTATCATTGGGACAAAGCTTCTGACCAAGTTTCATGAAGATCGGACAAGAAATGTGGCCTCTTAGTATATAGAGTGTTTACAAGGTTTCTCTATAGCCAAATAAGGAATACTGCCCCGCCCACTGGCGGTCATATTTTTCATCTGACCAGAACCACTTTTGAACTCAACCAACATATCATTAGACAAACATCTTTGACAAAGTTACATGAAGATTGGACATGAAATGTGACTTCTATAGTGTTTACAAGCTTTATCTTTTTGTTGACCTAGTGACCTTGTTTTTGACCCGGCATGACCCAGTTTCGAACTCGACAGAGGTATCATTGGGACAAAGCTTCTGACCAAGTTTCATGAAGATCGGACAAGAAATGTGGCCTCTAGAGTGTTTACAAGGTTTCTCTATAGCCAAATAAGGAAAACTTCCCCGCCCACTGTCGCCCATATTTTTCAACGGACCAGAACCACTTTTGAACTCAACCAACATATCATTAAGACAAACATTTTGACAAAGTAACATGAAGATTGGGCATGAAATGTGACTTCTACAGTGTTTACAAGGTTTTTCTTTTTATTGACCTAGTGACCTAGTTTTTGACCCAGTTTTGAACTTGACCGAGGTATCATTGGGACAAAGCTTCTGACCAAGTTTCATAAGATCGGACAAGAAATGTGGCCTCTAGAGTGTTTACAAACAAATGTGAACGGACGGATGGACGGACAGACGACGGACAAAGACCGATCACAAAAGCTCACCTGAGCAATCAGGTGAGCTAAAAAAAAATATCTTTTGTCATACAACAAATTGATAGAACAATATTTCAAAGAAGGGAAGTTTCAATGTGAATTAAGATTTTAAGACCCATATGAAATGTTAAACAAGAGAAGTGTTTGTCAGAAACACAATGCCCCCTACTGCGCCGCTTTGAATCCATATTTGACCTTTGACCTGAAGAATGACCTTGACCTTTCACCACTCAAAATGTGCATCTCCATGAGATACACATGCATGCCATATATAAAGTTGCTATCTTCAATAATGCAAAAGTTATGGGCAATGTTAAAGTTTTTTGGACGGGCGCACGGACTGACTGACAGACGGACGGACTGACAGACAGACGGACTGACAGACAGTTAAAAAACTATATGCCGTCCTTCGGGGGCATAAACAAAATTGGTGATTTGTTTTGGGTATTGTGGGTTAAATGCATGTGTGTAAAGTGTCATCCCAGATTAGCCGGTGGAGTCCCATTTGGTCTTCTGATGCACACAGAAATGAATGCCCAAATGGCACTGAAAGAGCTAATCAAATACTCATAATGTGACATGAAAAGGTGTATTTCTATGGTTATTTCTGACTTAACTTTAGTATTTAGTAGAGTGAATCATGAACCAAAAAAAAACACCTCAAGATTTGTACATTTACTTTCAATTTATTTATAAAACAACAACAATAAATTGCACAATTAATAACCAAAATAAATGTTTGGCTTTTTAAGTTTTATGGTAAAATCAACTCGGATAGGGAAAAAACATTATACAATTTCACTCATCCTGGATGAATTTGAAAAATTCATGTTGGGATTTTTTTATTCAATAAAAAAAGTAGTCTGGATTTCTGGTCAAAGAAGGGGGGAGGAGAAATACCTGACACCCTGCTCTTAATGACACACCTGATAATTACTTGATACAACAGAAAAATGTTGGAGACCCACGATGAAAGTCTTACAAATTAAACAATCATAAGAAATGCAATTATCCATAAAATTGTGTATATATATATATATATATATATATATATATATATATATAATATCTATAATATATATATATAATATATATATTATTATATATATATATATATATAATATATATATATATATATATATAAATATATATATATATAGTCATGAACTTATTAAAATATTTTTTAAAAAAGGACTGCAATTTCTAGCTAAATCAAGCTAGTCTCAGCAAAAATGTGTCAGCTCTTTGCAATATGTAGCATAATATCATGAAATTACAAATCACATTTAACAAGGACAGAGATTTCTTGCTAAATCAAGCTGGTCTCACTAGAAATGTGTCAGCCATCTGTATCTGTTATTTTTGGTCAGTTATACTTACAGGATTTCTGTATTTTGGGCAAATTATACTTACAGGATTTCTTTATTTGGGCCAGTTATACTTTCAGGAGATCTGTATTTTGGGCCAGTTATACTTACAGGATTTCTGTATCTTGGGCCAATTATACTTACAGGAGTTCTGTATTTTGGGCCAGTTATACTTACAGGATTTCTGTATTTTGGCAAGTTATACTTACAGGATTTCTGTATTTTGGGCAAATTATACTTACAGGATTTCTATATTTTGAGCCAGTTATACTTTCAGGATTTCTGTATTTTGGGCCAGTAATACGTACAGGATTTCTGTATTTTGGGCAAATTATACTTATAGGATTTCTGTATTTTGGGCTGTTATATTTACAGAATTTCTGTCTTTTGGGCCAGTTATACTTACAGGATTTCTGTATTTTGGGCCAGTTATACTTACAGGATTTCTGTGTTTTGGGCCAGTTATACTTACAGGATTTCTGTATTTTGGGCCAGTTATACTTACAGGATTTCTGTATTTTGGGCAAATTATACTTACAGGATTTCTGTATTTTGGGCCAGTTATACAAAGGATTTCTGTATTTTGGGCCAGTTATACTTACAGGATTTCTGTATTTTGGGCCAGTTATACTTACAGGATAACAGGAGTACCAGATCTGAAGGCTACTATTAGTTTTGGGACTATAGTGAAGACTTTTCAACCCATACTTACACTCTGCTGCAAGAATACTTCTGGGGTATGACGTCCCCCAATGTTCCAGCTGCAAAGGTGGTGTTGTCCATACAACTGCTAGCATCTAAGGCATAGCCATCTCTTGCTTGGCTACCAGGCAATACTGCATCCTCACTGTCAATCAAAGAACTCTTCAGACTAGCTTCTGCAGTCCCATTGGGATCAATGTTTCTAAAAAGGGTTCATGAATGTTTGACAACTGACCAGGAATCAACTTTTGATCAACGTCACTAACAAAAGTTTCGCTTTTATGTGAGAGCTGCTGAAGAGAAATTGATAAGTCTTCACTGTCATTTTTGGACACCCTATATTCTGTAATAGCTTCATCGTCTGTATTCTTCGTTTCATCAGAAGAGGCACTTGTTTCTGTTTTTAAAGCTGCAGCTTTTTTTTGGTTTCTTCATGTTGCAGCTTTCTCTTTCTTTGTCCAGTACCTTTTGAAGTCCGCCCTTCATGAAATACTCATGTGTAACCTCTCGACACCAGTCTATTCTGGTTTCTACATAAAATGTGTATCAAATATTAATATTCATAAACTATTAATAATTTAATATCACTCAATACACATTTAGTTTTAAAAAGGTTAAAAGGTAAAAGTATTTAGTTGCTTAAACATCCAACAATCACTTTTCTATCATTATCTTTCTACAGTATGTTCCTTGTCTCTAGGTGAATTATGTTAATGAGAGATAATTACAAAAAGAGACTTAACTCTCACTAAAAATTTTAAATCACTAATTACAAAAAGAGACTGAACTCTCATAAATTTTTTTAAATCACTGGGAAAAACAAATGCTCATTGCAAATTAACTTTTGTTATGACATGTTTGAATATATCAGTTGTAATCAATGGGATTATCCATATTTACTTGTAGACTTATAAATGCAATTGCAAATGACCTTCCTGCCCACTTTTGGAAACAAACAAAGGTTTTTGCTATTTGCTGCTCATCAGTAATGATTGGAAATGAAACCTTAAAAACTTGAATCTAGTAAGAAACATCTTTAATTAAATTTAACTTTCTAAGAAACTGCAAATGCATCAAAATTCTCTTTCTAAGGGGGAAAGGGTTAAATCACCTTGATTCTTGGTCCAGTGCTCGGTTGCTAGGGTGTGCATAGCGTCTGCATATTGAGACAACACAGTCTTGTTCCCGCAGTGTTCAATCCAGATCCTCTCCAGGTCTCCCTCTCCTAGACAACACATATGAAAAAGAAACAATTTACAAGAAATGTCTTAGAGAAAACATAAATACACAAAATCAACACAAATTTGTAAAATATTTCCCACAAAATAAGCATTTTGTATCATTTTAAATCTAGGTTCCAAACCACATCTAGCGTTGAAATTCTGGATATTGCTATAAGGAACATCGATTTGTATGTGTCAACTTTATTTTTCGAAATATTGTACTAAATATTCGTTGATTTTGAGAGTGTATGGGCTTTCAAGAACTAAAAAGATATGTTATTGCAAGAAGAACACTAGCTTAATTTCAAACTACCGTTACAGATGCCCCACAGATTATTTTGTAGTATAAGAATTGAGTTGAGTGTGGGTGTTTTGAGTTGCATTATGATGCAATTGAAGAAAGTCTGCACACACACTGACCTGAACTACTTTTAAATTTCTTCCTCAGATCGGCATGGACCCCCTTGACGTAATCAGCGAGTCTCAGGTGTTCTTCGTGACATTCTGTCTCACTCAGCCATCTTTCACGAGCCCTCCGCTCTAAGAAGTTTGTTCCACTACTTACACTTTCAGAGTCTGTCATGATTAACTGTAACTGAAATTGCATCAAAAAGGGACTTTTATATGAGCCAAGCTTCGAAAAAACTTGGCTTTATGCATGTGCTTTAAGTACACAAGCAAACCTGGTACTACGCTTTCTGGCTATGCATGTGCTTTAAGTACACAAGCAAACCTGTTACTACACTTTCTGGCTATGCATGTGCTTTAAGTACACAAGCAAACCTGGTACTACACTTTCCGGCTATGCATGTGCTTTAAGTACACAAGCAAACCTGGTACTACACTTTCCGGCTATGCATGTGCTTTAAGTACACAAGCAAACCTGGTACTAGGCTTTCCGGCTATGCATGTGCTTTAAGTACACAAGCAAACCTGGTACTACACTTTCTGGCTATGCATGTGCTTTAAGTACACAAGCAAACCTGGTACTACGCTTTCTGGCTATGCATGTGCTTTAAGTACACAAGCAAACCTGTTACTACACTTTTGGCTATGCATGTGCTTTAAGTACACAAGCAAACCTGGTACTACACTTTCCGGCTATGCATGTGCTTTAAGTACACAAGCAAACCTGGTACTACACTTTCCGGCTATGCATGTGCTTTAAGTACACAAGCAAACCTGGTACTAGGCTTTCCGGCTATGCATGTGCTTTAAGTACACAAGCAAACCTGGTACTACACTTTCTGGCTATGCATGTGCTTTAAGTACACAAGCAAACCTGGTACTAGGCTTTCCGGCTATGCATGTGCTTTAAGTACACAAGCAAACCTGGTACTAGGCTTTCCGGCTATGCATGTGCTTTAGGTACACAAGCAAACCTGGTACTACACTTTCCGGCTATGCATGTGCTTAAGTACACAAGCAAACATGGTACTACACTTTCCGGCTATGCATGTGCTTTAAGTACACAAGCAAACATGGTACTACACTTTCCGGCTATGCATGTGATTTTAGTACACAAGCAAACATGGTACTACACTTTCCGGCTATGCTGAATTTTGTAAGAAGAGACTTCCTTAAAGTGAACAATTCCATAAAAGCCCAGTGTTTTCTGACTGCAGACTGCATAGGCTTATGTGCTGGAACAATGTTTAATTTTGATTTTTTTTGTAACCTATCATTGTGATTCCCTGTTGGTCAAATTGTGCTTACCAAATCTTAGGCGCGTTCTGCACAATTTGCTAAAAAACATCAATAAGTCAAGTCCTAGTCCCCCACGGAGTAAGTGCTGTGTATATACATAATTTGCAATAATATTTTTGCCTTTGTAAATATTTTTTTAAGTTTCTTTGAAATTCTGAGAGTAGATTATTACTCAACCTTTTCATTCAATACATTTTTTGGGTAGCTTTTTTAAGTACAAGACTTTACAAATTTTAAGTTATATATGGTTATACGGCTACAATATTTTAGACTGAAATTAGATCAATGTTTGTAATTTTTGAGGTACAGCATTTCTTTATAATTATTTCATATAGATATATACTCAATAATTTTGAATAATGCTTAGAAATGTGTTCAATTTTTTAATGTTTCAGTTTTCTACCCATGAGCTATTCTGATCGAAGAATAAAGCGGTTAACTATGCGGCATGTTAGTTTGCATAGCAAACGATGGTCGTAATAGCTTATCTGTGCAACCACTCAACACACATGAAATACTACTGGTTTTCTCACAGCAGAGCTATATATGTATGTGCAATAGAGATATTTAGGCTACTTAATCTTTCAGTGTCAGGCATAATTTGGTCTTGTTCTGAGAAACTGGGCCTAATGCATGTGCGTAAAGTGTCATCCAGATTAGCCTATGCAGTCCGCACAGGCTTATCAGGGATGACACTTTCACCTTAAACTAGATTTTCTGTAAAAATGGACTTCCTTTAAACGAAAAATTACCATTAAAGTGGAAAGTGTCGTCCCTTTTTAGCCTGTGCGGACTGCACAGGCTAATCTGGGATGACACTTTAGCACATACATTTTGCCCCAATTTTCACAGAACAAGATACATTTTATAAGCCTGAAAGGCCCCGAACGTATCAACATTACATATAAGTTGATGTGTTGTGGAAAAATCATCCATTACACTATTCACCATGTCCACAAAGCCAAAGCAAAAGCTGGAGAGATCATGATGGCAGGAACACAGCTGAAGGAAGAAGATGAGGCTACATATCTAGGAGTCACATTTGACAAGAGGCAAATTTGGAAGTCACATATCAGCCATATTGAAGGAACCGCCAGAAGGAAACTTGCTTCGATGCACAACTTGCTGGAACAACATGGGGTGCTAATGAGCAATATTGAAACCATATACCAGGGCACAGTGAGACCCACAATGTATATAGCTCAGCAGCATGGTCCAGTACAGCCAAGACGTACCAGCAAAGCCCCTCACAAGTACAGAACCAAGCACTGTGAATCATAACAGGGGCCACCAAGTGGACACCCACTGCATTCATGGAAAAACTTACTGGTATAATGCCACTGCATGAAAGAAGACAAACTAAGTACTACTACAGGCTTGAAAAGTTCAAATCCCTACCTGACCATCCAATAAAAAGCTAGACTTACAGAAGGTACTAAAAATCAGCTGAAGAGAGGTAGTTTTGTACACCAATTGAAGACACTTAACAGACAGTTTGCACAACAGCTGGACACTCAAACAACTCCACTCATGAAGACATTGTAATCCAACAGCAAATGATCTGTCAAAAGTGCAAATTAGACTTACTGTCCCCCTACTTTAGTCAGAAGCACAAAATGAAATCATTAAAAGACGTCATATCTTAGCCATGATAAATGAGGATTTCCCATCAGATCTGTGGACACATGTATACACACAGACGGATCAGCTTCTAGACCTGTTGTAGACGGAGGAGCAGGGATTTTCATCAGATATCCATCATGCAGAAATGAAACACACTTTCATGGCCACTGGAAAGAGGTGAAGCAATACAAAGCTGAGACAAGAAGCACCAGAAGATACCACCTCAGTAGTATTCCTCACAGATGCAAGATCAGTCCTTGAAGCTCTGATAATCAACACCTCCCCAAAACTAGCTTAACTTATGACAAGACTCGGCAAATACCTTCAACATAGCACTGCAGTGGATACCTGCCCACTGTGGAGTGTCAGGAAATGAGGAGGCTGACCAACTAGCCAAACAGGGAGCAAACAAGAGCAACCAAATACCCAGGTTTCACACAGAGAGAAAGTCACCATCATAAAGGCAATCACTAGGCCCAGCAAGAACAAGATGCTTATCACCTGCTTTACAGAGCAGAACAAGTAGTGATGGTTCGACTTAAGAATTGTTCAGACATTAAATATATATAGGTAGCTCACAGGCAGACCTAGTTTGGTATTGCATAATATTTAATAAAGATAAATGCATAAGTAAATCACTTATGCATTTATCCTTTATTTAAATTATTATGCAATACCAAAACTAGGTCTGCCTGTGAGCTACCTATATATATTTAATGTCTGAAACAATTCCTACACCTAAACTAGTCCTTGAGTGGAAACAGGTTTTCTATATTAAGTAACAGTGTTAAACCTTGTTCTGACTTCTCTGCAAAATGAATCCTGTGGGTTTTTTTACCATTTGGGGGAAAAATATTGATAGAATAGCTTAATTGTAAGTGCCTCTTCAAATCATACAGAATTGGGCATTTGAGAAACATGTGGGCGTTGTTCTATGAAAAGGGGGTTTAGTGTGTGTAAACCTTCATCCCAGATTAGCCTGTGCAGTCTACACAGGCTTTTCAGGGACAACACTTTCACCTTTTATGATATTATATAAAGCAAGTCTCTTCTTGGCAAAATCCTGTTTAGACGGAAAAAGTTGTCCCGGATTAGCATGTACTGAGGGCACAGGCTAATCTGGGATGACACTTTATGCACATGGCTTCAAACCCCATTTTCACAGTACACTGCCCATTTTATTACCATATTGTTGAACTGATGGTTACTAAATTAACAATCTAGTGAAAGTAACAGAAGTTTCGGTTTGATTTGTGAAAGGCTTTAGACATAGAAACAATTTATACTGTAATACATGATAATAATCCTTGTTTGACTTATTACAGCCAAAGTTTCTGACAAAAATCTCTACTGTTTAAAGTATGAGTGTTTTCGATAGAAATTATGGCTACTTCTATCAAGTTTTTTAGGTTGTGTTGATTCCCTTTTGACAGGATATAGTCAGAAAATAATTTTTCTTATGCATTACAGTTTCTAGTCATACCATGATACCAGTGTTGTCAGATTATTGAGTTTAATAAAGTTTGTAAAAACCTGTTATTCTGCTGTTTTCTTTACAGATATACATTCTGTAAAATATTGCGATACATATCGCGATACAGTTTTGTCGTATCACGATATACCATTGTACGCTCACGGCTTATCGTGACAGCCCTACATACATGTATGCAATCTGTATATGTCACTTGTTTCAACAAATAATAGCATGTGTATATTAAATACCACACTGTCTAGCATAAATAATGGTATATATATTTATTTACCTAATAATGCAAGTGTTATGGTCCATAGCCTTAAGGCATTTGTCTTTCAGGAAATTATTTTCCTTATCCCGTGGTACAAATGCATTATAAAAGAGTGATTAGATAAGCGCAATAGGGCAGAATTCTGGTAGCATAGCATTACAAAATAAACTGTCGAAAAAGTATAGTCATTAATTATGGGCCAAATCTGTATACATGTACGAAAATTTAGAGTCACGAAAATATTTATTTTTACTTAAACTGGGTCTTTCAAAAATTTAGAGTGTTTGAAAACTGAGTGTTATTATGGTAGGTTTCGTTTTCTTAAAAAACTCATTAAAATTTTCATGTTTATAAATATGTTAAAAGTTGTCCCCAGGACAATCCTTATGGATAAATAGAATACGTCTATTTGTTGGATGAACTTAATGGTCTCTATCAACAATGATCAAGATCTGAAAAGATAGGAAATAGCAATAGTAGTATAAAACCCTCTATCTCCCCCAAGTCTTTGGGTAATTATGAGAATTAAAAAACAAAAGACTGATCTAATGAAACAAATGTCTTGTACTGTCTTAAGTAATAGATCAATTAAAGTGAATGAAAAAAACAAAAACACTAGTCAAATAGTCCTTAAAGTATTTCTTCACACTAAAGTAACATTATGGAAGAAAAATTCATAGTGAAGGATCAGATTCCATGTCATAGTCTTTTTGCCATGAAGGAACACGTCTCAAGCGGGTTGAACGTCTAGGGGGTAGGGAGTACTTCAGGGGCAGCAACATGTTTTTCGACAGCTGGTGGTGGTGTAGGATTCTCACTGGCAGTTGGTGACTGGTAGTAGATCTGATTCTCGTTAAACCCGAGGCGATGGATAACTTTAAGGCCTGCTAAACAGCTCTGACAACCAGTATCAGCCATGGCAGGGACGGAGGCCTGGGGTGGAGCGTGCATACATGTCGTCGAGATCAAGTTCAGTATAGTCTTTCCAACACAGTGTGAACATTCACATCTATAAATGGCAGTGGCTTGGAACTTTGGCGGACCCAAGTGTCTGATAGAATGTCATACACATGATGCTCGAGAGGTACACTATAATTACGCTTGCTAACTGTGCACACATCACTATTGAAGCTTGTGTCTAAACAGTATGAATTGTCAAATAATGTACACAAGGAGTCGAACAGTGCATTCTCATGATCAGTTCCCCTGGATTGACGGGCTCGTGGTGGGCGGTGGGACCTGTCCTTGCTCAGGTTTTTTTTCCCACTTTTTGGGAAGAAAGCCCATGGCTTTGGAATTGGGAATTTTATCGGCATTTTCAAGAAATTGGGTAAATTAATTCATTAGCCTTTTTATTCCAACGAAAAGTCCACAAATTAGGGAAATACTAAATATGATATAACTCTTTATAACCATTCAAATTAAAAGAACAAAATCATATAATACTTTGTTAGATGTAATTGAATTACAATTGAGATAAAATATGCATTTAGACACTTCTTTCAAAAAAAAATTTAAAAAAAATTTTTTTTATTTTATTTGGGGGGGGATATTGGGAATTTTTTGCCACATTTTGGGAAAAAAGTATACTTTTTGGGATTGGGAACATAGCCGAATTTCGGCTATAAAATCGGGCCAAAAAAAACCCTGTTGCTGCGACACATGGATTCTGTATGGTGATCACGCTTACAGTGTTTGCAATTGTGGCCAAATGCTGGGCATTGAGTACGGCGAATATGTGCTTTACTTTACTTCCCGTGTCCTCATTTACCACAATATGAGCAAACCTCTAAGTCAGACTGTCTCGATACTTTCTGTGTTTTCTTGTAGGTGCTGGCAACATTGACCAACTCTCGATCTAACAGGCGAGAGGCAGAACGTTTGCCTGCTTCCTTAGCCTCCACAAACTGAAAAATGTCCTCAAGGCTCATGTCCTGGTTTTTATCACCGAGGAGATCCATTTGGATTTCAGGATCTGCGAGTCCTCTGCTTAACACACCGCGCATAATGGCTTCTGTATAACTAATGTCAATATCACACCCAGGGCATTTGATTAAATACTTGCAAATGTTTGCCTGACCCTGCAACCTAGCGCCGAAACCTCGCACAGTCTCGTCCCAATCTTGGCGCATATTATGTAGCGTGACGCGTGCCACCATCGTGTTTTCCTTGCGGACGGCCAGTTTACGAATTGCAGCAAGTACCTGAGCCTCTGTTTTATCGGTGAGGCTTCCACTGGCTCTTGTGATGTCCTTACGTAGAGGTCCGTCACAACACTCAAGGAGTAGTATAATCTTGTCTCTACCAGTAACCTTTGTAGCATCAACATAGTCTTTCCAACAACTTTGAAAATATGACCAATCCTCACATGTACCTGCGGCGGAGATGGTTGGTCGTCGTACGTGTTCAATTTTTCAACAGCTACATGGACAGCTGGTGGTGCAGCAGGATGTGCTGCGCTGTGTGCAGTGGATCGACATCCGGAGTCTTGTATTTACAACCTGGGAATGGACACTGTACCTCTGGCATGGTTTTAGTATCTTGTATATGTATATTAAATACATGTTAAGGAGACTGTAAACTAAGTGTGTTACGGTTGTCTTCAAGTGCATGACCTATGTGCAGGGTGTACTATCTGAGACAACTGTTGTTTATCATGGTGTTGGCATTATAGATCTTTCGTGCATTATTAGCTCTGACACTTGTGAAATAAAATAAGTTTGATCGACAGACATGAGACATGGCTTAAATTTATATTTATATTGACAGTTACAAAAGTTAATAACGATCTTGATCATAAATAAGAATACGTCTATTTGTTGGATGAACTTTAATGGTCTCTATCAACAATGATCAAGATCTGAAAAGATAGGAAATAGCAATAGTAGTATAAAACCCTCTAATGGACAATGAAAAAACAGTGGTAGAAGTAAAAATATGATAGAAATATTCCTGAGAACCTTGTTGTGCATACATGCTATTGAAAAAAGTAGTTTTCCATTTACTTCGATATTTTGTCCTTATTATAATACTTATAATGTTATATGTTTCGTATGTATAACAATAAATGCCTCGAACAACCACTTTATTTGATTGATTGGCCAAGTAACTGTTGCAAAGATTTAAGTATATCTTTGCCATAAATAAGAATATGTAGATTAGAAAGCATTAATTCACACTCCTGCTTTAAATTGAAATTGTATGCACCTTGAATTTCATGGTACAATATCCATGTAACAGTCCAAAGGAAAACACCTCAGGAGTTCATGACTATAGTACAAAAATTGCAGGAACATTTTAATTTAGCAAACAATCGCTAACTTATTCTTGGCTTGCCTTTTTCCAGATGAGGACAATAGTTGGGATCCAGACATAAGCCCCCCAGGACAAAACCCCCCAATGAAAAAATGAACATTTGGACAATTGCCCCCAGTAGAAATGACAGGTAGAATATAAGCCCCCCAGTGCTTATTTTGCATCTGGACATTTGCCCCCCCAGTGCTTATTTTAGACGTGGACATTTGCCCCCCAGTGCCTAATTCTAAATGACATTACTCGATTGAGCAGATAATCATGTCCAGTTATCACCACCTTTTAATCCTTTTTATTGATTAAATACAGAAGCCTTTAATTTTCATCAACAAGTATATTTTCAAAGCCACATGTCACACCTTTAACAAACTGATAATCCTTTTGATTGATTAATTAAAAAACAATTCAAATTCTTTAAGATGTTTGTCTTACCTAAGATTAGGCAATTGAAGTGAGTTTCTGGACCTTTTTTATTTCGAATTATAATGATCCAAGTTTCTATGATTATATATTAAGGAGATATGAAAATAATACTGAATCCAAATA
The DNA here is from genome assembly GCF_020536995.1 of Dreissena polymorpha. Lineage (NCBI taxonomy): Eukaryota > Metazoa > Mollusca > Bivalvia > Myida > Dreissenidae > Dreissena > Dreissena polymorpha. Next base: position 165,435,591 of record NC_068355.1, read on the forward strand.
CAGAGATATACTAGTCTAATGGAAACAACATATGATATTAGCACTGGGGGGCTAATGTCCACTTCTAAAATAAGCATTGGGGGGCAAATATCCAGATGCAAAATAAGCACTGGGGGGCTTATATCCTACCCGTCATTTCTACTGGGGGGCAATTGTCCAAATGTTCATTTTTTCATTGGGGGGGTTTTGTCCTGGGGGGCTTATGTCCTACAATCACAATAGTTTGTGCAATGAAAATTATTTATGCAGAACTATCCGAATAATAAAATATCCGGTTAATGTGACATTTGTGTAATGTTCTGCAATCAAATGTCGAGCATACAAATATTTTGTAACACATGTATACTATTATTATTTCTTACTTATAACACAGTGTTTAAGAATAAAAAAAGAAGTTAAGCAATTGTCATTCAGATTCATCATGTTGATGAATCATTTATTTCATTCATTCATAAATCTTACTTCCTCAATCTGTACCGCTGAACGCTTGAAAGCAACTGGCCAAGCGTCTAATTTTACGGTACAGTTACATTCAACCTTTAAATTCTAGATTGCACTCTGTTAAAGGGGCCTTTTCACGTTTTCGTAAATTGACAAAATTATTTAAAAATGGGTTCAGATTCGCAAATTTTCGTTATTTAGTTATGATATTTGTGAGTAAGCAGTATTACTGAACATTAACAATTCTCTAAAATATCTATTATATGCATCTTTTGACATTTTAAAAACCTGAAAATTGTAAAGCGAAATGATTAAATAATTAGGACAGTTCTGTTGTTGTCGTTGTATTTTGTGATACTACGAGGTTTGCTTATATAAAGTATTAAAGGGGCCTTTTCACAGATTTTGGCATGTTTTGAAGTTTGTCATTAAATGCTTTATATTGATAAATGTAAACATTTAATTTTAAAAGTTCCAGTAAAAAATCAAAAATAAAATTTAAAAAAGGAAAAAAAGTAGCCCGTAGCAGGGCTCGAACCAGTGACCCCCGGAATCCTGAAGTAAAAACGCACTAGCCAACTGAGCTATCCTGCCAAGCATACACAAGTTACGTATTTTATACCTTATATACGCAATCTTTGTAGTTTCACAAATTTAAACGACAACAATAGAACTCTCCAAATTTTTCAATCGATTCATGTTGCAACGCTTTATAATTTTTAGGTTTTTAAATCGTGAAAAGAAGCATATAATGGCTATATTTGACCATGGCAAATGTTCAGTACTACTGTTTCCTCACAAATATCATAACTAAACCGAAAATTTGCGAATCTGAAACAACTTTTCTCAATTTTGTCAATTTACCAAACCGTGAAAAGATCCCTTCGAATTCATTACTCATTGTAAGAGCACGGATGGCCGAGTGGTCTAAGCAATAGACTCCCCATGGGTCAGTGGTTCAAGCCCATTTGAGGGTTACCTTTCTTCTTTTTAAATTTAATTCTTGTTCTTTTTACTGGAGCTACTTTAAGCCTTCTTGCATCCAATGTTTAGATTTATCAATATAAAGCATTTAATGACAAACTTCAATACATGCCAAAATCTGTGAAAAGGTCCCTTTAATGAACAGACATGTTTTGAACAGACATGTTTCTGAAAGGTCTCTAAATGATAAACACATATTATTGAGCCTAATTCTATATTTACCATCAGACAAATAAAATAAATCAAAACATCTCATACATGAATTTCCATTTATAGATAAATAACCTACGTATTAATAATAAAAGATCTATCAATTTATCAAGAGATCATTGTCACAAGCAAGTCTTATTTTTAAACATATTTTAACTAAAACGAAATAATTAAAAGTTTATGTTCGATTTCTTGTATTTTATTCGATTTACAAAAATGTTAAACAGTTGTTTGCATTTATTCATTCTCAATTTTAAAGACGGCTAACTCGATTTAGTGAGATATGATATAGCGCCAAGGACAAAGCAATCTGATAATGGAACAAATATTGTGAACCTGCTTATTCCGATTGTAGCTCAATGATTGTTTACTTTTTCACACTCAGGTGCCGGACCGCATAACACACAAGAACAACAAAAATCGTCTGCAATAATGTAGTTCATTATACACGCAACGTTTTTTTGAAAAACAAATACGCGGATTTGATGACATATCAGACACATTCTTATTTTCTTCCATATTTCGTTATCAGTGACATATAAGACGATTTAAACCTTTCACGATGTTGAAATACAACTGATTTGTTATTAAAAGCGGAGTAATTTCTGTTTATTTACATTTGTTATTCGGCTCTACAGTGTTTGTCTATCGCGCCGGTTTAATATCAACGATAAATGCTGTCTTGCAAAGAAAGAATTAGGGCAAATAAAGGTAAGCGCGTTTTCTTATGTTAAGCATTTTTAGCTGTTTTTTTTTTGTCTGTGAAAGTGTTGAGTAATGTCATACTGATTTGACCACATGTATCGACATCAATGATGTCACTTTGACATAATTAGAGTATACATACTGCCTTAATGGTAAATGACGGCTGCAGAGGCGGCATTAGTTATTTAGTATTGTCCTGATGTAATTCTACGAGATACATGAAATAAAGTACATTTTAAATATAACTAGACAAGGAAATATAAGTTGTAGTAGTTCAAATTGCTATAAATTCTTTTGTTTTATGCAATTAAGGCTGTTGTTGAAATTTAATTGACAAAATAATGAAGTACATGTATTAATTAATTAGGGGAAATCATTATTAAATACATGATGCCATCATGACATTATTAGAATTTTATTTTAGTGCTATAATGATTATCTTGATTATTGATGGTGCTTAACCAAGGGCAATATGGGTTGAAATAATGAACCTATAGGTGCTTGATATGCTATTATAAGGTATTGATTTAAATGTAACGATTTGTGATTGATCAATTGACCATGTGATGCACATTTACAGAGTTGTCGTCAAGATTATGGTTTAAGCAATCATAAAGGCTTCTGATAAAAAAAGAATTATGTAATATCCAGAAAGAGTAACAACATAATGATTGATTGATTTATTAATGTATTCATTCATGTATTACGCCAGCCATGAACACATTTATTCTTTATTTATTAATGCAGTTATTCATTCATTTACTTATTTGTTTGTTCGTTCCTTAATAAATTCTTCTTTGTAAGTTCTTCCGTATTCACTCAATAAATGTGTCATTGATCTGATGTATCATGTCCATAGATATTATTTAATATATTATTTGTTGGGCACAATCAGTTGATATGATCCAATTTCACTTTGGTTCATAATCCAGTACTTGATACAAACAATAATAACAGGATTCTATGTGGAAACTGGCAACCCATTATATAGTCCACATTTGTTATCTTCAGTATTGAAAGATGTAATAGTTTATTTTTTTCCTTAGGTCTCCTATAACTTTGTCACTTTATGCTTGTTTGAGGACTCGCAATAAACAAAACAAGACTGCTAATTCAAATGTTATGCCGCTAATTGTTACTAATCCCATTAACTGTTTGCATGGAGAAAGTGCTTGAGGAAATCAAGGGAGAAACAGGATGATAAATAGATGATATGTGTGTATTGTTAATTTACAAGGAGTGCAATGGGACTCTCTCCCATATGACCATTGCAATTGTGTGTTTACAACCAGACCATTGTAACCAGGCCTTTGCAACAGGGCGATCTTTTTAGAAGTTGGATTATTTGGGCAAGTGCAAGATACAGGAGCTGTCTCACTCCTGGGGTAACGCTAGGTCTTTGCATAACAAGTTTTGATCAGACCTTGCTCATTACATATCATTTAACAATCTCATGCGGGAGATGATTGAGTAGATCAGGGTGTTTGAGTGCTCGAACCTGCAACGCCAGTGTTGTAAACCTTGTACATGACACCATGCCAAGGATGAGCTACTATTATTTCATGGAGCAAAGGATTGAACTTCATGAGCCTCTCTCTGGGAACACAGGCTTTAATTTATGTGCACTAAGTTATGTCCCAGATACTGATTAGCCTATTTAGTCTGCACAGGCTAATCAAGGGCAACACTTTCTTCTTTATGGTATTTTTCGTTTAAAGGAACTCTCTCCATCAGTGAAAATCCAGTAAATGTGGAAAGTTCCGTTTAGATAAGCCTGTGCGAACTCCACAGGCTAATCTGGGAAGATACTTTACATTTACACTTAACATACTTTGCATAAGCCAGGTTTTTCCAGAGGGTGTCTCATATGTATTGTTGTATAGTGCTTTCTCCTGCTCGGTACATTCACAGCTGCCTTTCAGTATTAGACTGTATTTATAAACATATAACATATAAACTCAGAATTAGGACTTCATTGTCTGCTTCATATTTATTTACACACATAAAGTTTATGCACGTATTTATTTTATACATTTATACTATATTTTCAGTGACATATTATTGTAGCATTTTAAAACTATTTCTACAAAGCGTGACATATTCACAATGATTTTGTAGAACAAGTTCATGAAAAAAGTCAGTCAGGCATTTATATTGCAATATAATGTCATTCCAAATCAGAATATGTTGTCAGCACATGTCTAAAGAATTTTATAGGTATTAAATATATATGCTACTGCTTATTCAACCTATAGGGCTGTTACAATGCCAGATAGTTCCAGGGTATTTAGGTAATAACACATGCCAATGTGTTCTCGCCCATCGTTGTTTACCAAACTATAAACATAAGAGGCAGCAGTACTTGTACAATTCATGTAACCATAATTATGGCTTGTGTAAATCGTTAATGCTATTTGAACAAATTGGGAAAAGAAACTGCATCAAATTTTGTAAGGTTACCTTAATGTTTATTAATTATTATTGATAAATTCTGGTCAGATTGTCTATTATTATAGGATGTTTTCTAAATTTGTTTTTATAACAATTAACAGTGCTGTTAAAGCCATAAAAAGGCACCCAACACATTTATAACAGATCCAGAATGTAATTGGTTCCTTTTGAAATGTAGTTTTAAAAATTTGAACAAGGATAATCATGCTACAGACTTTTTTCAGATAAATTAAAAACTCAGGAGTGCAATCACAGCATTATGGACCAGCATATTATAGAGCCTTGCTCAGGGAAAGTAGGGTTTAATGCATGTGTGTAAAGTTTCATCCCAGAATAACCTGTGCAGACAAGGGACAACACTGTCTGCCTAAACTGGATTTTCTCAAAGAAGAGACTTACTTTAAAAGCGGACAGTGTTGTCCCAGATTAGCCTGTGCTGAGCCAGACTGCACAGGCTCACTTGAGACGACACTTTACTCACTAGCATTAAGCCCCATTTTGCCAGAGGGAGGCACGAGTTATTACCAAATTGAAACTTCCCTGTTCAGCAACAAAGGTGAATTTTCTACAAACTCCCTATGGCAGGCCCCCGTTTGTTTACAGATGTAGTCGACATCCTTCCTCAACTGAAACACTCTTGTTTACTTTGTTTGTCTGGTGGCCTGTGACAAAAATGATCCTTGCTTTGTTACCATCCATTGATTTTTCAGGCCTGCTGCTTGCAACAATAATTGAGAAAATTAGTGTTGTCATAGCGTTCCCCTGTAAATTGGGTAACACAGGATGCATAACCACACAGATATTGCTGGTTTTTGTTGTTGCTTTTTTTCAGCTATATTTATATTATCCAATATGCACTTTTGGAATATAGGCCATTTTTTCTAATGTTTTTTGCTACTTGTCTTTAATGATGTTTTTTATGTGTTGCAAAGTAGGTCAACCGATGAATGTTATTGGCTTACAAGAATGCACACAAACAGTGAAGGTGATGAATATATGAGAAAAGAGCAATATGGTTGTTGTTATTGTTTAAAAGGCTTGCCAAAAGGTAACATTGATTTTGCCTTTTTAAACCCCTAAATCAGAATGGAGGAAGGTATACAGGAATTACCATGATTTCTGTCCGTCCAGCAAAAAAACATGTCAGGAAAAATGGTTTGAAGTTCAGTGTTTTTAGAACAGACTTAGACATGTATACTTTTATATTTGGATTTTCCTATTTGTTTGCTATTATTTTCAAAGTGGTGTGTTTAATGGCTCTTGTGTACCCAAGAATATCCAGGGAAGTGTTTGGGTAAATATCACCAGACCTTGTAGCTGTCAATAGGCAGAAAGTAAACAACAATCTAAATTTGATATGGTCCTATCTCTGCGCTGTGTTTTTTAACCAAATAATGCTTTTTGGTGAATCAATACCATATTATATTTGGGTATGCTTTTATTTATTGACAGCTCCATTTATTTACACTTTTAAGTGGGGGAAAAAAGCACAGAGCTGTCTAATTATGAAGGGAGACTTAAGTTCCAGTAGGTTGTGTAAATAACTGTTTATTTTCACCGCCTATTGTACAAATATTTGAGACAACTGTTGATTTGAATGTCCATTATGGATGAAGTAACAGATAGGTTTCATAAAGTTTGAATTTGATATTAAATTTCCTTACAACTATCATTATGCTATCGATAAAAATCATATTTTGCAAAAGAATAATCTTTAGGATGGCCTTGCTTGAATGACAGATGTCACAAATGTTTAGGAATAAAATTGTCAATTGATAAAAAAACAGATTTATTGCTTAAACACATGATAGTAACAGAAGTGGACAGAATGGAATGCTTCAGTACAAGATTGCAAAACACTGGTGCAAAGTTCCAAATAAAAGGAGCCGTGCTCTGTGATTAAGGGGTTTAATGCATGTGAATAAAGTGTCGTCCCAGATTAGCCTACATGTCTGCATAGGGACGACACTTTCCGCTTTTATGATAGATTTCGTTTCAAGAAAGTCGACTTTTTGCAAAAATTCAGTTGAGGCGGAAAGTGTCGTCCCTGATTAGCCTGCACAAGCTAATGTGGGACAACACTTTACGCAAACGCATTAAACCCCTTTTTCACAGAGCATGACCCAAAAGATACTAATATTGAGCAGCGCTCTGGGAAAAAGGGCCCAATGCATGTGCATGAAGTTTTGTCCCAAATTAGCCTGAGAAGTCTGCAAATGATAATCAGGGACAAAAGTTTACAACCAGACCATTACTGCATATTTCGTTAAGAAGAGACATCCTTAAAACAAAAAAATCCATGCAATTAGAACGTGATGTGGCAGGCTAAGTCGGGTCGATAATTTGTGTACAGCCATTAAGCCAGGCTTTTCCCAGAGCAAGCCTCAATTTCATTTTAATGCCCCCCTCCGAAGAAGAGAGGGTATATTGTTTTGCACATGTCGTTGATCCGTTGGTTTCAAATGGTTTCCGGATGATTACTCAAGAACGCTAAGGTTGGGATCAGGAAATTTCATAGGTACATTGATCATGACTGGCAGATAACCCCTATTGATTTTCAGGACTCTAGATCAAAGGTCAAGGTCACACTGACTTGAAACAGTAAAATGGTTTCCGAATGATAACTCACGAATGCTTAGGACTAGGATCAGGAATGTTCATAGGGACATTGGTCATGACCTGCAGCTGACCCTTTTACTTTCAGGTCACTAGGTCAAAGCTCAAGGTCACAGTGACTCAAAACATTAAAATAGTTTCCGGATGATAACTCAAGAACGCTTAGGCCTTGGATGAAACTTCATAGGTACATTGATCATGACTGGCAGATGACCCCTATTGATTTTCAGGTCAATAGGTCAAAAGTCAAGGTCACAGTGACTCGAAACAGTAAAATGGTTTCTGGATCAGATGACTCAAGAACTCTTAGGCCTAGGATAATGAAACTTCATAGGTACATTGATCACCACTGGCAGATGACCCCTATTGATTTTCAGGTACAAGGTCAAGGTCACAGTGACTCGAAACAGTAAAATGGTTGCCGGATGATAACTCAAGAACGCTTTGGCCAAGGATCATGAAATTTCATAGGTACATTGATCATGACTGGCAGATGACCCCTATTGATTTTCAAGTCACTAGGTCAAAGGTCAAGGTCACAGTGACCTGAAGCAGTAAAATGGTTTCTAATGTATTCACACATTGGCTTCCATTACAACTGACAGCCCATTTAGGGGGCATGCATGTTTTACAAACAGCCCTTGTTCTTTCTTTAATTTTATTCTTGTTTTTTACTGGAACTTTTTAGATCTAATGTTTACATTTATCAATATAAAGCATTTTAAATGACCAACTTAAATACATGCCAAAATCTGTGAAAAGGCCCCTTTAACATAAAGAAGCCACAAACTCTTACAAGAACAAGAAAAGACTAGCGCTCTGTGTTCCGACTGCTTTTTCTATCTTCTGTCATAATAGTTTGGGGAACTACCCAATGACTGTTCATCCTGTTTATTTATGTGTGTTTGTGTGCGTGTATACATGTATTTACACTACGCGACCCGTAATTTTTGCCTAATTCACGGTGGACAGTTTGATTTTTGAGTGGAAAATCACCAAAATTTCATGTGATTCATCACTCTGCCGTCGCCCGAGTGCAAGATAATCTTCGCAGTGATTCCCCGCAATTTTGTAGTGATTCGCCGCGATTGGCCGGGGTCGCAGTTGATATCGGTGACATCGGTGATTCACCAATTCAAAAACTGAATCGTATCGATAACATTATACATTATTACCGCTTTTCTAATGTTCACATTTATCCAATAATCTAACTTACGAAAAATTAATATTAAACATTTATAACGATAAATATTATGTTAAAGAATTTCATAAACACAACCATATGCCTACGCCATTTTTCAGAAGCGTAAAGAGTACAGTTCATTATTGGACACAGCTTTCATTGGACGAGTGAATTTAAATTGAGATTGAATGCAATATGATCATGTGCAAAAAAATATTTTATTGCATCATACGCAGTCATGTAAAAAATGTGCTTCCAGGGGACTTTCTGATAACGGGTAAAAATGAAAGTGAATGTCTGTTAACAGTTACACTGCGTTAGCATGTAAATAAATGGTCTGGATTATTTCATTTATTTTTCTTACAGTTACTGCTCTTATTGGGAATACATGTAATAAACACTGACTCGCGAGTTTTTCACACCTTTATTGACATTACACAACAGATTAACACCAATTAGCTGTCGAAGGTCGTTTAACCTCTATGCGATTAAAATCGGTTAAACTGACAGATGAAACAATAAAGCTGTGATCGTCGCCATCTTTGTACCGGATTGCCGAATTTCAGATTTCCAGTTTGCGAACAGGCCTTTTCCGCCCTATGCCACGGGTCCGAATATCGGCCCCATTCCCAATGCAAATCTGTTGGGGTTTTTTCCCAATTAAAAAAAATTCCCAATTCCAAAAAAAAAAAAATTAATAAATTAAACCTTTAAATATATAAGTTAACCTGATGCAGTGTAAAAAATATATAAATATTGCATTATTAAATTATCTGTTGCCTTAAATTTGTTTTAAAAACAGAAAAATATGTTAAATTGATTATTTAAGACTTTCCTTATTTTCCCCAAAATCCGGGTTTTTGCGCGATTTTTTTCCCCTCTAAAAAGGCCAGGCCCTTTCCCCAAAATCAGATAAAAAAAAACTGCACTTATCACATATGTTCATAATATTTTGTAAAATGTTAATAATATGTTATCAAAATAGTCGTTATTTACCAGTTAACGGCTTCTTTGAAATATAAGAAACACTATTTGCATGCGATTATGCTTCCCAATTAGGCCAGTTTTGCGATTATTTTTTTTCCCAAAATGTGTTTTTTCACGATGCGAAATTCCCAAAATTCCAGTGTGGCATTTTCCCAAAATGGAGAAAAGGCCTGGCGAAGTCATTTTTAGCCAATTCCCAATGGGCAGAATATTTATTATTTTGGTTATTTACAATTTATCCAAGTTTGCAGAATGCATATTTCCGATTCCCATGTTGCCGACAATGCAAATCGCGAAAAAAAGGTGAATCACGGCGGTTAGCGGTGATTCGCACTAATTGCTTTACAGCCAGATACATCGTGCTACCGTCACCGTGGAATCACCAAGACATCACCCAAATTTTCTTGTTGCTCGGAATCATCGCAATTTGTCACGTTGCATCGATCGCGGTAATGTGAGATGTATGCAAAAATCACGGGTTGCGTAGTGTATGTATGGGTGCACATTTTCATGTTCCTCTTGTTTTTTAATAAATTTACACAAATTATAAATATATGAAGACAATGGGCACTTTCAAGCAGACTGAATAAGTATATACCTTGTTTATGTGTTTTCATGTTTTGGACAAATATATGTTCATACTAAAAAAAAAACACAAAATTATTATTTAAGAAAAGCAAAATTAATGTTCAGTTAGTATCCCACTGTGATTATCAACATATTTTCTTATTTAAATGAACAGTGCTTAATGTTACGTTTAATGTTTTAATTTCTTTGAGGCTGCACAATTGCTGTATTTTGTATTCATAAAAGAAACATTAAACATCATAAAGTGATATAAACACATTTTCATGATTAAAACTAACAGAATTGGATTTAATATTGTATTCTGTTTGATTGATCTCCCTTTAGCAAAGACATCCACATACCACTCAGACTTGCTATTGAGATAATGTTTTGATTCAAGTTAGAATTAAGTATAATTAACAGTTTATATTTGGCTGCACTTAACAACTTCAGCTAAATTTAAATTGATCTTAATTGCTGATAGTTCTACTGAAGCCACCTACAACTTTTTTAGTTGAATAAAATTGGCATTTTTTTTAATATTGTATTTACATGGCCTAGAGAATTATTGTCAGAACTTGGATCTATCAATTTAAGTGAACGTTCTATATTTACAAGTGGCAATTAAGTATCATGTGTTTGTCCGGTACGATTGTTACTAAAAGTGGGTTCTACTGAATAGTTTCATTTATTCAAGGATATTTTTTGGCGTTTGATTCTTTTGATAATAATTTTGATGCATATTTCATATTGTTCAACAAGAGTTTATTCAGTAAATATTTATCCTGGTAGCTAGGTGCTTGTTTGTTTATTGGTTAGAAGTTTTAATTCGTAATGAACACAAACACTGTTCAGTGTTTAAACATACTCTTTGTATGGCTGGATAGAAGTGAAAATAAATAAATATGAAATTACATTTTCTTCTTGGAGAAAATTAATGTTGTTGACCTTTCGATAAGCTGGTAGAAAGCTTTTAGGCATTAAATATCAGACAAAACAACAAATGTTAAGATTGCAAAAGAACTTTGCAAACATTATTGTGCTATATGAGGACATGTTATATTTAGTTGAACAAAGAGTTTGCTGTTTAATTTACTCGGTCACCAGGTCGTGCATTAGGTCAGAGACTTAGTCATTATGTCCCCACATTTATTTCATAACAAGTAATAAATTAAGTATGTAATACTAGTCTATTCACCTGACCTTATAGATTAACAGTATTAATATTTTCTTTTTTTAAAAGGTCTGTTAAAATAGTTTTACCCAACATACTGAATGTTCAGTCAATTTTACTTAAGAGACATTTTTACTGCTATATATCTTTGCTCCCGATTCCATTTCTATAAGACTGGCACTTGGAAGAACATCATTCCAGTATAAGACTGGCACTTGGAAGAACATCATTCCAGTATAAGACTGGCACTTGGAAGAACATCATTCCAGTACCCTTGAGCCTCAGTCTGGGAAAACCAAGCTGAATGCATTAGCTAATGTGGGCTTAACTCTTTCAGTGCTGGAACCGAATTTTGAAGGCCTTTGCAAACAGTTTGGATCCAGATGAGATGCCACAGAATGTGGCGTCTCATCAGGATCCAAACTGTTTGCTATTCTGATAGTATTCTTTGAAAAAAAATGAAGAAAATGCTAATTTTAGAAATTCAGCAGACGACATTTTAGCTGATGACAAATTTCCCAGCATGCAAAGGGTTAATGATTAGCTTGTGTAACACCTAAAGCCCCAAGTTCCTTGCATTACACTATATTTGGGCCATGCTCTGTGAAAAAGGGGTATAATGCATGTGCGTAAAGTTTGTCCCAGACTAGCCTGTGCAGTCCGCAAAGGCTAATCAGGGACGACACTTTCTGCAAAAACTTGATTTTTGCTTAGAAGAGACTTTGTTGAAACAAAAATATCATACAAGCGGTAAGTGTTGACCCTGATTAGCTTGTGCTGTGCGCATGTTGATCTGGGATGACACTTTACGCACATTCATTAAACCCTATTATGAAATATTATTGACTACAAGCATATCTTGTCTTCCTCATTAAATTTTACTATCTAGAATTCTTAGCAGTTTGAATGTAGCACAGATAATTTTGCAATTGCACTTTTTACCAGGTCTAGGGGGCACAGCCATGTTGTGTTCAAGTCCACCTTTCATTATTTTAAGGATGTGGCTAAGCACAAACGGGCAACTGAAATATTGACTATATGCTATATGCTTGAGTGTAAGATAATGCTGAAACGATCATTTATAAAAACACACATTTAAAATTTAAATGTTGATATGAGATTTAAACAGAAGTATCAACCCCCCCCCCTCGCCCTTTCACACACCCTCTTTCCCATACACACCCAGTAAGTTCAAGTGACCTCAATGTTAGTTTGATGAACATTTCTACGGTATCTTTGCAAAATCCTTAACACCATTACCAATCCCTGCCTCAGTAGTTTTATCATTTATTGAACATTATGCATTTTTCAAGTATTGCATCACTTACTCAAATTAGAAATGACTATTAATGGTGTTCAAGTGTATCAGACAAATAAGTTTAAAATAAATATCTCATTTAAATAACAGGGCTTTGTTTTCCTACATAAGCAAGAGAAAGGCCCTTTTCCTGATTTTTTTTTTTAAATAATGTAATTTTCCCCAAATGTCAAGTTGACTGTGGGAATTTTCTTCCCCTTGTTTAGATTTGCGGAGAATTTTATCCCCAAAATGAAAGACCAGACCTTTCTTACCAAATCAAGGAAAAAAGCCCTGATTTAACGTTTTATTTTTCTGTATTACACATAAGGTAACAAAATGTTTCAACAAGCAAGAAAATGAATATTGATGACCACATATAAATCTATAATTGTAACTTGTGGCTTGATACTCGTCTGTCGTCTGCTGACACATTGCGCTAGGTCACTGGGCCATAAAACCACTGTACATAGCCAGCGGAAATCAGGCTGGTAAACTTGTTAGCTAATTTACCACTTTTACTGCATAATTCATTGTCATTTAATATTTCTGTTTATTTTTTCGAGTGTCGTTATTAGATATTTCCTGTTGATAAGTAATCTGTGACGTTTAAATTGCAATGATCTGAGCCCTGAATATGAAACAAGGTGTTAGGTTTTGGTTTATTTTTTAGACCAGTTAAAAATACTGCCAGGTTTATAGTGGACTGCTAGTCACTAGTTAAGTAACTGCTTGAATTGCTTTTATTACACCTGTACGTTTCCAGTGGGGAGGATGGATTGAAGTATTTTAGTTCATCATGTTTATATTTCCTGCTCCATTTATCATAAAGCCTAGCGAAGTGTGCCACGAAAGAAAAGCATCTGGGCTAAGCGAGATGTTGGTCTGAAGTTATGAATGAAAGAGTTTATTGGTTGTTAATTCTAGACAAGGGATTGGTTCACTAGAGGTGCTTGTAAAGTGCGAAGAGCTATTGCATTCTGATATGACATAAAATATGGATTACATAGCACTGTTTGTAGCAAGCAAAACCTTGGCGGACAGAGTGAGAGAGTGAGAAAAAATGGAATAGTTGCATGCATCTGCTTTTGTGAATACAAATTGTTTATTTAGTTTACTGGGCCAGGCTAGTAGAGTCTGACATATGTGTTTATGTTGGTGTTCTATCTCCCATGGTTTTGTGAATGATGTCTTAGGATTGAAGAGAACAAATCAGGGTGTGTGTTTTTGTGAAACAAGAATTTATTTATTTTTAGAATTATTGATGACTACAGCTGAAAGGGTGTAGGGAACAAAATGGAGAAAAGTAGGTTTATGGACTATCAGAAAAATCAACAGGTTCAAAAAAGGTTTACAATGGGTGCTGAGGATTTGAAAAGTGAATATGTAGGGGCTGATTTTAGAGTCCTTAAGCATTCTAATGAAAAGCCTCATTGGGAGCTAACTACCTTAAACAGACATTACAGTGAACAAGGGGACAAATTGGCACTGAAGGGAAATAGGTGTTATTCCACTGATAGTTACAATCATGAAAGAGACAGGGCCAAATTTTACAGGGATGAGATTCGTAAGAACGGACATTGGACTTTTCTTGAAAAATGTGATGATGTAGAAGTGGAGGCAGCCTCATACATTTCACAAAATGGAAACTTTGAGAATTATCAGTCAGAAATGCGACCTGAACTTTCACGATCGCTATCTAACAACCAAAATGGAGGGGACTCCGGGTCAAGACGGGCCTATATGGCACAGAGATCTTATTCTGATTACAAGACTTATAAGGAGGTTAGTTGACGATTGTCATATACTTTTCAAAATTGTTTATGGTCACACACAAAGTCATGCATTTTTGTGATTATACCTTAGGTCACAAAATAATTAATATAATATGAAAAAATCAGATATTTAAAAAAAATTTTTTTTTACATATTTTGGACAAAAATGAAAATTATGACAAAATAATTTACAAAAAGATAACAAGAAAAGAACATGTTTAATGTACATGACATTATTAATATCATTTATAGAAATATTAATTTTGAAGCTTAAAGTTTTAATGTAAACATTACTTGGCAGATAATTTATTTGTGAAATTTATTTTTAGTTTTAACATGGCTGCTACATTTTAACTTTTTTCTAGTTCAAGGAAATTACAGTTGGTAAAGCATCTTTTTTTTTCAAGTCCTTAATTGTGTTTATAAATCTCAGAAAATCTTTGATTGTCATTCATTTTGATTTGTACTCTTTAAACATTGTGAGGAGTTTACTATGAGAAAGAGGTCACAGAGCAGGGACACTGACCTGCAGTTTATCATGGCATCCGTGAAAGGAAAGTCTTGTCATTAACCATTTACCACTTAGATGCATATTTTTATGCATTTGTTGTCCCTTAGAAAGTTAAGTTTAATTTAGGAGCTTTCTTACTTAATTCAAATTTTAAAGGCTTCATGTCCAACCCTTAGATACTGATGAGCAGCAAACACCATAACACCTGAACAGACTGCGAGTTACTCACAGGCTGTTCTGGTTTTATGATGTTTGCACATAGCCATTTTCACATTGCTTCTGATTGGGAAAGCCCTTTGGATTGGAAAAAATATCGTTGTTGGGACTAAAATTTGGAAAATGTTGTTGCTGTTTTTTTTTTGCTCACAAATATTTTGAATGTGATAATATAATTGTTTTCAACATTTTATTATTTACCAAGGTACAACTGAAAGAGCTGGATAGATAGATAGATGAAATAAATTTGTCAATTTTTTTTTCAGGGAAGCAAGGGGGCTCTTTAATTGGGAATGTAAGGCAATCATTTGGGAAATGTATGTACTTTTTGTCATTGGGATTATGGGGACCGAATTTCAGCCCAAAATTTGACAAAAAACACTGGATAATGAAATGTAAACTCCACAAACTATAAATTATAATCAGCTAAACTAAAATTCATTATAATTAAAGTAAGTTTTTTATATCTTTAAAATGCAAAAGTGTTATTTAAATGAGAATTGAGTAAGGATTTTTAACAATGGCTGTTCAGCATTTCTAAAAATAAAACATTGTGGTCCTAATGGCAATAAAATTGCCGTAAATAATAAAATACTTCACCAAGAATACCATTGTTTTGCGAAATCAAACTTATTCATGGTTGAATCATAGGCGTCTAAGTGAGAAACTATGCAGCATACATTTAATTTGTTAATATGCAGATGTATATTTTTAGACAAATATTTTCATGTCAAGTCAACAATGACTTTTTCATTGTCATTATAATAATCTTATAACATATATGGAGCTCTTTTAGTTGTAATGAACCCTTTCAGTTTTAACCTTCACCACTTAGATACGTATTTTTACGCTAATGTAGTTTCTTAGAAAGTTTAATTTAATTAAAGACTTGTCCCACTAGATTCAAGTTTTAAAGGCTTCATGTCCAACCCTTAGATACTGATGAGTAGCAAACAGCTTAAAACGTTAACCTAGACTGCGAGTTACTCGCAGGCTGATCTGGTTTTATGCTGTTTGCACATAGCCATTTTCACTTTGCCTCTGAGTTGGAAAGGGTTAAATGTTACATCATGATCAGATAACTACATGTTATATTGATTAGATAATTACATGTTACATGTATATTGATTGGTGTTATTCTTTTTGTGACCAAATTCTTGCCTAATACATCCATTAAGGATTAATGGATTGTTTTTAAGATTTGCCTAAATTTTTCATTCCATCTTAGATGATCTTAGATGATGAAATTATGCACATTTAACTCACTTTAAGCGCAGTTATAACCCACATAAAAACAAACATGTGTGTGCTAAATGTGTGTTTTGGTTAAAAGTGCGTTTTAAATTAACAAGGGGGCCCCGGGGTTGAGAATGTACCTTTAACATCCAGACCTTGCAATGGTGATAACTAGTTAATTTCATGCCTTGTTTTAGATTTCTATCGGGTTATTAAATGCCGGTAGCACAATGGATTTAAATACCTGCTATTATATTGGGACTGATAGTAAATGATATTTGATCCGCTATTTGACACGTTGATCTGTTTTGGGCAAGATTTTATTGAGCGCTAATTATGTAAAACAATGCGCCCTTTTATGAGCATGTTTAGGTCATATTTGTTGTTTATTGTTTTAGAATTGAATGTTTATGATTACTCCACATAATGATCTCTAAAGTATGAAACTTACACCATAATTTGACACCATTATTAGTTTGTTCAAAACAAATAAACAAAGAGCTATTGGTGAAACTATTTTGTCTAGAGGAAAACAAGAAGAGACAATGTCAATGTCACATTATATATCTTTGCCGCTTGTAAAGGTTTAATTACACTCAGGTGTGACATTAGGCCAATTGCACATATTTTTTTTCATTTTTCATTTCAAAATAATTAATTGGTTTCTGTGTGTGTATTAGTAGATTTTAATCTATTTTGCTGAGAAATCCACATGAATTTTGTTCTTTTTCTTTAACTTCTTTTGAGATAAAATTCTATCATGCAGCATTAAAAAAAACTTTTTGCTTGTATCTTTCCATTTGAGCAACAATCACCGTATAAGTTGTTAAGTTTAAACCTATTTATTTTAGCTTGATTGCATCGAAAGCCTAAGGCTTATATAAACGCTCTCGAGTCTGCTTCTTGGGCCTAGAACCAGTACTTGGTGTCTTTGGGGGAGATCTAAAGAATGCTCCCACAATGGGGATCGAACGCGTGACCTCCCGGTCACTAGGCGGACACCATATCTAATAAGTTGTTTAACTTTATATCAATGTTATTAAAAATGATAAGGTTCGATGTGCTTTGAAATTACATTTAAAATTCTGAAATTGTTGATCAAGCGTTATAAAGACAAACAGTATTGTACATTAGTTCACCATTACAACAAACTGTTGCACATAAGCGTAGTATAAGCAATTCAATTTATCATCGATTTATAAACAGATATTGAAAATCACATTTTCATTATAAACATGTTCTACTCATTAGGGCAAATACTGATCAATACTAAGGTAATTTTTAGACATTAGATCATATGTATAGATTTAGTAATAAAACATAAATCTGAACTTAGTGTCCTTATAAATTGAGGAAGTTATTGCACAAGTGCGTTGTGTTGTTATTGATTACAGAAACATGTTTTATATTGTTTACTGAGTGGACTTTTGAGTTCAAGAGATGAGTGTCAGACAATTGTAGTGAATGTACAATAATTATTGCACAAGGGTCTGTGTGTTGTTTTAAGTTACTCCCCAGACTTTAATGTAGTTTTTTAAAGGGCACTAGAAATGATTGTTAACGGACCTTTTAAATGGTGTATAAGTTGAAATGTTTGGAACCCAGGCCACTTTTTGGCACATCTGAGTCTTGTATTTGGGTAAAACTACTCACAATTTATTCAGCTCCCTTAACAGACCCCATTAGCACATCTATCAAATTGTGTTTCCCTGAGTCACAAAGTGTCTATTAGTTTATTACATGTAGTATTGTAATGCATGAAAATCAAAATCCTTGAAAATAAGAATGTTCAATGATTTTATACTGTCAATCACTACATATCTGTTTACATATTCTTAGTATACATATAAACAAAGCTATCATTGCTTTATTGTGTTGCCTGAAAAGTTGGTGCCGGTCCCTTGGACTAGTGCATAAACGTTTAACACATTAATTTTTTGTGTGCTTACAATATGCAGGATTATAAGATTTGTTTAACCCTTTACGATTGGTTTAACCCTTTCCCACTTATACGTATTTTGACGCATTAGTAGTCCCTTAGAAAGTTAAATTCAATTTAAGACGTTTCTTACTTAAGATTCAAGTTTGAAAGACTTCATTTTCAACCCTTAGATACAGATGAGCAGCAAACAGCATAAAACGTGAACAGACTGCGAGTTACTCGCAGGCTGTTCTGGTTTTATGCTGTTTACACATAGCCATTTTTACTTTGCTTCTGAGTGGGAAAGGGTTAAGCCATTGTTGCTGATATCGTACTTGTCAGTTATTCCTTCTTAGGCTTCACATCAGACTCAAGAACTCTTGTTTGTTCATAGTTTCAATTTTGATTGTAATTTTTGACAATGCTGCGTCAGCGAGCAGCTCATCTAAGTTATCATGCCATGAAAAAAATCCTTCACAATGGCGACCTATGTAAAAGACCGAGCCAGTCCGATTGAGTAAGCTAAATGTTCTCAATCAGCATACCTCGCTGATTATCATTGATAAAGGTAAAGGCAGTTCGCTTTCAAATTTATCGAGAGGTTCGGGACAGGAACCAGACACGAAACTGCCAGGTGGCACTTCAAACGCTGGAAAAACCCAAATTGTAGTTATTTTTATATTTGATCCAGTAACCTGCCTCCCAGTTTTCGCTAAAAGGGGCAAGTTCCCCACGGGTACTACTTCCCCGTACCCCCAATATTTTTTCATACCCAAAATCTTTCGTACCAACATTTTTTTCGTACCAATTTTTTTTTCCTACACATTTTTTTTTCGTACCTAAATTGTTTTTCCTACCCAATTTTTTTCGTACCTATTTTTTTTTCTAACCTGAATTTTGTTTCGTACCCAAATTTTGTTCATACCCAATTTTTTTTGCCAAAATTTTCCTACCCACATACACAATTGTGGTGATGTAGATTAAATTAAATTGATGCTTTTATACCCATCCTCTTTAAAAGCATCGTCACACCAGTACTGTCAGTACTTTGATTTCCTTTAAAACTCCTTTCCATTAAATGCTTCCCTGAGGTATACCACTACTTTTTTATCTGTGGCACATAAAAAACATGACAAACTAATTATACATTTTAATGCATTTTGTTCTAGGTGGACTTGTGTTGTACATTGTAATCTAATTTCACGAAAAAAACAGAGCTTTTAAATTTAGTGCACAACTTTATTAAACAATGCTTAAAATTTATGACCATGATAATTATGATGGGGAACACAGACTTCCCTGTGCGTCTTCAGTAGAAACAAGATGCATTTCATTCATATTCCATTGAATTAACCAATTTAAGTTAATTTGCTAATGTGCAAATGATAATAAAAAGCATCTATGTTCATGAGAGTTCTTTCCAAAGCTTACATCATTCTTTTATCAGCTGGGGTTTTAGAGAAACACTTGTGCTGGTAATTCAACATGTGAATGGATTCCGCCAAGGAATTCCGCATAAATCTGTTAATCATTGTGTTGTTTTTTCCCTTTTAGTTTACAAACAAGACTTCACTAAGTTTTAAGATTTATTATAACAATATGTAGTTACATTTGTGAAGATTTTAGATTTGGTATTTTGCTTTTATTTAAAATACACAAGAATATTTTAAACCTTTTTTCCGTCAAATTGCTATTTTGTTTATATAAATAAAATAACCTGTCTGTTTTGCAAACAATAAAAGAACATGTCCCTTTTTTTTTTTTATTTTAATAATATTCTACTATAGAAGGAAATGAAATGTCATTATTAAACATTTGTGATTAGATGATAAAGATTTCATTTCCTGTTGAAAGAGCAATAGGATCCTTGGTTGCCTTTTTGTAATCAGTTGCTAGATCTTGAATGATTAACCATAACATTCATTCCTCATTCATTCATTCATACATAAGTTTGGCATTGTAAGTAAACTACTGAAAGACTTGCTATAAAACCTTACTTTTTATGCCCCTGGATAGAATGATCGGGGGTATATTGTTTTTGGCCTGTCTGTCTATCTGTCTGTCTTTCTGTCTGTCATTCTGTCCCAAAACTTTAACCTTACAGTAAAGTTTTGCAATAACTTTTGAAATATTGAACATAGCAACTTGATATTTGGCATGCATGTGTATCTCATGGAGCTGCACATTTTGAGTGGTGAAAGGTCAAGGTAAAGGTCATCCTTCAAGGTCAAAGATCAAAAATGTAAAACTTTAATATAGTAAAGTTTTGCAATAACTTTTGAAATATTAAACATAGCAACTTGATATTTGGCATGCATGTGTATCTCATGGAGCTGCACATTTTGAGTGGTGAAAGGTCAAGGTCATCTTTCAAGGTCAAAGGTTAAAAAAAAAAAAGCGGCGCATTAGGGGGGCATTGTGTTTCTGACAAACACATCTCTTGTTGTTTCATGATGTTAATGAAACCCATTTACCGTATGCCTAGTGGACCTTCCCATCCTTCTAAATTGGATCAATTTATTCCCAAAATTATGGATGCCTAGAATATTTATTTAGAATATTTCTTATAGAAATTCCTTTAAGCAAACAGCGCAGACCCTGATGAGACGCCGCATCATGCGGCGTCTCATCTGTGTCTATGCTGCTTGCTAAGGTTTTTTTTCTAGACGCTAGGAATAAATGGGTTAATTTACTCTAAGTAAATTGTTTGCACTTCATTTTGCATAAAAAATAGCAATTTCATTGGAATTGATAAATATTTATTCTTTATAGGGTTCAAAAAATTAAAAGTAAGGGAATTTGTCAAACCATTTATAAAGCTATTATAAATATTAAATATTAATCATGCTGTTCTGCAGGTTTCATTTATAAATTGCTTCCATTATTTACAACTACAGGTATGTCAGTTTGCAATTGTTTCATTATGGTTTTCATTATATGTGTCTACATTGGATGAATAAGCTGAATTTGCATGAATTTATTTTTTTACCTGATTACATGAGGACTTTAAAGTCACACAAAAAATATCACTGGGTCATATGGGTTTTAATCTGGTGTACGAATTTTAATTGAAGAGTGGCGAAATGTGTGGTATACAAAAGCAGTGGCCTGGCAGGTGACCAATGTATTAATCTGTTATCAAAGATTAAACACGATTAATCCTTGAATTTGGCCAGCAATAAACAAAAATAAAACAATGAGGTAAACAAATTGTAGGATTTTCATATTTATCATAAGCTCTTATCAGTCGATTCGGCAGCTTTGGACAGATTTGATTTAAATGCGTCTGTGGAAAATACTTAAGCATATTTATTATATCGAATTAAGGCAACCCCCCCAGAAACATATCAACAGATCATATGTGCTGTTTAAAGTGAGATGGCCAGATTTAAGCTTTGTTACATCATATTAATTGAATATGTTTGAAACAATGGTTTGACCGGTATCATTTTTTGCAAAATAATTTTTAAAAGAAATCAACATAGTGACTAAAAAAGCTTTAATCCAGCCATGTCCAAATTGGCTTATATGATTTCTTGTGTTCCTTTTCATTGTCTTAGGTCACTGTCTAAGTTCCAGAACTCTGACCTGCAATTTATATAGCATCATTATGTCCGTTTGTGTGCTTGGAAATTCTGGTTAAAAACTATTGCAAACATTTCTATAAACTGCTATAATTCTCTATGTCTTCTACAATAATACAAATGAAACTAAAAATGGGTGTCAATAGTATATAAATCTAGTGTTTTTTTTTACAAAGACCTGTAACTCTGACCAGTATTGTAGCAGGATTATGCTGCCTCTCAATAACTTGATATTGGATGGAGGCATTGTTATGTTGTTATGTTTGTAGATACATGTATGCTATATGCAGACTTAAGGGTTTTATTGAAATTGGGACCAGTTGGTTCAAGGTCATTGTTAATAAAAATATCTAACTCCTCAATAACTTTTGAATGGAAGTATTGTGCTTGTAATTTTATACAGACCTTTCTTGCAAAGTTTATTAAATTCAACTAAAGAAATTGGTAAATCATAGTTTAAAATCTAGTTACATGTTATGGTCACATTTCTTGTTGTACAATTTATAAATGTTCAGCTGTACATTTACATCTATAATCTCTTTATTACAGATTTTCAACTTCAAATATGTTTTTGTGGTCAAAGTATGAAGTGACTGACACACAATTATCCAATCAAAGAAGAGGAATAGTCAAGAACGCTGTTTTGAGACCATGAGCTCATATTAAAGGTTGCCTAGATAGGCATATTAACAGAGGGACAAAAAGGTTTTGTTAATTATATATGTTTACCCTTAAGGACGTCTTTCCTTTACGTCAGTCCCTTAAATATGCAGGTTTGTCTCCTTCCAGGGGTATGCCATGGGTTCTGTAAAGGAGGATGGTGCTATAAACCTCAGCAAAGAGATTGGGAAATCTCATGACAACAGCACCAGTCCCATAGCTACAACCAATGGTACCATGGAACACAATACTCAGGTGAGTTTATCAATAATAACTGGAACCAACCAATGGCAATATGAAACACATTTCTTATATTAGTAAATGTCAAACAAAACAACCAATAGTAGCATGACTCAAAATATTCAGATGATGTCATCTCTAATGGTAACAACCAGTTGTAGAAGGGAGCTGAATACTCAGGTCAGTCCATCTATAATATGGTACCAACCAATGGTAGTAGAGAACACAATACTCAGGTCCGTCCATCTATACTATGGTACCAGCCAATGGATATAGATAACACAATACTCAGGTCAGTCTAGTCTATAATATAGTACCAACCAATGGTAGTATAAAACACATTAATAAGGTGAGTCCATATTTATATAATACCATAATCCATATCAGTCCATCTATAATATGGTACCAAGCAATTGTAGTAGGGAAAACATTAATAAGGTGTGTCAGTTTGAAATGGTAACAACCAATTGTAGAGTGATCCCTTGTACTCGGGACAGGCAAGTGCGATTCAAATGGTAAAATCAAATGGTTACATGGAACACAATACACAGGTGGGTCCATCTTAAATGTTCTAACCCGATAGTTAGGTATGGAGCACAATTCTCACTTGCTTCCATCTTTAGTACCTACCAAATAGTAGTTGGAAATTATGTTCTCTTCTCTAATGGTACCAACCAATCATAGTTTGGTAACACACTATTCAGATGAGTGCATTTTAATGGACAACCATCCATACTTAGATGAGTCCATCTCCAATGGGAACAACCAATGGTTGTTGGTTACATATTACTTAGATGAGTCCATCTCCAATGGTTGTTGGCTACATAATACTTAGATGTGTCCTTCACCAATTGTAACAATCAATGGTTGTTGGCTACATAATACTTAGATGAGTCCATCTCCAATGGTAAAAACCAATGGTAGTTGGCCACATAGTTGGCCACATAATACTTAGATGAGTCCATCTCTAATCTGGTAACAACCAATGGTAGTTGGCTACATAATACTAATGTGAATTCTTCTTCAATGGTAACACACCCAGGCTGCATGGCACAGGATGTTTGGTTGAGCATTAGAATGCAATGTGTCAGTTGGGCTTTAATGTTTAGTCAGTGTATTTATACCCCCACAAACGAAGTTTAGGGGGGTATATAGGAGTGAGCTTGTCTGTTGGTCGGTCTGTCAGTCGGTCTGGAGGTCCGTATTAAGTGTCCGCTCTCTAATTCAAGTTGTTTTCATCCGATCTTTACCAAACTTGGTCAGATGTTGTATCTAGATGATGTCTAGGTCAAGTTGAATATGGGTCATGCCGGGTCAAAAACTAGGTCACGGGGTCACTTAGTGCGTTTTAAACATTGAGCATGGTGTCCGCTCTCTAATTCAAGTAGTTTTCATCCAAGCTTTACCAAACTTGGTTAGAAATTGTATCTAGATGATATCTAGGCCAAGTTTGAACGTGGTTCATGGCAGGTAAAAAACTAGGTCACGGGTTCACTTTGTGCGTTTTAAACATTGAGCTCGGTGTCCGCTCTCTAATTCAAGTAGTTTTCATCTGATCGTCACAAAACTTATTCAGAAGTTGTATCTAGATGATGTCTAGATTTTAGTTTAGTTTAGACCTATTTATTTTAGCTCCATTGCATTGAAAGTCCTTACTACTTGCTTGAAACGCTCTTAAGTCTGTTTCCAGGGCCTAGAACCATTAACTGGTGTCTTTGGGGGGTTATCTTAAGATTACTGCCACAATGGGGATCGAACCCGTAACCTCCCAGTTTTTATCACTGTTTTTCAAAATAAAGTTCATTGGAACAACCGCCAGAATACAGTGTACTTACTTTTTCCCATGGAATGTTGCCATACTTTTTGACTTCATTAATAAAAGTGAGTGCACTTTAACACAAGAATAGCTGCACATGCCTCCGGAACCAGTGCCTAAGGAGTTGACCTCTGATACTTGACATGTATGTGTTACTCAATGTGCAACTTCCTTCCTAACAATGTAACTTAAAACACACATTGTAATTGCCTCCTTCACTGCACATGCATTGTTTTTCTCTCTGAGCCATATTCTTTGTGGTTGGTTGTTTTCAAAATTTATTATTCTTATAATTTGAAAGCAAAAGCAGAACATGATTGATCAGTGCCTATTCTAGAAATCCAAAAGTAGGGGGGGGGGGATTCCCCGTAAATTTGAAAATAGGGGGGGATTTTTCAGAAACATTGAGGCAATTTTCAAAAACCATTTTTATACGTTTTAGTTTTAATGTTTAATTGTTTTACCTTGAATATTTTTACAAACCGTGAGGTTAGTGATATACAGTTTTAACTGCTGTTAAATAAAACAGCACTTGCCATAGTATTGCACTGACTTGAATAAAAAAACAAAACAAAAAACATGTTTTTATGTCCCCCACTATAGTAGTGGGGGACATATTGTTTTTTCCCTGTCTGTCTGTCTGTTGGTCTGTTGGTCTGTCTGTTGGTCTGTTGGTCTGTTTGCGCCAACTTTAACATTTTGCAATAACTTTTGCTATATTGAAGATAGCAACTTCATATTTGGCATGCATGTGTATCTCATGAGGCTGCACATTTTGAGTGGTGAAAGGTCAAGGTCATCCTTCAAGGTCAGAGGTCAAATATATGTGGCCAAAATCGCTCATTTTATGAATACTTTTGCAATATTGAAGATAGCAACTTGATATTTGGCATGCATGTGTATCTCATGGAGCTGCACATTTTGAGTGGTGAAAGGTCAAGGTCATCCTTCAAGGTCAGAGGTCAATTATATGTGGCCAAAATCGCTCATTTTATAAATACTTTTTCAATATTGAAGATAGCAACTTAATATTTGGCATGCATGTGCATCTCATGGAGCTGCACATTTTGAGTGGTGAAAGGTCAAGGTCAGAGGTCAAATATATATGGCCCAAATCGCTTATTTTATGAATACTTTTGCAATATTGAAGATAGCAACTTGATATTTGGCATGCATGTGTATCTCATGGAGCTGCACATTTTGAGAGGTGAAAGGTCAAGGTCAAGGTCATCCTTCACAAGGTCAAGGTCATCCTACAATGTCAAACATCATATAGGGGGACATTGTGTTTCACAAACACATCTTGTTTCATGATATTTTTGTATCATTAACCAGGTTTTCCGAAGGAATAAACTGGTTATTAGATTTAGGTTTTCCGAAGGAAAAAACTGGTTATTAGATTGGTGAATGCGAGCGAGCGGGCGGAACAAGTGTCTGCTCTCTAATTCAAGTTGTTTTCATCCGATCTTCACCAAACTTGGTCAGATGTTGTATCTAGATGATGTCTAGGTCAAGTTCGAATATGGGTCATGCCGGGTCAAAAACTAGGTCATGGGGTCACTTAGTGCGTTTTTTAACATTCAGCATGGTGTCCACTCTCTAATCATACCCCCATTACCCATTGGTGATGGGGGCTATATAGGAGTTACTTTGTCGGTCTGTCCCGAAATTTCAATGGATCTTCACCAAACTTGGTCACAAGTTGTATCTTGATGATGTATAGGTCATGTTTGAATATTGGTCATGCCGGGTAAAAAACTAGGTCAGGGGGTCATTTAGTGTGTTTTAAACCACAAGTTTGTCCAGACCATAATTATGTCATTTATTGTTAGATTTAAAAATAACTTGGTACATTTGTTCACCATCATGGGACGGTGTGTCGCGTGAAAAAAGTACGTTGATATCTCCAAGGTCAAGGTCACACTTGGAATTCAAGGGTCAAATGCTTGTCCGGGCCATAACTTTATCATTTATTGTGAGATTTTAAAATTATTTGGCAAATTTGTTCACTATCATGGGACGGTGTGTCGCGCGAAAGAATTACGTCAATATCTCGAAGGTCAACGTCACACTTTGAGTTCAAAGATTAAAAATGACCATAAATGAGCTTGTCTGGACAATAACTATGTCGTTCATTGTGAGATTTTAAAATAATTTGGCACATTTGTTCAACATCATTGGACGGTGTGTTGTGCGTAAGAATTACGTTGATATCTCCAAGGTCAAGGTCACACTTTGAGTTCAAAGGTCAAAAATGGCCATAAATGAGCTTGTCCGGGCCATAACTATGTCATTCATTGTGGGATTTTAAAATCATTTGGTATATTTGTTCACCATCATTTGACGGTGTGTCACGCGAAAGAATTATGTCTATAACTCCAAGGTCAAGGTCAAACTTTGATTTCAAATGTCAAAAATGGCCATACAGTGTAAATGAGCTTGTCAGGGCCATAACTTTGTTGCTCATTGTGAGATTTTAAAATCATTTGGCACATTTGTTCACCATTATTGGACGGTGTATCGCGCAAAAGAATTACGTCGATATCTGCAACGTCAAGGTCACACTGTGAGTTCAAAGGTCAAAAATGGCCATAAATGATCTTGTACGGGCCATAACTATGTCATTTATTGTGAGATTTTAGAATACCTGGTACATTTGTTCACAATCATTGGAGGTGTCATGCGAAAGAATTATGTCGATAACTCCAAGGTCTAGGTCACACTTGGAGTTCAAAAGTATAAAAATGGCTATAAATTTGGACGGCATGTCATGCGAAAGACTTCAAGAGTTCAAAGGTCGAAATGGCCATAAATTATAATGGCATTATAATTCTTAAAAATCGCCATAAATTTGATTCTCTTGTTTTGTTAAGACAGCATGCAAAATAGTCTGTGTCAATGCAGCATGTGAGGGTATATGTCACGTCTGTGACAAAGCTCTAGTTCAAGTAGTTTTCATCAGATCTTCACCAAACTTGGTCAGAAGTTTTATCTGGATGATCTTAAGGCCAAGTGTGAACATGGGCCATGCCAGATCAAAAACAAGGTCACGGGGTAACTTAGTACGTTTTACACATTCAGCATGGTGTCCGCTCTCTAATTCAAGTTGTTTTCATCCCATCTTCACCAAACTTCAGATGTTGTATCTAAATTATATCTAGGTCAAGTTCGAACATGGGCTATGGGGATCAAAAACTAGGTCAAGGGGTCACATAGTGCATTTTTTAGTCGGTCAGTCTGTCTGTCTGTCTGTCTGTCAGTCAGTCAAAAGGAAAAAACTGGTTATTAGATTGGCGAATGCCGGAGGGCTGGCTGGCGGGCGGGCGGAACAAGCTTGTCCGGGCTATAACTGTGTCATTTATTGTCAGATTTTAAAATCATTTGGCACATTTGTTCACCATCATTGGACGGTGTGTCGCGCGAAAGAATTATGTCGATATCTCCAAGGTCAAGGTCACAGTTTGAGTTCAAAGGTCAAAAATGGCCATAAATGAGCTTGTCCGAGCCATAACTATGTCATTCATTGTCAGATTTTAAAATCATTTGGCACATTGTTCACCATTATTTGACGGTGTGTCGCGCAAAAGAATTACATAGATATCTCCAAGGTCAAGGTCGCCACGACTAAATATATATTGATTTTGAAGCAAGGGGGGTAACTGTGATGAACAATAAGTAGCAATGCACATTTTGAGTTGTAGATGTTTCCCTTTATCAGACTTTTTTTTTATTGAAAACCTGGTTTTGTGACAATTTTGTCCCTTGTTTTAAATGCCGATTTGTATGTCTTTCAAGATATCCAGGGCTTGGCGCTACAAAGTTCTGATACAACAATCGATACATCCACGCTTTTCTTTGTGGATAACGTGTACACGCAGCACAATTTTCGCACACTTTATCGAGACAAAGGATTTTAATATTCAACAAAAAATTTAGTGTTGTGTGTAATGCATTTAACATTAATTTGTTAAAACACTTTGTGGGTCGAATACATGTTTTGACAATATTATGAACAAAATGCACAATGCTCAAGGATAACACCCGGTTTCCATCATCAGTTTTCTAATTGGCCACGATTTCATAGTGGAGATGTACACCATAGGGTCCGATCAGTGTAGTAAGCCAACAAAACCACGCGCTTATGACAATTACGTCATGCATCGTCTGCATGATTTTACTGCAGCTAGCGACTGCCTGCAAGTGCTGTCGCTCATTCAAAGCGTGCACTCTCATTGGCCAATATTGATTTTCCAACACAACGACTGTTCGCCTCTAAGGCTGTCTTTATTTGAGTAAAGAGATACATGTAGTTGACAGACGATTGTAAATCGGCTCTCAAATTTTGTGGGAAGATCACTTTGATCTTGAAAAATACTCCTTGATATCGAGCGCGCAAATTTCCTTGCACAAATGCTGAAAATGTGCGCGATCTTTGGAAAATAGCGCAGATCGCGCGGTCTAGAATGGACACTGATTAATATAGGACTCATGCAGTTGTGTAATATATAAAAGTAACTCAAAGATGTTTGTATTTGTATTTCTCATGTGAGCTAAATCTTTATTGCAATATCATGAGAAATTATAGCAAAATCAAATATGCATGGTGTTTTATTGAAATCTGTATATATTCAATAACATTCATCATGTGGATAAAGACCCACATTTGTATGTTTCGAGAATTGAAGCCAGGACCTATTGTTGTTAATACCAACACTAGCTTTCATCACAGTGGACCTCATTATCATAATTGTTTTTATGCTCCCCCAAAAATTTTTGGGGGGGGAGCATAAAGTCACTGCTTCGTCTGTCGTTGTGTCCTTTTGTCTGTGCACAATTTTTGTCCGCGCTATTTCTCAGCATCTAATGACCGGAATTCAATGAAACTTTATGGAAAGCTTCACTACCAAGAGGAGATGTGCATATTATCAGCGGGTTCTGGTCGGATGATTTTTCACAGAGTTATGGCCCTTTGAAATTTTCCATTAACTGTACATATAGTGCAATTGAAGGCTTGTCCCCCCAACTACTAGACGTTTCCTTTTATCTGAATATATAGTGCAATATTATGACAAAGAAAACTTTGGGGAGCATCACCCGTCCCCGACGGTTTCTTGTTTAAAAATGACTTGGGATTTATATTTTTCTGGTTTCCTTAGGGGAGATAACAACACTCAGGTGAGCTTATATTTTATTAATTCTATCGGAACACCGACATGTGGGGTGACGGATGCAACTGAGAATGGTGAAGAAAACAGATCAAATATTAATTTTATATCAGAGGTTATAACACCCATTAAACTTAATTGAAGTAGGCGCAATGATGGATATCAGACAGAATAATTCACATTTTTAAGACCATATTTATGTTGTCTAGCCGTGATAAATGAATAAAATAAAAGCTCTTAAGCATTATTATCTCTTTTTAGAAAAAATCAGGAAAAATACAATTCTCCTGTCATAAGTGTCATTGGATTGAAAATTAGAAATAAATTTCAGTTTCAAGGCTCAAATTTCAATCTTCAACTGTTGCAAGTGCACAAATGTTACCAAATGAACTTGTCATAACCACGCTGCAGTTGAGAATTTTAGATGTTTCATGAACTGATGAAACATATCTTATTTCTAAACAAATAAAATAAACTGATAACAGTTACGATTTAAATGTATTACATTATTTTTTAATAAAAGCAATTAGGCCTTAAATACTTTATATTTCTCAGTTCATACAGCTCACCCAAGCTATGAAATCAGTGTGAAGTAATCTAGTTTCCATAAAGAATGGATTAATTATGCAAACATATGTTTGAATGTGTAAAAAATGTGGTTAAATCATGATTAACTCACAGGGTAACAAACAATACGATAACATAGTACATACACCTATCGGAAAGGCATTACTCACATAAATCTAGGAATTCCTATTGAATTTTTAGCTCACCTGAGCTATTGTTATTACCTTTTGTCTGTCGTGCACAAATAACTTTTGATACTCTAGAGGCCACTTTTATTGTCCCATCTTTATGAAACTTGTGCAGAATATTTGACCCAATAATATATTGGCTGATATTAAAACTGGGTCACGTGAGGTCAGAATTGAGGTCTATAGTTCAAATTTCATTGATGGTCAAATCTTCATGAAACTTTGTCAGAACATTTTGTTCTAGTTAATGTTTTGGCTGAGTGCAAAAATGGTTCCTGTTTATTGAAAAGCCTGGCCACCAGGGGATGGTTCAGTTTTACTTATATGGCTATGGTGAAACCTTGTGAAAACTTTTGAAGTCACACTTTTAAGTTCTATCTATATGAAACTTGGTCAGAACATTTGCTATAATGATATCTGGGCAGAGTTCAAAACTTGTTTCAGTCTGTTGAAAAACATGGCCGTCATGTGGTTGGGCAGTTTTCCCAGAATGGCTAATACTGAAGCCTTGTCATCATTTTAGAAGTCAAATTTGTAGTCTATTTTTCATAAACTTGGCTGGAATATTTGTCCTTATATAATAATAACTTGGCCAATTTAAACTGGGTCACATGAGGCTAAGTCACTATGTCAATTAAAGAAAAAAAGCTTGTTAACATTGATATTGAATTCAAATTGTAATTCAAATCTTCTTGAAACTTGGTCAGAACAGTTTTTATAATTAAATCTCATCAGAGTTGGAAAATAAAAGCATAGAAATTCAATACTTATGTTTCATAAAGTACTTTTACTCATCTGAACTCCACCACCTCAGAATAGCTTAGTTCCTTCATGTCTCTGGTGAGTGCCTTAGGGCCCAATGGCAGTCTTTTCCATGATGTCTAATTCAGGGGCAATTTTGAGTGGGAAAATGAAGGGACTTTAAATTGTCATTGCATATTTTTATTAACAAAACTATAATATTTGGAATTGTCTCGAAATAATTATGATAGCAAGAAAAAATGCTTTGAAATGAAAACTTTGCCTGCTTTGGGAATCAAACACAAGACCTTGTGTTGTCCATACCAACATTACTTCTTCACTGCAGTCAGTGCATTGGCTTTTCCTGACAATTATATACAAAATTGGGCAAAATTCCACGCAGTTAATTACAGATCTAAACCTTAACACTGTTTTATGACACCATGCAAATTCTTGGTGAAAATTACAATCTTTATATCTTCATAAAGAGATATTATACTTCTCCAAAAGTTGAAACAGACCTTGTAATAACACTGAAGTGCTTTGTTTACTGAATTTTGAACTAAGGTATTTGTTTATTGCAAGGAATTTCCAATTATCAATAAAACCTAGGGTAATGTCTGAGGCAGTAGTGAACATTTGCCACTCTATAATCATGTAAACAGAGCTGAATTAGCTGATTTTACTGTTGTTCAGTAGGTGTTTTTTTTTCTCGATAACCCAGGATTTTTTTCTGATTTAACTCAGAAGATGATTAGAACAATTAGAGGGAAAATTGGGTATTATGTACATACCCAAATAAAAGTCTGATAAAAATATTACAAGTTTGAGACCCTTTATACTGCGAAATGGGGCTTAATGCTTGTGCATAAAGTGTTGTCCCGGACTAGCCTGCGCAGTCTGGAGAGGCTAGTACTTTTCTATTGTTAAGAAGAGAGTTCTTTTAAAAGAAAAATTCAACAAAAGCGGAAAGTGTCACCCCTGATTAGCCTGTGCAGATTGCACAGACTTATTTGTCATGCTACTTTACAAACATGCATTACTGTTTTACTGTATTGCTGATTGTTTTTGTCCCAATTTAGGGACCATCCTCGCCACAGATGGACGGCAGATTCATCTCAGCAAAGTCAGCCAGTCTGACAAAGTCCAGACACCAGCACCGCCCGAGCAGTAGCGAGAGCTCCACAGACTCCCTGGGGAGCCCCACGGGCCCGCCCAACATGGCGCTGCTCCTCTCCCTGGCAGCCCAACATGGACTCACGCCCCAGCAGGTGCAGGGCATGTTGATGGCCCAGGCTGGGGTAGCCAGCGCAGCAGCACCTCCACCTCACATACAGCAACTGCTGCAGGTCCAGCAGTCTGCCATGCTGGTGGGTACATAGGTTTTTTAACCCATTTATGCCTATTGGACTCCCATCCTTCTAAATCGGACCAAATTATTTCCAAAATTAGGGATGTCTAGTATACTTATTTCTATATTTAGAATATTTTTTACAGAAATTCTTTTAAGCAAATAGCGCAGACCCTGATGAGATGCTGCATCATGCGGCGTCTCATCTGGGTCTACGCTGTTTGCCAAGGCCTTTTTTCTAGACGCTAGGCATAAATGGGTTAATTTCGCCATGAAATTGGAGGCATTTAAAATTGCTCTTGTTTGTATTTATATTGTTCATTGAACTTTTCTGTAAAAGTGTACATTGTAAATTGCACTTGTCCATACATATGTTTGATTGTCTCAGACTTGTGCTGACTACACTGCTGGGTGTCTTTCCATCCTACTTTGACAGATGTGCAATTAAATGAGCTTAAAAGTGTTTTAGTTTTACAAACCCAAAACAAAAATATAAAGTTGCAGGTTGTACAATTTTTACACGAGATGCAAACAGACAGTATCACATTGAAAAAACACTTCAATACTGCAAAAGCGTTTGAGTCGCGCTCAGTGAAAAGGGGGTTTGATGCATGTGTGTAAAGTGTTGTCCCATAATAGCCTGCGCAGTCCAGACAGGGACGACACTTTCCGCTTTA
The DNA here is from genome assembly GCF_020536995.1 of Dreissena polymorpha. Taxonomy (NCBI): domain Eukaryota; kingdom Metazoa; phylum Mollusca; class Bivalvia; order Myida; family Dreissenidae; genus Dreissena; species Dreissena polymorpha. The sequence goes on from NC_068355.1 coordinate 165,468,854, forward strand.
ATGATATTTTTCTTTTAAGGAAAGTCCCTTTTAACCAAAAAAAAAAAGTTAAGGCGGAAAGTGTTGTCCCTGTTTAGCCTGTGCAGACTGCACAGGCTAGTCTGGGATGACACTTTAGGCACATACATTAAACCCTTTTTTTCACAGAGTGCAGCTCATCTTATTGCTGTTGTCCATGTACTTCCCTTGTGCTTGATTCAACAACATGCAAAAAAAACATAACTGCTTGCCAGAAAGTCATGCTGAAGCATTTTATTTATGTTTAAAAACTGTCTAAACAGCATCCTCTCTGGTAACCTAATATTGGAGCAGGCATGTAATCTTAGATTCAATCCTGAGGGATGTTATTTTAGAATAAATAAATAGCTGATTAGGTAATTTGTTCAAACATATTTTGTTTGCTTTTTTTCTTCTGGAGAAGTGCTTGACATATGTCTGGGAAACAAATTACTTTGTGTTGTGTTGTTTTCATGTTTTTCAGACATAAACTTTTTTCTGAATACTGTAATATTTATACTTTTGAAACATCTTGATTTTATTTCTGTCTGAGGTTATGAATGCTAAGGTAAAGATCATTCTTCTTCCTTTTATGATTTCCTGATTGAAAATCCAAATAGACATTATATTATGTACCTTGCCATCTGCAGCGCCTAGCCTCGCCCATAGCGACTTGACAATATTCTGATTTGAGAAAATATGTACCAAACAACACTGTCATTATTTGGTTCAACAGTTTGTTTGGAGTACTCAAGTAAAATTTGAATGCAGTCTTTTTCTCACATCATTTTTGGTATTTGCTTTGTACTTTAATGGGCAGTGAAAGAAATACTAACTTTAATGAATGAAATGATTTCATAAAATCAAAAAATACATTTGTCTTGCAAAAAGAAAAATTGAAGCAAAACTGTTTGAAAATGGGGCTAAATATGTGGAAAAGTGTTGTCTGACATCAGCCTCAGTACAGTCTGCAAAGTGTTGTCTGATATCAGCCTCAGTACAGTCTGCAAAGTGTTGTCTGATATCAGCCTCAGTACAGTCTGCAAAGTGTTGTCTTATATCAGCCTCAGTACAGTCTGCAAAGTGTTGTCTGTTATCAGCCTCAGTACAGTCTGCAAAGTGTTGTCTGATATCAGCCTCAGTACAGTCTGCATGTTGTCTGATATCAGCCTCAGTACAGTCTGCAAAGTGTTGTCTGATATCAGCCTCAGTACAGTCTGCAAAGTGTTGTCTGTTATCAGCCTCAGTACAGTCTGCATGTTGTCTGATATCAGCCTCAGTACAGTCTGCAAAGTGTTGTCTGATATCAGCCTCAGTACAGTCTGCAAAGTGTTGTCTGATATCAGCCTCAGTACAGTCTGCAAAGTGTTGTCTGATATCAGCCTCAGTACAGTCTGCAAAGTGTTGTCTGATATCAGCGTCAGTACAGTCTGCAAAGTGTTGTCTGATATCAGCCTCAGTACAGTCTGGAAAGTGTTGTCTGATATCAGCCTCAGTACAATCTGCAAAGTGTTGTCTGATATCAGCCTCAGTACAGTCTGCAAAGTGTTGTCTTATATCAGCCTCAGTACAGTCAGCAAAGTGTTGTCTGATATCAACCTCAGTACAGTATGCAAAGTGTTGTTTGATATCAGCCTCAGTACAGTCTGCATGTTGTCTGATATCAGCCTCAGTACAGTCTGCAAAGTGTTGTCTGATATCAGCCTCAGTACAGTCTGCATGTTGTCTGATATCAGCCTCAGTACAGTCTGCATGTTGTCTGATATCAGCCTCAGTACAGTCTGCAAAGTGTTGTCTGATATCAGCCTCAGTACAGTCTGCAAAGTGTTGTCTTGTATCAGCCTCAGTACAGTCTGCAAAGTGTTGTCTGATATCAGCCTCAGTACAGTCTGCAAAGTGTTGTCTGATATCAGCCTCAGTACAGTCTGCAAAGTGTTGTCTGATATCAGCCTCAGTACAGTCTGCAAAGTGTTGTCTGATATCAGCCTCAGTACAGTCTGGAAAGTGTTGTCTGATATCAGCCTCAGTACAATCTGCAAAGTGTTGTCTGATATCAGCCTCAGTACAGTCTGCAAAGTGTTGTCTTATATCAGCCTCAGTACAGTCTGCAAAGTGTTGTCTGATATCAACCTCAGTACAGTATGCAAAGTGTTGTTTGATATCAGCCTCAGTACAGTCTGCATGTTGTCTGATATCAGCCTCAGTACAGTCTGCAAAGTGTTGTCTGATATCAGCCTCAGTACAGTCTGCATGTTGTCTGATATCAGCCTCAGTACAGTCTGCATGTTGTCTGATATCAGCCTCAGGACAGTCTGCAAAGTGTTGTCTGATATCAGCCTCAGTACAGTCTGCAAAGTGTTGTCTTATATCAGCCTCAGTACAGTCTGCAAAGTGTTGTCTGATATCAGCCTCAGTACAGTCTGCAAAGTGTTGTCTGATATCAGCCTCAGTACAGTCTGCATGTTGTCTGATATCAGCCTCAGTACAGTCTGCAAAGTGTTGTCTGATATCAGCCTCAGTACAGTCTGCAAAGTGTTGTCTGATATCAGCCTCAGTACAGTCTGCAAAGTGTTGTCTGATATCAGCCTCAGTACAGTCTGCATGTTGTCTGATATCAGCCTCAGTACAGTCTGCAAAGTGTTGTCTGATATCAGCCTCAGTATAATCTGCAAAGTGTTGTCTGATATCAGCCTCAGTACAGTCTGCAAAGTGTTGTCTTATATCAGCCTCAGTACAGTCAGCAAAGTGTTGTCTGATATCAACCTCAGTACAGTATGCAAAGTGTTGTTTGATATCAGCCTCAGTACAGTCTGCATGTTGTCTGATATCAGCCTCAGTACAGTCTGCATGTTGTCTGATATCAGCCTCAGTACAGTCTGCAAAGTGTTGTCTGATATCAGCCTCAGTACAGTCTGCATGTTGTCTGATATCAGCCTCAGTACAGTCTGCATGTTGTCTGATATCAGCCTCAGTACAGTCTGCAAAGTGTTGTCTGATATCAGCCTCAGTACAGTCTGCAAAGTGTTGTCTGATATCAGCCTCAGTACAGTCTGCAAAGTGTTGTCTGATATCAGCCTCAGTACAGTCTGCATGTTGTCTGATATCAGCCTCAGTACAGTCTGCATGTTGTCTGATATCAGCCTCAGTACAGTCTGCAAAGTGTTGTCTGATATCAGCCTCAGTACAGTCTGCAAAGTGTTGTCTGATATCAGTCTCAGTACAGTCTGCAAAGTGTTGTCTGATATCAGCCTCAGTACAGTCTGCATGTTGTCTGATATCAGCCTCAGTACAGTCTGCAAAGTGTTGTCTGATATCAGCCTCAGTACAGTCTGCAAAGTGTTGTCTTATATCAGCCTCAGTACAGTCTGCAAAGTGTTGTCTGATATCAGCCTCAGTACAGTCTGCATGTTGTCCGATATCAGCCTCAGTACAGTCTGCATGTTGTCTGATATCAGCCTCAGTACAGTCTGCATGTTGTCTGATATCAGCCTCAGTACAGTCTGCATGTTGTCTGATATCAGCCTCAGTACAGTCTGCATGTTGTCTGATATCAGCCTCAGTACAGTCTGCAAAGTGTTGTCTGATATCAACCTCAGTACAGTCTGCATGTTGTCTGATATCAGCCTCAGTACAGTCTGCATGTTGTCTGATATCAGCCTCTGTACAGTCTGCATGTTGTCTGATATCAGCCTCAGTACAGTCTGCAAAGTGTTGTCTGATATCAACATCAGTACAGTCTGCATGTTGTCTGATATCAGCCTCAGTACAGTCTGCAAAGTGTTGTCTGATATCAGCCTCAGTACAGTCTGCATGTTGTCTGATATCAGCCTCAGTACAGTCTGCATGTTGTCTGATATCAGCCTCAGTACAGTCTGCATGTTGTCTGATATCAGCCTCAGTACAGTCTGCAAAGGCTTATCAGGGACAAAACTTTCCTATTGTATTGTATTTTTTGTTTGTAAAGGAAGTCTCTTCTTTAGCGAAAAAAACAGTTAGACGTTAAGTGTTACCTGAATAACCTGCGCACACTCTGCAGGCTAAAGCAGGAAAATTCTTTATGTACAAGCATTATCCTTTTACCACTTAGATACTCCAGCCTCATTGAGCATATAAAGTTTACAAAATATGTAATGGTTATAAATTGAGACTCATTCTGAGAAAACTGGGCAATTGCATGTCGGTAAAGTGTCTGCACAGGCTTTTCCGGGACAAAACTTTTTGTTTTTGTGGGATATTTTGTATAATGGAGGTCTCTTCCAAACGAAGATCCATTTTAGGTGGAAAGTATCGTCTCTGATTAGCCTGTGCCAACATTAAACAAATGTAACTGATTTTTGCCCAAACCAGGGGTAACTTTTGAAAGTTAGCAACCTCAAGAAGTGACCAAGATGTCTTACAGTTTTAACTCTTTCAGTGCTGGAACCGAATTTGGAAGGCCTTTGCAATCAGTTTGGATCCAGATGAGATTGCCACAAAACGTGGCGTCTCATCATGATCCAAACTGTTTGCTTTTCTGATAGTATTCTTTGAAAAAAATCGAAGAAAATGCTAATTTTAGAAATTCAGCAGACGACATTTTAGCAGACTACAAATTTCCCAGCATGCAAAGGGTTATGGAAATGTTTATAGCACACGGACGGTGTCTCGTAGGTAGTTCATCATTCGAGTTTATGTCTTAAGAATGAATAATTCATTGCAATTATGTGTCTATCAGATGTCACCTGCATGGTAAGCAAATGAGGTGTCTATCAGAATTGTCACCTGCATTGTAAGCAAAAATTTGGTGTTTGTTTCTTCTACATTCGGAAGCTTCTATGATGTATTGCGAAGAGGTCATTTTTAAGAAGAGTACCTTGTCATAGAAATCAAGGCTTTGCCGGTGTTTTGTAAAGATTATGGTATTATTTTTGTATGCTTAATTAATTAGCCCATAAATTGATGGTCTTGTACGTCATAAATTTATGTTGTTTATCATGACATTAATTTTATTGATGTCAAATTTTGAATAATTTCGGCGGAAATGTTTTCTTTAGATTTCGTCAAGCCATTCTTAAGAAAATTGATTGCATGACAACATTTGGGCCTTGCTCTGTGAAAAAGGGGTTTAATGCAGACTGCACAGGCTAATCAGGGACAACACTTTTATGATATTTTTCATTTAACGAATTAGTCATTATCTCTTAGCAATAATCAAATTTAGGTGGAAAGTGTTATGAGCTCTATTTTTAGAAGATAACCCAACACCGTGAATGCTTATACTGTGAAACCATTATTAATCGTCAGGCATTAATTTTCATAAATTTCGTCAGTCGACCGATCGGCGAATTTAAGATCCTAACGAACAATTATGCTCTATGTTTGAACAAAAACAAACACTAAGTTGAACAATATTTTAAAACTTTACCGTAGACATGAGGCATTAAATTCCAACATAATCCATGCACACATTCACTGCTGTTTCGTAATCAAGATTGATCCGGTTTTGACACAAAGGGATGTTGATTACACAAGGTACTTAACTGACACGTTACACTTCTTTAAAACGCGTGTGCAGTACAGCTGTATCGAATGCGTTGACTTCGTTTATGTAGAATGGTAATGAATTAGCGCTAATTGTTTATAACTTTATTACCCATTAGGTGCATTGTGTTTTTCAGGGGTGTTGCATATTAGCCATCACGCAGCAAATGCCGACGAAAGACAATAAACCAAATGAAAAGATGACGATGTGTGATCAACATGCGTATTTATCACAAATTAATAAAGAATATTTTAATTGCTGTTTGTTGTTTGATTGTTTGCGTTTAACCACACTTATTACTATTTTATATGTATCAATTTATTTATTTTTGAATTATTGACATTATTGATTTATATACCGGTAGTTTAGTTTTTAAGAACAAACACACACATAGTTTATAATTTTAATGTTGATATCAGAATAAAAAAGCATTTTATTTGAAAATAAAAACACTTAACAATCTGGAACCTCTTTCGTATAACACAAACAGTTTTTAAACGTTATTGACAGCATTTTAATAAAAATCATACCAACTAGAACACATACCCAAGAAAATAAACAAAAGTGACTAGTTTGATTTTGCTATTTGATAGAATAAGACTAATTGGCAATTGGCTTCGTTGTTACAAACACTCGTTAACGGTTATTCGATCCCACTTGTCCGCTAATCATAAAAATGAACGTGTGAATGGCATACATTAAGAGGGTCCATTACTGTCCCTTGATAACAAAAGACTATTTAATTGGCATGTGACAAACAGGCCCCACCTCCTGCAGTGGTTCTCAAGTGTATTCCCGCATTCGTACCACGATTTTTCGCAACTGCGATTGATCGCGAATATGTATTACACACAAAATCGGATATTGACTGACGCATTTTTTTTTAATTCAAAATAAAAAATCGGCGAATTTAAGTGCTGACGAAATCGTCATTTTTATAAAAATGACGAAATTTTGTGCTGTCGAAAATAAATGGTTTCACAGTAATTATGTTACACATGGAGCCACATCATTTTTGCTCATGATAATTTAATAAGTGTTGGAATACAAAATGAAAAATATTGTTCCTTTGCTGCCTCCTCCTGTGACATTTTTCTGGCCAGACTTTGAATCAAATAATAGTAAATTCTCACCCTACCTGAAAGAAACCCACGTTCATTTGCTTTCTAAAGCAATACTGAACTGGCATATAAGATTGAGTTAATATTTGTGCAGTTAATCTTTAATTATGGCTTTTGTATTGTAAATGAAACATAACTTGCAAAATTATTATGATAATTGTCTAATGTGAATGGTCCTAAATTGAATGTTAACAAGTCTGTCTGCACCACATAGGGCAGTTATGACATAAGCTTGTAATCTTTCAGTCTTATCTTCAAGCAATAGAAATAAGAGTAATTGATTTGAGTGATAAAGTCTCTTGTAAATTTATTATCCAGTAAAATAGTGACCTTGTTTTGAAGTTTGATTAATGCCAATTTGTGTACCTTCAACAGACATTTCAATAGGTCTATTTGGTTGTTTGTATTTTTCAATAGATACATAATTATTTACGATTATTGAGTAGTATTTAATTAATCATGCCCCCCCCTTTTATTCAGTAAGTCATCAGTTATTATGAAGGAAACATTTTATATATGATCTGTACTCCATTATGTTGTTAATGCTGTCATGAAGAAGTGAATTCAAAAAGAAAATAACTAGTCCATAGCATTCACTCAGTATTAAATAACAGATTATAATAATATGTTTTTTTTCTAAACATTGATAACTCTTGAAAGATATGAATTAATTGCTGATTGCAATGAAATGTATTCTTAGTAACATACAATCATTTGGCAATCAGGGTTAAGTTTTTGTCAAGGATCGTACATAAGGAATTTTCTAAAGCCGCAGACATTTGATTCAGTGCATGTTTTGTGGTATAACATTGTGCATAATGTAAGCATTAACCATCTAATATTTACAGTGACTAATGTATTTGGAAAGTGTTGCTCACTTCAAGCATATACATATTTGATGCTATTCTTAGAAAATATAATAACAAACTTTTAATAATAAGTTTTGTAGTTAATACATAAAAAAATATTGTTTGAAAATAATATTTTATCATGTTTTAATATTATTGTTTTCATGTAAATGTCTATTTTAATGCTGATTGGCCAATACCTTTGCTGAATACCCAAGGAGTTCAGAAAAACAACAACAAACTTTAAACTTAATAAAAATTGTCACTAGTTTTTTAGATACAGACAGGCAAGCTCAGTAAGTAGAACACTGGAACAGAAATCAGTGGATTGCCAGTTGGCTCCCTGGCCAGATTCATAACTTACGTAGGGATCAGGCATGAAATCTTTTGTACAGCCATTCTCCTTTATGCTGATGTATTTTGTTTCCAGTCTTATTGAATTGAAGTCTTGTTATTTTTCCCCTGCCAGTGGTGGAGAGTAATAGTTTGGTGTTGTCCGTCAGTCCGTCTGTCACAAACTTTTTAAGGCTATATCTCAGAAACTATATAAGAATTCAACATGAAACCTTCATAGGTGTACACATATAAATTATGATAGGCGAGGGATATAATAATGCAACAAATAAGCTTGTTTAGACATTTAAACGCTCAACCTTTGCAGAAAAGACTGAATAATTCAATTCTTTTCCAAACCCCCCCCGGACCCCACAACCATATATCCAATGATCTCAGGCTGTAAATGGAAATTAATATGTTGCATAAACAAATGGGAGAGATTTCCACTTTGTTTATCTGTTGTGTTTATAACAATATTTTATCTCAAAGTGAACTGTGGCAAGAAGATTAGCTGAAATTGGCAGGTAAGGCCAACAGATTGGATAAAAAACAAACAACCGCCTGTGCTTTTTTTCAGCGCCACAGTGGGGCAAAGCTCTATTTTCGCTTGAAATCTCTAGATATCAGTATGAAAAAAGTGTGAATGATAAACAGGATAAATATAGTTGAACAAAAAATGTTGAATAAATGGGTATAGTTTTTCCTTGTTTCAGATGTGTATTTGATATTATTGATTTATAATAAATCCTTTATTTTTGTCATTTTTCTGTACATTTACAACTACGAACATGATTAGTATGTCTTCTTTTTTTTCTTCTTTTTCTTTTTTTTTATAAAAGAAGTATTACCTTATTCTGTTGTTATTGTTAATGTCATTATTTTGAACTTACATCATTATAATCATGTATAAGAATGTGTAGTTTAAAAATTCAAAATGCAAGTCACTTTTTCGACTGTAAATCAATGCTTAACTATTTCCTCAATCACATTTGTTAAAATCAATGACTGCTTTGATGTCGGGAAGAAAGGTTTTAGACAAAAAAATCGTTATGAATTATGTAAGGTTATTTATGAATAGAAAACTTTGATTGAAAGTCTTTTATTATTTATAAAATGATATGCATTTACCTTGATGATGGAATGTTGTTTAACCCTTTCCCACTCAGACGCAAAGTGAAAATCAGGCTATGTGCAAACAGCATAAAACCAGAACAGCCTGCGATTAACTGGCAGTCTTTCAGGTTTTATGCTGTTTGCTGCTCATCAATATCTAAGGTTTGGAAATGAAGCTTTTGAAACTTAAATATAAATTAAGGAAGGACTTCTTTAGACTTTCTAAGGGAATTCAAATGTGTCAAAATGCTTTTCTGAGTGGTAATGGTTTAAATGTTAACGATCAGCAATAAAAACTTAAGGGAAATTATTTAAAACTAGCCTTGACAAATCAATACAATGTAAAGGTCAAGTAACAAAAAAAATTCAAGTGAAGATGGGTACTATTGTTTTTCACCTTTCTAAAATGATCATGACATTTTCAGACACAATCAGGTGAGAGACATTCAAAATGCAAGCTGCTATACATAGGCCTTGCTCTGTGAAAAGCGGGTTTAATGCTTGTGCGTAAAGTGTCGTCCCAGATTAGCCTTATCTAACGATACTTTCCGCTTTAATGATATTATTTTTTTAAAGAAAGTCTCTTTGCAGCAAAAATTCAGTTTAGGCTGAAAGTGTCGTCCCTGATTAGCCTGTGCAGACTGCACAGACTAATCTGGGACAAACACTTTACGCACAAGCATTAAACCCCCTTTTCACAGAGCGTGGCGTATATGCAAGAATGTCCTTACTTTAATGATGTTTTCTGATTATTAGGAGACCATAAGAGACCTGCATGTGAAAATGGGTGTCATGCCAAATGAGGCCAGCGTAGCCCCAGTCCAGCCTGCGCACCATGGCAGTCTGGTCAGAAGCTGCTCTGATGGCCATTAAAATAGAAATTCAAAACTGATCCTGCCTCTTTGTTAGTGTTAATTTGGGGCCATATATGGCACCTAGAGAATCTTATACACAGACAGTAGGTTCTCCGACAATTTTTCTGCAAAATCAATGTGAACTGTTCATCTTGGATGCAGAAATTAATGAAATATTTTAAGTGGTCATATTTACATGAGTGTTATACACAGTAATCATGTGTCAAGGAAATCAATTTATTTCCCCTATGTTTTGCAATCGGCACACGTTTTCTGATCCCAGATTTATCAAAGTCTCTTAATTAAAGAGAAAAGATCTAAAGGTTCAAATAATAACAGAAAATATTGCTGCTAAATAAAGTATGTTAATACACTTTCAGGAAAATATAAGTTGTTGATTTATCTTGGATCAGTGCATTTGTCGTCAATATATCAACAATTATATGGCCTTCACTGTTCCAAAACCAGGCTAAATTCATGTGCATAAAGTATTTTCAAGATTGGCATGTGCAATCTGCACAGTCTAGTTAGGGCATGTGCAATCTGCACAGTCTAGTTAGTGCAATCTGCACAGTCTAGTTAGTGCAATCTGCACAGTCTAGTTAGTGCAATCTGCACAGTCTAGTTAGTGCAATCCGCACAGTCTAGTTAGTGCAATCTGCACAGTCTAGTTAGTGCAATCTGCACAGTCTAGTTAGGGACAATTATTTTTAAGACAATGCTTTTCTCAAGCATAAAGTGGATTCTTATTAGAAGAGACATCCTTTAAGCCTTACCCACTCAGAAGCAAAGTTAAAATGGTTATATTCAAACAGCATAAAACCAGAACAGCCAACTCACAACTCACAGTCTGTTCAGGTTTTATGCTGTTTGCTGCTCATCAGTATCTAAGGGTTGGAACTCAGAAACCTTTAAAACTTGGATTTAGTAAGAAAGGCCTTTAATAAAATGTAACTTTTGAGGATCTACAAATTCGTAAAAATACATATCTAAGTGGTAAAACGTTAACCCTTTCAGTGCTGGAACCGAATTTTAAAGGCCTTTGCAAACAGTTTGGATCCTGATGAGACACCACAGAACGTGGCGTCTCATCAGGATCCAAACTGTTTGCTATTCTGATAGTATTCTTTGAAAAAAATTGAAGAAAATGGTAATTTTAGAAATTCAGCAGACAACATTTTAGCAGACGACAAATATCCCAGCATGCAAAGGGTTAAACGAAAATGTCCATAACAGCGGCAAGTGTTGTCAATGATTAGCCTGTGACTTTACTCACAAGCATTAAGCCCAGTTTTCACAGAATGCTGCGGCTCATTGGTTCACAAATCTTCCTCAGACAACTCAATTCAGTCATCTCATTTCCAGCAACAGCAGCAGAAGGTTCACATATCTATCAGATTACATTTCTTCCTTAGACAACTCAGTTCTATACAAAAATCCAGTCTAGAGAGCAAATGTCATCCCAGATTAACCTGTACAGACTGCTAATCTGTGACAACACTTGACGCACTTGTATTAAGCCCTGTTTTCCCAGAACCCAGCTCATATCCTCCTCAGACAACTCAGTTCAGTTCTCTCATTTCCAGCAACAGCAGCAGAAGGCCCATGAGGCAGCCCTGATGCAGCTCAACGAGCAACTCCAGATGAACCTGCTGCAGCAGTCGCAGCTCATTCAGGACAAGAAGACCAACGGGAAGCAGACCCAGCAGACACTGCAGCAGCTGGGGATGCAGCAACAGACAATAGTCTCCCAGATACAGCAGATACAGCTACAACAACGACAGCTTCTCCTTGCATGCCTCATGCAGCCGTTCTCAGCTCAACACGGTAATCTTTTTTGGCACTCTGATACCCTCTTTGAAGCGTTTGTAGTCCTTAAGAAAATCATGTTAAATTAAAGACCTTTCTTGATTGATTCAAGTTTTAAAGGCTTGGTTTCCAACCCTTAGATACTGATGAGCTGCAAACAGTATTTAACCTGAACAGACTGCGAGTTACTCGCATTCTGTTCTGGTTTTTTGCTGGTTGCATGTAGCCATTTTCACTTCGCTGCAGACCGGGAATGGGTTGAGTGAGATTACAAGATTCAATGCCTTATTAGGTTGGAAATTGCGTTAATTTTAAACAAGTTTCAAGTAATAAATTAGCCGGCATGTGAAGTGGTGACGTTGAGTTTTGGTTGCCATTCCCTAACTCGAGAACAGATTGTGTAAGAAACTTCATGCATAAATACCTTATTTGGGATTCAATGTGTTTGGGTCAAGATAACAATTACCAGTTATGCACTTTTAACGCACAGTATTTTGTCAAAAGGGCACTTTTGAGCGTGCGGTTGTATCTGGAATGGATCCCGGTTTTAATATATATATATTATATTAATTTGTATGTTCCTTTATAAATGTAAGAATATATTCCCCATTATTATCAAACCATACAAATAAAATAATATATATATTTATTTATTTATTTTTTAGTAAAATGGCAGGATGGGGCCTTGGAAGGGAAGGGTGTGGTGACCTTCCATTTAGGCTTAGCTAGAGCACTGAATTACTATAAATTGACGAAATAATTTTTTTCTACGCAATTACGGACAGAAAAAATGAGATATTAAAAATTTTATAGCCTGGTATAATTAGATTGAAAAAGTCACGTTTGTGTGTTGTATTTTGTAAAAATGGATATTTATTCATAAAACATAGTTTAATAGTTTCACAAAAACATAAATATTTTGTTAAAGTTGTTCATAATGACTTTATTGTCAACAACATTCTGCTACCAACTAATTGTAAATATTTTCATTCTGTGTTAAAAAAAAAGAGTTTAAATGAGTTTTTCAACCCACAAATCAATGTTAAAATCGAAGGTTTTTTTTCCCATTGTTTACTACAAACAGCAAAACACTATATAGCAATGGTACTTAATAACAGAAGTCATTAAGTGAAAACATCTGTGCTATACCATTATAAAACCATTAAGTATGTTATTATTTATATAAAAAAACAAAGTCATGCCACACAGCAATGTGTTACCAGTTATCACTTGCCAGTCTAGCACAAGTTGTTCTCCCATATTTTCATTTGAGCCCATTCTGGAAAAATGGGGCTTAATGCATCTTTGTTAAGTGTTGTTCCAGATTAGCCTGTGCTGTTTGCTTAAAATCTCTCATAGCGAAAATCCGGTTTAGTTTGGCAATAAGAAAAATGGAGCAAATGTTTGGTTATTCGTTTTTAATTGACGTCAGAAAAGAAATGGTTAATTATGGCCTGCTTACTGTAACAGTATTCAATAGCAAAATTTGCTTTTGTTGTTCACTTACAATAGTGTGTTATATCTGTTTAAAATTGTCTGGTAATGGGGAACAGAAGCAGCCATTGTCATTGAAATGATCAGCAAAAGAAGCGTTTATGAAAATGTGGCATCCGGCTTTGTAAACAATTACATCATAAATCTGTCAGTGAACTACAAATTTTACATGTAATAACATTATTAGAAATATTGATGTTTTATTTTGAATTGTAAATACCCTTCATTATTTATTTCTTAGTACTTTTATTTTGTTGAAATATGCACTTATCATCCAATTCATGCTGATTTTTGATGGAATGTATCGTTTTTAGCTTGGCTGTTTTCGGAGAAAACCCGAGGTATTGTCCTAGCCATCTTGTTGTCAGCCTTCCGCCATAGGCGTCATGCTAAAACCTTAACATTGGCTGTAAAATCAAAGTGCTTCCACTTACAACTTTTGATTCCTTATACGTTTTACTTCTCCTAAATAAACAACAAACACAACGATATAAATTGAAAATACTGCTTGTATTTTGGTATCAATGCGTACGACCAGATGACACATTTTTAACAGTATGACAATAAACAAATGTGAACAATTCACATTTTGATATAGATTTCATAACTCATACATGAATTAACGCTCATATAGTTTTTTTACATACAAAAAAACAACAACTGACTATATTCATGCAGATAATCATTTTCATGAGAAAACTTGTCAATGTTTTATATCCAATAAAATATTTTAAAAATTTACGTGTTCTCTGGTTCGTATTGCAAAGCCAAATGGCTATTCCACGAGCATATTTGCCCGCCAAAACAATACACTGAGCGACCCCTACAGGAGACTTTCTTATGCAAAGGAAAATAATTTTCCTCTAATTCGCTGCGTTCAAACTAGGAAAATTATATAACTTCATATGTAGATGCAACTTGATGAGTTCTACATGCCACACCCAATTTTGGGTCACTAGGTCAAAGGCCAAAGTCACTGTGACCTCTAAAAAAAAAAAAAAATTCTGACAAGCTTTCGCTGCCGAGCATGGGCACCCATTTTGCGGTGCTCTTGTTTATCATTATAAGCATCAAACGTTTTTCTGCGAATTTGTTTCTTCGAAATACGAAGTGCTATACCATCAATCAGCAGAACAATTCCTGTGTCTGAAAACCCAATGGTCACAACAGAAATGCTAAAAAAGATGGAGAACTCACCTCTCATGTGTGGCTTTTGTTGTTCTCTATTATCAAAGTGCCATCTGTTATTAAAGTTTACAAAATTGAAAAATATTTATCTTAAAAGATGTTATTAAAAAAGTTCATGCTTGGGTGTCTTCAGGTTATATATTTTACAGGTGTTAAAACACTTTATCTTCTTAATTGAATTACTTACGTTTTTGGTGTTAAAACATATGATAGGCCTTATTGGTCCTTAGGTAACATAGTGCTGAGGGCAGACTGTTAGAAGTTCATTTAACTATAAGTATGCTGAACTTAGAATGTTCTCTAAGTTGCAGTATCAGTTCTTATTTAGTTTTAATAGATTTGTCAGACATTTTCTGTTTGTTGTGTGTATAAGTTTATCCCATGAAACTTAAAGTATTATCTGGTGATATGTGCCAAGTGTTTTAATGAGTAAATTTCTTACATAACCCTGTACTTAATTAACCCGTTACCACTTAGATACGTATTAACACTTTACCACTTAGATACGTATTTAACCCTTTACCACTTAGATACGTATTTAACCCTTTACCACTTTGATACGTATTTAACCCTTTACCACTTAGATACCTATTTTTACACATTTGTAGTCCCTTAGAAAGTTATATTTAATTTGAGTTACTCGCAGACTGTTCTGGTTTTATGCTGTTTGCACATAGCCATTTTTACTTTGCTTCTAAGTGGGAAAGGGTTAACCAAAGCCATTTTTGTTCCAGTTATTTTTGTCAAACTGTTGTAATAATCTATTTAACACATACCCAGTAGGCAATAGGTGTGCTGAAGGCAAATTTTATATTCCTAGTGTCAAATTGATGACCATATCAGTAGTCTGATTACATTCAGATTAGAGACATCTTGTAACCCTATTTCAAGTAGCTTATAATGTAGTATGCATGATTGATTATGTAACCTCTGTACAAAAAGTACAAAAAAATAGCAAACAATTTTGAGCTTTCTTCAATGTATAAACATATGAATTGTTGTGTCGCAATCATGCAATTATTCAAGGAATTTCAGTCAATATGACCAGAAGAGTGGAAAAAGCAACTTGGTAATCTTCAATATAATTGGGCCGTGATCTGTGAAAAGGGGATTTAATGCATGTTCGTCAAATGTCGTCCCAGATTAGCCTGTGCAGTTCGCACAGGCTAATTAGGGACGACACTTTCCGCTTTTATGATATTTTCATTTCAGGAAAGGCTCTTCTTAGGAAAAATCAAGTTTAGGCGGAAATTGTTGTCCCTGATAAGCCTTTGTGAACTGCACAAAATAATCTGGGACAACACTTAACGTACATTCATTAAACCCCCTGTTCACAGAGCGAGACGCAATTCTTTTGTAGAAAAGGAAACTTCTGTGTTAAAAACCATGTCAGATGCCTGCATATTGGATTGTGTAATTGTGGGCTAATATGAATGTTCTACATAGGATTAATGTGCTGCTGGAAGCATTGATTGCAACAGTTACTGATTCCAATGCAATAATAAATTGATTATTGAAATATTACCTGCGTCTGTTAATGCTTGCATTTTGCATGACAGTGTAACTTGCTACAAATCAACAGCATCTTGTTGGTAGAGATGATTGTGACTTATAATTATGTGACCTGCACCACCGCGGGCAGGCTTTTAAGTATGGTGAGGAATTAGTAAATATGTACACTGTCATCAAATTGGAAGAGCTGTGTTTATGCTTCATGTCTGTGTATAAACAACGCCTCAATTAGAATTTTCTCCCTGCCTGGGCTATGGCTGCCTCTTGTAAATAGAAAATGTAAACAAATACCTTGGTAACCAACAACTGTGTAAACATAGCCCTCATTTTGTAAAAAACTGGTGTAAACATCGTCCCAACCCTAGTGGAGTATTATACCAGCGGTATGGATTGCTGTAAGCCGAAATAAACAGAACATAGCAAATAATAAACAGTTAGGCAAATCAATACTTGTTTTAGCATGGCTCTATAAAAAAATATGGTGAAGTAATGTTGCAATGTGTGTTATGTTGAATTATATATAGATTGAACATGTTATTTTTCATTAATTGTTTCTGGACAGAATCATTTTTACTTAGGACCGACAACTGTATAAGTTGAACAAACAGCTTTTGTCTCAAACACTGATGGCCTCAATATAACTTTATAACCATTCTCATAAAAGTCATCATATTTTCAATGCTGTTAAAAAACTACATAAGCAATCGAAAAACAAATTCTAACCAGTTGGCTATCGTATAATTTGGTAATAATAAAAGTTTTATGAATAATATTATCAAGTAAATTAACATATTATGTATAATTTAATATTAATTTATTTTGGATCAGTTTCATTTTGTCATGTGTATATATGTTGATACACTGTTATATATCATGAGATGAATAGCATGAATTCGTTAACACAACAAATCCTGTGCCTAAACTTGTATTTATGACATACTGTGGACATGATGTGAAACTAATTCTACAATCATGGATGTCAGTTTTATTTTTTAGAAGCATAATTTTACATCCAAAGTTTCAAGCACTTTTATGAAATTTCTGACACTTATAGTAGCACAAAATTGATTGAAGTTATATGGAGAATTTTAATAAGGAAGGGTTTATTTCCAATATTGAACAAATTTTAACCCATGAATCATTTCACTTGAACTGGGATTCAAACTTGCACATAGGGCTGCTGTATATAGACTCTTATAGTCCACCACATCAAACTAATTATGCAACTCCAACAAAGATGTATCTGCTTACAGTTGCTAACTTTGTTTAGAGGTTAACTTTTATTACATTTGGGAGCTGTTTGCTGGTTATCATTACATTTCCCATATGTTGTTAAGAGGACTAGCCTACGCAAACATGCCTCCACAGCAAAGAATAACATATGTATTGATTGTAGTTCTGTTTGTAAACAACCCTGAATATAACATGAAGCTCCAAAACAGTGAATCAAGAATTCTTTATTGGCTATAATGATTACTTGAGCTTTGTGTAGCCTGTTGTAATGAATTGTTGTTGTATTGTTGTTTCATGCCTGTTTTTTTTGGAGTTGCCCTGCAGAGTCACTTATTTCTAGCTTGCAATGAGATGCATTAATCTGCCAGTATGTAATAACCATTGGTTGTTAATTTTCCTGCAGTTCTGTGGCATGGCTGGTGCCAGTTACTAAAGTAATAACTGTGATGGGAAAATGGTTTAACAAGGGAACAGTATGAGGATTTTGTGGGTCCCAAGGTTTTATAATAACTGTATGAGTTTCCATTGCTGTGTTGATCCTTGGTGTTCTTCAAATGTTTTTTATCAATTTGATTGCTGTAATTTGTTTACATAGATTTATAGTATTTAAAATTTTGAAGTAACCTAAAAATGCTAATGCATATCATTAGGGTCATGTCAATCATTATAATTTATGATATCAGGTTGATGTTGATAAGTATAGATTATTTGAGCCTCATTCTGTGAAAAGTGGGCTTAATGCATGTATGTAAAATGCTTCTCAGATTAGCCTGTGCAGTCCCCACAGTTTAATTGGGGACAACACTTTCCACCTAAACTGAATTTTTGGTAAGAAGAGACTTCCTTTAACACTTTCCCCCATTATAAGAAGCAAAGTGAAAATGGCTTTTGCAACCAGCATAAAACCAGAACAGCCTATGAGTAACTTGCAGTCTGTTCAGGTTTTATGCTGTTTGCTGCTCATCATTATCTAAGGGTGTGACATTAAGCCTTTAAAATGTGAATTTAGTAAGACTATTATTTAATTAAATGTAAACTTCTATGGGACTACAAATATGTCAAAATACGTATCTAAGGGATAAAGGGTTAATCGAAAAAGTGACTGCACATTCTAATCTAGGATAACACTTTATGCGCAGTGCTTAGGTCGTTTTCCCAAAACCAGGCTCATTTTGTTACACTTTAAATTTCAAGCACTGCTAACCCTACTTAACCCTTTACCACTTAAATACGTATTTCAACCCTTGACCACTTAGATATGTATTTTAACCCTTTACCACTTAGATACGTATTTCAACCTTTTACCACTTAGATACGTATTTTAACCCTTTACCACTTAGATACGTATTTTAACCCTTTACCATTTAAATACGTATTTCAACCCTTTACCACTTAAATACGTATTTTAACCCTTTACCACTCAGATACGTATTTTAACCCTTTACCACTTAGAAACGTATTTTAACCCTTTACCACTTAGATACGTATTTTAACCCTTTACCACTTAAATACGTATTTCAACCCTTTACCACTTAGATACATATTTCAACCCTTTACAACTTAGATACGTATTTTAACCCTTTACCACTTAGATACCTATTTTAACCCTTTACCACTTAAATATGTATTTTGACGTGTTTGTAGTCCATCAGAAAGTTAAATTTAGTTAAAGACCTTTCTTACTAGATTCAAGTTTTAAAGGTTTCATTTCCATTTACCCTTAGATACTGATGAGCAGCAAACAACATAAAACCGGTAAAGACTGGGAGTTACTCGCAGGTTGTTTTGGTTTGCTGCTGGTTGCATATAGCCATTTTCACTTTGCTTCTTAGTGGGAAAAGGGTTACATCATAAATTATCATGTATACATGTATGAAATAATTTTAACCCTTTCCCACTTAGAAGCAAAGGGTAAATGGCTTTGTGCAAACAGCATAAAACCAGAACAGCCTTCGAGTAACTCGCAGTCTGTTCAGATTTTATGCTGTTTGCTGCTCATCAGTATATAAAGGTTGGAACTGAAACCTTTAAAACTTGGATCTAGTAAGAAAGGCCTTTAATTAAATTCGACTTTCTTAGGGACTACAAAGGCGTCAAAATACGTATCTAAGTGGTTAAGAGTTAATATATGAACATAGAAGTCCTTTGGGAATCATGATACCCAGCAAGTGGTAGTGTTTAATGTTCTAGTAATTATTGCCGTCAATTGTCGTGACAAGTGTACTGAAAGGACTCCTGATTTTGTTAAAACATAATATTAAGACTGTCAAATGTGTTTCTTTTAAGATTAAGGTGGTCCTTTAAAAAATGTGGTGGCCAAACTCAAGGCAAACACCGTTAGTGTCAACCAATAACATCTGGTGGTGAAATGTCACAAAGAATTTTCAGAAACTTCCCTTTTTTTTAGTCCAAAAACTTATGGCTGAATGACTACTGCACAAGTCTGATTATTTTTGCAATCAAGGGAAGCAATGGCAATAAAAGTCTACCGGCTTTGCACTAATATAGATAATGCTCCTGGCATTTGTTTATTCACATTTTATGACATTGACCATTTTTAAATGTAGTTTGTACCAATGTTTAGTTGCAGTCTTATCAGAGAAATCTAAGTTTTTGCATCACTGAATCAGGTAGTTGGCTGAATATAAAATTTGCCTTTGTGTAATCTTATTTCAAAATGGATGCATAATAAGCACAACAAATTTCATGGTAAAATGAGTAAGTTTCAAAGTTATCCTTGATTTTGTGATTCACCATATTATAATCTCCCGGCATGGAGGATGTTAATTGGAATCACTCAGGCGGTTTTTCGTTAGGTCTGGAAAATTAAAAGAGTAATTCCAATTAACAGCAAAAGCAATTAAATTGAACCTGAAAATATGCCATCAACAGGACACGTACATGTGCGTTATACTAAAATGACCCATTATGCATTAACTAAGGTTCTTTAGTTATTTGCGCTTTAACAAAGCTGATATAACAATGTACAAGTCATATTTATGATAAACCTCTTGGGTTTTATTGTCCTCTACCGGTTTCACCGGAGAGGACTTATGGTTTGCACTCTGTGTGTCCGTCAGTCCGTCAGTCTGTGAGTCTGTCACACTTTTCTGGATCCTGCGATAACTTTAAAAAGTTCTTAATATTTTTTCATGAAACTTGAAACATGGATAGATATCAATATCGACATTATGCACGTCATTTCATTTTGTTCCTACATCAAAAATTATGGTTGCTATGGCAACAATTTTTTTTATATATATATTTCTGACAATGGTGGAGCCGGTATGGGACATATATTGCTTGGCAATAGTCTTGTTTTTCATCATTTTTTTCTTAATACTATTGTTGTTCTTGTTCATGTGAATGTTTTCAGTTTTCATAAGAACAATTATTTCTTAGAAAACTGGGCATAATGCATGTGTGTAAAGTGTAGTCCCTGATTAGCCTGTGCAGTCTGCACAGGCTAATCAGGGACGACGCTTTTCGCATAAACTAGATTTTTGCTTAGAAGAGACTTTCTTTAAAATAAAAATATCATAAAAGCGGAAAGTGTCGTCCCTGATTAGCCCGTGCACACTGCACAGGCTAATCTGGGAAGACACTTTACGCACATGCATTGTGCCCAGTTTTCTCAGAACCTGACTCATTTTATCATTAGTGTAACTTCAATTTAGAACAAAAAAACTTATTTGAGATTTGAGTGTTAAAATGTTGAATCTCAAATAGAAACATTAAAGAGATATAACATTCTTGTGCTCAGTGCTGAACATTTGTGCACTACAAAAAAATTACCATTTATTGTTGGGTGTTTTATTGCCAATTAAAGGGACTGTCAACCACAAATGACGAAAAAAGAAAAGTTCTAAAATACCATATTTTCTTACAATAATTAGTTTATAATGATTAAAATATCACGCCTGGTATATTACATTACTTGAAAAAAGTTCATATGTTCAGTATATTCGGTAATAAAATTTCGCGATGTGAAATCGAAAGTACATCGCGAAAAAAGGTGACATAACGATATACACACTATAAATAACGCAAGCAAATTGATAATTTTATATATTAGATATATACAATTCTCTACGCATGCACAATTTGTTTTCCTGGGTTAACCACATGCCGATGATGATCAATCGACTGGCGTTATTTATAGTTAAGTGATAGTCACCTCATGGTAGACATACCCAGTAAAATTTATTACCAAATAAACTGAAAATATGAAAACTTAACAACTTTTTCTAAGTAATGTAATATACCAGTCGTGATATTTTAATCAATATAAACTAATAATTGTAAAAAAATACGGTATTTTAAAACTTTTCTTTTCATCTTCTTCGTGGTTGACAGTCCCTTTAATTTGTGAAACAACATATCACTGTTTGAAATGTGTGTATGTGTTTTTGTTACAGCAAATAACAACAAACAGCATTGTATTAGTTGTCAGATTGTTTTGATGTTGGATTGGTACATCTAGCTTGTTCAGGACAGCCATGCATCTTATGAAGGTCCTTATTTATGGCCATGGACTAAATTGTTATTTACTATGAACATTAAAAGTATGACAGTTGTCTGTTTTTACTCCTTCACATCCATTTCGACACGCATCTTTAGTACAATTTGGAAAAAGAATGTAAACTGCATTTTGTATGTGTGTTTATTTTTTAACAAAACATATAAAGTAATAATGTCCATGTTTTGATATTTTTGAATGATGTTTTTATGCCCCCTTTCGAAGAAAAGGGGATATATAGTTTTCGCACTGTCCGTCTGTCGGCCTGTCTGTCTGTCAGTCTGTCACACTTTTCGTGTCCGCTCTCTAATTAAAATAGTTTTTATCCGATCTTTACAAAACTTGGTCAGAAATTGTATCTAGACAATATCTAGGTCTAGTTTGTATATGGGTCATGCCGGGTCATATACTAGGTCAGGGGGTCGAAAAAAACAATTCCAAGGCAAGTAATAAGCTTTAAATGGACATAATTATCTGACCTGCCAAATTATAATTTTGTTAAATAAATCAAAGCGGCGCAGTAGGCGGCATTGTGTTTCTGACAAACACATCGTGGTAAAAGGTCAAGGTCATCCTTCAAGGTCTAAGGTCAAAAATACAAATCCAAGGGAAGTAATAAGCTTTAAAGGGAGATAATTATTCAATATTGAACATAGCAACTTGATATTTTGCATGCATGTGTATCTCATGGAGCTGCACATTCTGAGTGGTGAATCTACAGTCACGGTAGTAGCTTTTAATTATTTGCTACTAAAAATAGACATTTGTTAGAGACAATTATTTTCAAGGGAAGTAATTTATATAATTATAAATCTCAGATTATATATTTCCTTACCAAGAATTTAAGTTATTTTCACAGTTACTGTACAGATTTTTTATATTGATTATTTATAACTCAAATGATTGATTTGTCAAAGGTTTTTTTAAGTTATATAATTATCATTTTTTTCCTGTACTAATTTGTGAATATTAGGGTTCATTACATACCTGTGGACTTATGTCCATAGATACATGATGAACTATGGCTATGATCTCTTTGATAAACCACAGGCCTTGGTTGTCAGTGATGTCATTTTGGACTGTCTACAGACCTCCCCCCACCCCCGGTTGGATTGGACAAAATCCAAGGGAAGTAATAAGCTTTAAAGGGAGATGATTTCTATACCTGCCTAATGATAAAAATAGAAATTTTATTTCAAAGCGGCACAGTAGGGGGTATTGTGTTTCTGACGAATACATCTCTTGTTCTGTATAAATATTCTATAGTTAATGCATTTTTGCATCAGCTAGTGACATTTATTGTATAAAAATGGAAAGATATTGAATTTGCCGTATTTGTAATTTTATGTATTTTTAGCTTGACTATTATATATGAAATATATATAGTGGAGCTATCCTACTCATCCCCGGCGTCAGCTGTTCCCGGTCCCGTTAGCGTAAGCGTGCAAATGTTAAAGTTTGCGTACTACCCAAAATATTTCCTATGTTCTTTGACATATTGCTTTTATATTTTGCATACTTCTTTACCAACATGAATCCAATCTATAAACAAGAGCAGACAACTGTATCAAGCATTTTGACAGAATTATTGCCCCTTTTATACTTAGAATATGCATATTAATGATAAATCTATGTTAAAGTTTGCGTACCACCTCAAATATTTTCTATGACCTTTGACATATTGCTTTTATATTTTGCATACTTCTTTACCAACATGACCCCCATCTATAAACAAGAGCAGACAACTGTATCAAGCATTTTGACAGAATTATGGCCCCTTTTATACTTAGATAATTGAACATTTTGCTTAAATTGCCATAACTTCTTTATTTATGATCACATTTGATTCATACTTTGACAAAACAACACTTACCTGACATACCACAATGCACTCCACCCAAAACCATCCCACATGCCCCCCCCCCCCCCCAGAATCCCCCCCCCCCCCCCAAAGAAAAATAATTATTTAGTTTTTTCCTTATTTTTGAAAGATCATCTATTAAATGACCACACACCCACATTATACTCCTCCCCCCCTCCCCCCCCCCCTCCCCTGTCCATGATGGCTTACGTATATACTGCCAAGCACTCAAATAGTCGAGCGCGCTGTTCTTTAACAGCTCTTGTTTTATATGACGTCTTATTGTTAAACATCATTTGACATTATCAAAACATGATTATTTTATATGTTGTGTTAAAAAAACATTTAAAAACCATTAAAAATACAGCAATATAAAAATGTAGATAATAAATATTTTCCATATTTTGATTAAGGCATATGCCAAAATGTAAATAAATTATCAAAAACAGATGACTAATTATTTCTTACTATCTTTTAGGATAAATATTCTAGTGAAAAAAAAACATGTTCATGATCATAATAAAGATTTGTATGTTGTTAAGATATGAAACTTTAACTCTGTTAAGAAAAAAGTGTGAAAAATCAAGGAATCAAAGATCATGGATGATAAAATACCTTGACCTTGTCTTTTCAGGGATGGGGTCACCTGTTGAAGGTCAAGGCTTACTGGAAGGAGACGGGCTCCCAGGGCGACAATGAGGATATCAAGCCCAACCTCAATGGGTTCTCCTCCATGAACGGAGCTGCTGTATTCCCCATGAACCAGCTACTTCAGGGCTCCTTGATGGGGCTGAATGGGCTCTCCCCAGAGACAGGCTTCCCGTTTATGGGTATGCTCTGAATCTGATAGTATATGAGCTGTGCTGTGTGATAGATAGGGGTTTAATGCATGTGCCTAAAGTTATGTTTAAGATTAGCCTTTGCAATCTACCGTGTCATCTCTCGTCCGTCATTGCATTGGTGTGGAGTTATTTTATTAACACCTCACCTCCTGAACCACTGGGCAGATTTAAATGAAACTTCACAGGAATTATCCTTGGGTGACCCTCATTCAAATTGATTTTAATTGGGCGTTAAGTGTTGTCCTAGATTAGCCTGTGCAATCTGCACAGGCTAATCAGGGACAACACTTTCCACTTCATTGCAAAAACCCAGTTTTAGGCTGAAAGTGTCGTCCCTGATTAGCTTGTATGGACTGCACAGGCTAATCTGGGATGACACTTTACAGCATTAAACACCCCTTTCACAGAGTACAGCTAAAATATTCTCATATGAAACAGCAAGGCCTAGAGGTTTGGTATTTGTCATGCAACATTGTATGGTGGTCCTCTGCCAAGTTACTTCCAGTACTGCCTTATGAGTTTCAAACTGACCTCTTCCTTGGGGTTTCATATTTTTCCCAAGGATTCGGTATTTGGCATGTAACATCATATTGGGGTCCTCTGCAAAGTTGTTTTCAAAGCATGCCCCTTGGCTAAAAAAATGGCCTTTCTCTCTTGTTTTTGTTTCCCTTATATGTAAACAAGTAAGTGAAAACTATATGGGTCATGCTCTGTGAAAAGGGGTTTAATGCATGTGCGTAAAGTGTTGTCCCAGATAAGCCTGTGCAGGGACGATAAATGTTGAGTAGCATCATGCAATGATCGTGTACCAAATTGGTTCAAAATCATGCCCCCTGGGGTCAATTCTCCTCACCCGTGGGTAACTTTTTGTTTTTATCCTTCCCGTCACTTATACAGATGTTTGGTATTTCTTATGTATCATATATGAATGGTCATCTTGTGAACACTATAAAGTCATATGTTTTTCCCCATCATCTTCAAACTTTCTCAGAACATTAATTAGAATTATATAATTGCATGGTTTCTACAATGGTTATGGAAATACCACACAAACTGCGTTTCTTCATATCTGAGGGGAACAACCTGGCGGTTCAGGCCAACTTGTTATGTTTCTGATTTTAAGTTTTGAAAGTTGACTGAACATGCATTTTCAAGGTTAATTTGTATGCAATGGCTGTTCAATGACTTGATGAATGCATTAATGTAACATGTTATTTTTTATGTGCATTTATATCTGAAATGACTCCCCTTGGCCATGTCTGTATCAAATATTTAAACTTTGAAGTCTTTCCCTATAGGTATAAGCTAATGTAAAAACAACAACGTGGGGTTATTATAATCAATAGGACAATATAATGTTCCCTTCAGGCTTGCAGCACTAAGTATCAAATGAAGTGTTTTGCTTTTTGTATGCACATTACAAAATTCAGTGTTATTCTAGCTTGTGTTTGCTGAACGCCATCCTCTAATTGTAAATTTTAAAGGTCTCACATGTACGCGCTTTGGGTTACTCTATTCTATAAATATATGATTTTTATGCCCCCCTTCGAAGAAGAGGGGGTATATTGCTTTGCACATGTCGGTCGGTCAGTCTGTCGGTCTGTCCACCAGGTGGTTTCCGGATGATAACTCAAGAAAGCTTAGGCCTAGGATTATGAAACTTCATAGGAACATTGATCATAACTCGCAGATGACCCCTATTGATTTTGAAGTCACTAGGTCAAAGGTCAAGGTCACGGTGACCGGAAATAGTAAAATGGTTTCTGGATGATAACTCAAGAACGCTTATGCCTAGGATCATGAAACTTGATAGGTAGATTGATCATGACATGCAGATGACCCCTATTGATTTTCCGGTCACTAGGTCAAAGGTCAAGGTCACGGTGACCCGAAATAGTAAAATAGTTTCCGGATGATAACTCAAGAACGCTTATGCCTAGGATCATGAAACTTCATAGGTAGATTGATAATGATTGGCAGATGACCCCTATTGATTTTCAGGTCACTAGGTCAAAGGTCAAGGTCACGGTGACCCGAAATAGTAAAATGGTTTCGGGATGATAACTCAAGAACGCTTATGCCGAGGATCATGAAACTTCATAGGTACATTGATCATGACTCGCAGATGACCCCTATTGATTTTCAGGTCACTAGGTCAAAGGTCAAGGTCACGGTGACCCGAAATAGTAAAATTGTTTCCGGATGATAACTTAAGAACGCTTATTCCTAGGATCATGAAACTTGATAGGTAGATTGATCATGACATCGCAGTTGACCCCTATTGATTTATAGGTCACTATATCAAAGGTCACGGTGACCAGAAATAGTAAAATGGTTTCCGGATGATAACACTAGAACACTTATGGCTAGGATCATGAAACTTCATAGGTACATTGATCATGACTCACAGATGACCCCTATTGATTATCAGGTCACTAGGTCAAAGGTCAAGGTCACAGTGACAAAAAACATATTCACACAATGGCTGTCACTACAATGGAGAGCCCATATGGGGTGCATGCATGTTTTACAAACAGCCCTTGTTATAAAAGTTTCCGTTTTTGTTCGATTGTTCCTTTGGTTTTTCTTGAAGTGTGTGTTTTAATGTAATCCAAAGAGCAGATTTTTCTGTCATAAAATTTTGCAGAGGACCTTTAATCCTTTACTACTTACATATGTATTTTGACGCATGTCTCTTGAAAAGTTAAATTTAATTAATGACCTCTCTTCCTAGATTCAAGTTTTAAAGGCTTCATTTCCAACCTTAAGATACTGATGAGCAGCAAACAGCGTAAAATCTGAACAGACTGCAAGTAACTTGCAGGCTGTTCTGGTTTTATGCTGGTTGCAAAAGCCATTTTCACTTTCCTTCTTACGGGGGAAAGTGTTAATGCAATCCAAAGATGATTTTTTTTCTGTCATAAAGGAATGCAAAGGACCTTTTAGAGAAGCTGTTTCAATTTCAACTTATGCTGTTTCCTATTGTTAGGGGTGTTTGCAAATTCAGAGAAAGGTGAATGCTCCATTCATAATATCCCATTCTGAGAATGCATGTGCATAAAGTGTCATCCCTGATTAGCCTAATCAGGAACAACTTTTTGGGCTTTAAATTGATTCCAGACTGCACAGGCTAATCTGGGATAACATTTACGCACATTTATTAAGCCCAGTTTTTCCATATTGATGCTAATATTACTGCTATCCTTGTTGCAGGATCGTTACTAGGACAGCTTGGTGGGAAGATGGAAGAGGGCAATCCCCTCTACAAGCACGGTGTCTGCAAGTGGCCAGGCTGTGATACAAGCTGCACTGACATGAAAGCTTTTACCAAGTAAGACTCGTCTGAAAATAACTAATTATGGGCCAGTCTTGTTTTTGTGGGGGTCAAGTTTGGGGCTGAAATTCTGCCCATTGCCAATCTGTTAAGTATTTTTTTCCTTAATGACTGCTGAAAATTTCAGATTGAAGGTTGCCAATATATGTTGAAATGTTGTGAATATAATATTGAAAACAATTTTCTGAATTATTAAGTATTTCTTAGTACTTATCGAAAGTGTAAATAACGTCCTAAATACTTTAATGATATGCCCTTGTTCTAAATGTTCAGTTAAAAATTGCAATATCGTGTTAATATAAATTTAAATGATTTCTCTGGGGTTATAAAATTTATTCATGTTTCATCTGGTATTCCAGATATCAATGCATGAGATAAAGTAGTTATACTTTAGTAGTTACTCGCAGGCTGTTCTGGTTTTATGCTCTTTGCACATAGCCATTTTCACTTAGCTTCAAGTGGGAAAGGGTTAATCAGCTATCCCAGGACAGGTTTGACTGTTGTGTGGCTGTTGTCTAAGTGGGAAAGGGTTAATCAGCTATCCCAGGACAGGTTTGACTGTTGTGTGGCTGTTCTCTAAGTGGGAAAGGGTTAATCAGCTATCCCAGGACAGGTTTGACTGTTGTGTGGCTGTTTTCTAAGTGGGAAAGGGTTAATCAGCTATCCCAGGACAGGTTTGACTGTTGTGTGGCTGTTTTCTAAGTGGGAAAGGGTTAATCAGCTATCCCAGGACAGGTTTGACTGTTGTGTGGCTGTTTTCTAAGTGGGAAAGGGTTAATCAGCTATCCCAGGACAGGTTTGACTGTTGTGTGGCTGTTTTCTAAGTGGGAAAGGGTTAATCAGCTATCCCAGTACAGGTTTGACTGTTGTGTGGCTGTTTTCTAAGTGGGAAAGGGTTAATCAGCTATCCCTGGACAGGTTTGACTGTTGTGTGGCTGTTTTCTAAGTGGGAAAGGGTTAATCAGCTATCCCAGGACACATCTGATTGTTGTGTGGCTGTTTTTCAGACACCTGACTTCTGAGCACATTCTGGATGACAGGAACACCGCCCAGGCTCGAGTCCAGATGCAGATTGTGTCTCAGCTCGAAATACAGGTAATTTCACAGAATCAATCAAAATCAACGTCGCTTTGGTAAAATGGGTTTTAATGCCTTTGCGGAAAGTGCTGTCCCAGATTGGCCTGTGCAGTCCCCTCGGGCTAATCAGGGACAACACTTTCTTCTTAAATTTGACTTTTGCTAAGTTGAGACTTATTTAAAACAAAAAAGAGCAAAAAAAGGGGAAAGTATCATCCCTGATTAGCTTGTGCAAACTGCACATCACTAATTGAATAGTGGTGAGCTGAATCATACATTTAATCATATTGCCAAACAATCATGACAAGCAAAGACGATGCAATGGTTAATTTTTGTAAACTAATTTTTTTTGTGTAAGTGTATATATTTTTTTGTAAATTAGATTGTAAATTAGTTTATGTTAACTGTTTTCTTATGTTTAATGATATCCTGATCATGGGTCTTTATTCATTAAATAAAAATTTAGTTAAAGATCACTTACTATTTTGAATTTTGTATGACACCTTTAACCAACAAATCATTTATCTCGTCAAGAGAGTGGAATGATTTACAACCTGCATATGTTTATGTCCAAACTATTAAAGGGGCCTTTTCGCGTTTTGGTAAATTTACACAATAAAAAAGTTGTTTCAGATTCGCAAATTTTCGTTTTAGTTATGATATTGTGAGGAAATAGTAATACTGAACATTTACCATGCTCTACGATATCAATTATATGCATCTTTTGACGATTTAAAAACCTAAAAATTATAAAGCTTTGCAACGTGAAAAGATTGAATAATTTGGAAAATTCTGTTGTTGTAGTTAAATTTTTTGAATCTGCAAGGATTTTAAAGTATAAAATACATCCTCCATTGTATGAGCACGGATGGTTGAGTGGTCTAAGCGGTAGACTTTTAAGACTCCTGGGGTCAGTGGTTCGAGCCCAGTTGAAGGTTGCTTTTTTGTCTTTATTTAATTGTATTCTTGTTTTTTTTTACTGGAGCTTTTTAGATCCAATGTTGACATTTATCAATATAAAACATTTAATGACAAACTTCAATACATGTGTACATGCAAAAATCTGTTAAAAGGCCCCTTTAAATGAAATAATCTTACTTTATCAAGTCACTTAAAATTGTATTAAAGGGGCCTTTTCACAGATTTTGGCATGTTTTGAAGTTTGTCATTTAATGCTTTATATTGATAAATGACAGGCTAATCAGGGAAGACACTTTCCGCCTAAACTTGATTTTTCCTAAGAAGAGACTTTTTAAAAAGAAAAATATCATAAAAGCGGAAAGTTTTGTCCCAAATAAGCCTGTGCGGACTGCACAGGCTAATCAGGGATGATACTTTACGCAAATGCCCTGTTTTCCCAGAGCATGGCACAAATAAATGATCTGTGAGTTTAGGTGGACATACAGTGGTTAGGGCAGTTTCAACAGTCTAGATTCAACTTTCACATCTATTCCTTCTGTAAAGCAAACCCCTGTACAGCACTCCCCTTATAAAACATTGTCTTTATGATTAGTTTATGATCAAGAATGACATACAGGACATAAATAAAAGTCTGGCATAAAATCCAAGCCGTTAAATGTTCTTATGAAATTTTGCTGACAGTCAGGTTTTGATTTAAGTATTTGATCTGTTCCTGTATATTAAGATGATGTACACTAAATATTTGTTATTTAGGCCAGCTTTAAAAATTCTTTTGTTTGGCATAACCCGACCGACCCACTAAAATCGGCCCGACTGAATTTGTTTTTGTTACTTTCCAAAAAAATAATTTCTTTGCTCGCCGAAAATTCTTTCCGCTAAATTTTTCCTTTCGGCTTTTTATCCTTTCCGGTTATTTGGGTCATTTAATTGAATGCTCTTTCAAGGATATCTAGAATAGCAATGAACAAAACGTGTACCGGTATTTATTTGAGTTGCCTATTTATTTTACATATGCATATGCGATTAAAATAGACTTTAAATACAATTAAACCGTTCCTGTTTTTCTCGTATCCCTTTAATTAAAATACGCTGCTGTCATTCAGGATAGTTTGAGAGTAAAAAACAAATTAATTAATTATCACCGTTCAATTTAATTCGGCAATCGGCAGAGATGTGTAATATTATTGCCATATAACTAATCATTTAATTATCACTCTTTAATTCAGATCAGTTAATATTTGGTAGAAAGATAAAAAGTGGTCAGCTTAGAAATATTTATTGACGGGTATTAAAATATCACATTTTTGTTTAATTTGTTTATCTCTTAAAACGACTTTGCGACCAGCCGCTATTTTGAAGGCAGACTGCGATGTTAAATGTGTATTCAAATTATACAACATCTGCGCATGAATGACCCAATATTATCCGATAGCTCCACCCTTTCTCACTTTCATTCGACAATGTCATGTCATGTCATGTGTAAGCAAGCTCAATGTTGATTGGCCAGCTACCATGTGCACTTCAATAACAATAAGGTCAAGCGATGTCTAATTAGGTACAGACCGGGTTTCGTTAACTGTTCGAATAACACTTTCATTGAAACAAAGAGACTAATATAGAAAAGCAGTCCGGATTAAAATGGCGGATGTTTGCAACAAAATTTTTGCAATTTAGATTTTTCTTGAGACAAATTCTCAATATTTTCGCAAACGACAGCGCGAGCATTGCGAACATGTTGTTATTGGAATAAATGCTCACTATTACAGGGCTCGCGCTGTCGTTCGCCATTTGCGAAAATATAGCGAATTTGGCTCAAGAAAAAAATAATTTGCGAATATGCTAATATCTCGATAGATTTCATTAAAACATCCGCCATTTTAATCCGAATTGTTTTTTTTAAACTATTTTTCTCTTTGTTTCCATGAACGTTTTGAAGCGCATATGGTAGCTGGCCAATCAACATTGAGTTCGCTATCGGGTAATATTGGGTCATTCATGCGCAGATAATGGAATACACAGTTGATATTGTCGTCTGCCTAAAATATAACGGCCGATGGCAAAAGTCGTATAAAAAATAATCAAGTGAAAAGAAGCGTAACACTCAATAAATTATTTTTAAGCTGATCACTTTACAACTTTGTACCGTCTATCGATCTGAATTAAAGGATGATGATTAAATAATTTGTTACATGTCGAAGATGTTACACCTTTCTGTTCTTGATTGAAATTAAAATGTTATAATTACTTTGTTGTTTTTACTCACAAACTATACTATTGTAAAGTAATATGTCAACCAAATAGTATATTAATTACGTATTTGCTAGGTAACTTGTTTTCATTTTCTGTAGTCAAACGATATGCACGTTTTATTTCATGTGCAAAATGCATACAATTTTTTGGACTCTCGTTTTCGGATAAAGTATTTTTCGTCGATTATATTATAGTTTCGATGTTCTTTATACAAAAAATAGACTTACAAATACACGTGCGGTGATACGGACGGTGCAGAAAAATCTTTACCAATTTCCTTTCATGAGGCAGAAGACTTGGAGCTTTATTTTTAGTTTGGTATATGTCGGAGTTCAATGTCAGAAAAAAAAATACTAAAAAAAATAAAATCCCTACCTACCTACCCACCCAAATTTACCTGGGTCGGGTTATGCCAAACAAACAATTTTTTAAGGATGGCCTTATTGAACGTTTTTATGATGCACATGGCATTTTTCCTGTTGCATACATAAGCAATACTGTCACATTCCTAAGTACGGTTTGCATAAAATCGAGACTAAAGATAATTGTGTGGCTGTAAATAACAAATGCTTGCCTAATAATAGAATCAATTTTGTTAATAAATGAGTAATAAGTATTTGTAATTTGATATTTGCCTTCTGCTTTAACACTTTACCACTTGATACGTATTTTGACGCATTTGTAGTCCCTTAGAAGAAAGTTACATTTAATTTAAGACCTTTCTTACTAGATTCAAATTTTGAAGGCTTCAATTCCAACTCTGAGATACTGATGAGCAGCAAACAGCATAAAACCGAAACAGACTGCGAGTTACTCGCAGGCTGTTCTGGTTTTATGCTGTTTGCACATTTGTCATTTTCACTTTGCTTTTGAGTGGGAAAGGGTTAAATAACAGGATAAGCATAGTATCATGCTATAGGTTAAAAAAAGGGTCGAGACCATTCATTTGGCACCTTCACAATTGAAAATTCTATGTAAACGTAATAATACCTAATATATCCTCAATGTTATGTGTTTGTCATTTGTTTATTATAGAGGTACGATTAGGCTGAGTATTTCAAGGCTGCTGATTTAAAATTTAAAATGACATGTTGCTTTTTAATGTCTAAATGAATCAATCTCTTGTTTGATCTCATATAGTGAGTCTTTTTATATTTAAAAGAAGGTGTTTAGTGGGGTATGCATGTCATATGAAACTGGTATGTCAACGGATTTTGAATAAATGTTTGTGGTTATTTGAAAAGTTGATTAATCATGATCGTTTATCAGATGACTAGAGTTTCAGATTTTCATGACATTATGAGGTGTACATACACCCACACTCTAGGCCACACATAAAAATACATCCTTAAATTGATTAGTAAATATATGGAAAATGGGACTGAACATGCATGTAAAAAACTGCTCCTTTTCTGTGAAAGTACGCTGCACATCCTTTATGAATAGGTAGTAAACTTACAGGGTATTTTATGGATATTTGCTAAATATCATTTTGTACTTTTTTGTTCAAAAAGTATTTTACTGTTGACTGATCAAACATGAAAAGTGTTGAATGCATCAATTGTCTGCGTCAAAGAAATTTAATGTTTAACATGTACTTTACACCAAAGGCTGTTGACTTGGATGAGATGTGTGTCAATTTTCTGTATAATTGTGAGAAAATTCCAGACAATAGTTTTCTTTATTCTTAAGTAAAAAATTGTTGGTGAATACCAACCCTGTATCTTTGGTTTATATATTACCAAATTATTTTTACAAAAGCTTCCCTAAACGATAATGTGTGCTGCTTAGCAATAAAGCTATGTAAAACAAATAATCTATTCATGCATAATTATAATAAATATGTCATTATAGACTGTTAGGATGAGAAAACACTGTCATGTGTCATTTTGACACTTTTCGCTGACGTAAAAAGGAAATGAGCCATGTTGATGACAAGCGAACAAACAATTTAAGTCATCAAAATAAAGACAGCTGCATAAACATTTAACATTTACATATCATTAGCACACTGGCCTGTTTGAAGGCTTTTCTCTAGACGTCTCACCACAAACGTGATTACCATTGTTTCATGTCCCACTGATGTCATTTATATCCGTGGCTTGTCAGTG
The DNA here is from genome assembly GCF_020536995.1 of Dreissena polymorpha. Taxonomy (NCBI): domain Eukaryota; kingdom Metazoa; phylum Mollusca; class Bivalvia; order Myida; family Dreissenidae; genus Dreissena; species Dreissena polymorpha. The sequence continues at coordinate 165,502,795 of NC_068355.1, forward strand.
GGAATAAACAATAAAACATTGCTTTGCTACAAACATATCATCCGTCTTCTCTGTCTTGTTTACGATTATGCTTTCCGTAAGCAGATTTTAACTTGTTGCTTCTTGTACAAAACATAAAATAGTGAAATAAACTGTGGTGATTAAATTTTTGAATAAATGAATAAATATAATTAATATAATGCCAAAACAACAGAGGTAGATAATTTCAACAGAGAAAAAAATCTCAAACAATATCAAACTGTCCAAAATTATAACCTCATTAACTGTTTGTGTTAAAAAAAGCTTAATTGCCAATTGTTCATGAAACTTGATGAGTGTACATGTGCGAATCCTATCTGGGATGACATCCAAACTTAGTCTTGTTCGGTCAACAACTAGGTCAATTTTAACAAAAAAGCTTGTGCGAACTCTCAAGAAGTCACATTTCTTTGCGAAGTCTTCAGGAACCTTGCTCTGGACATTAATTTTGTTCTAATGAATTTTCTTTTGAGTGAGATATTGTTCCTGTGCATTAAAAAACATTGGAGCCATGAGGCAGGGCATTTTCCTTTTGTGGCTATAGTAAAACCAATTGTACATCTAGAAGTCAAATTTTTTACCCACTCATGGTAAAAGTTGAAAAGAACAATACAAAATTGTATATCTGTTCATGATTAAAGAATGGTTGTGGTTTGTTCAACATGGCAGCCAGGTGTTGGGGAGTTTCCCTTATATATTATATGTATTAGTCTTTTTAAAACTTGTTGTGAACACTTCTTTTTCAGAACAGTTGTTAACCCGTTTATGCCTAGTGTCTAGAAAAAAGGCCTTGGCAAACAGCATAGACCAAGATGAGACGCCGCATGATGCTGCTTCACATCTTGGTCTGTGCTCTTTGTTTAAAGGAATTTCTGTATAAATATTCTAAATATAGTAATAAATTATATATACTAGACATCCCTAATTTTGGAAATAAATTGATCCAATTTAGAAGGATGGGAGAGTCCACTAGGCATAAATGGGTTCAGTTTGTGAACTCTTTCAAACCTGCAACCCTTTGAGCACCATCAGTATTATTCACTGATAAGGCGATGGTTGGTTACATTCCTTCTTGCATCATATTTTAACAAGGTATATAGTTGATTGATCAGTAATAGGGCAAAAAACTTATAATTCGTTTACCACCACAAATTTGCAAATCATTGAACCAATTGTCTGACACATAATTTATGTTGCCCCAATCATGGTTGGATCAGCTATTTTATTATTATTTTTCCATCTCTGCATCCATTAGACATTTACGTATATTGTTTCATCTTGAAATTTATGACAGCTGGAATAAGATACATAAACCGATAATGTTTTATAAACAAGTATACGAGATGTTACTTAATGCAATTTTGAAAATCTCAGGACAAAACACAAAAAAATATCGTTAAATTGCTTTTAACAGCTTCTTTTAATTGATCTTCAAACAGAATAGGGGGGGGGGGAAATGGTGATACTTTTTATGATTGTTACCTACATTTCATAATAATGCAACACTTACAAAAACAAGTAATGACCCAAATCCCAAATTTCTTTTGAAATGCTACCGGTAATCAACAGAGGGAATGTACTCATAAACAACTGTTTTTGTTTTCACATTTGAAATTTTAAGTACTTCATAAAAATGTATACAGAAAAAGGTTGGTGCAAAACTGTTTTAAATTCCTTAGGTATAAATATCATACTTTTGCTTGAACTCTTGAATTTTGAAATAATCATATATAATGAAAATTATGGACCAATAATCAAAATATATCTTTAACTGCTACTCAAAGTAGACACAAAATAGATACTGATGTTTGCTAGTTTTCATAGAAATGATTCAGTCTTTTTTTCAATTTTAATTAATCCATCTTCATTCGTATTTGATAACTTGTTTCCAAAAACATGATTTAAAGTCTACCAATAAACTAGTAGATAAAAGCTGATTTAAAGGTTTTACTCCTCAAACAGTGCATTTCTTGTAAGTATTTATTTTATGCTTTTTGTGCTTTACATGAAAATATCACTGATTTATAATCCATCAGAGACAATTTACAGTGAATATTATTGTTATTTTCATGTTTTAGTAAACATCTCTTTCAATGTTCCTTAATAAATACAAGAAGTACAAGGGATCATAGATGAGTATATCTCTAGCATTTGACACACTGGAGAAGGACAGGAAAGGCAAGGAATTCTGGGGCAAGAAATGAACTTCCTGTCCAAGGGAAAGCACTCTAGAAACCTTTTGTCAATGTGATAAATTAATAAATGCATACTCAACATTAGTGAAATGATGTAATTATGATGGCATGACCTTATGATTTCCACATGTTTTCATAATTTAAACATTTTTTTATAATTACAAGCATTTAAACAAAAAAGTCTTTTTTAAGACAATGCTTTTGCTAAGAAAGAGATTATGTCCAGGCCCAGACCCCATTGGACAAAGGAGCTTACAAGGAAATGCTAGGTGTCCTGATTTATTTATAATAGAGAGCTAATGGCTCATTTGCATAAGGTAAATAAATGTATTTGACACAATGGTTTATGGATTGTGAGGACAAATGATCAGATGAAATTATAATTTGAGCATAAATCATTTTTAAGAAAGGGAAATTGACACAATTTATTGAGTTTTAACATTTTTGAAATGCTCTTGATTAGGAATTTCACTACAAAATTAACTTTGAGTTTAATAATAGCTGTATCCCATATAAGCATTCACTTCATTTCTCACTTCGTTTTGTTGGAATATTTGCCATTGTCCAAAGTATTTCAGTCATTTTGACAGTTCATCTATAACAGTTTGTTTGCCACAAAAGACCAGTTTTAAGCACACCTGTTTTGAATTATGCTGCATAACATAGACATTTATAGAACCCTTGTTATGTTCACAGTGTGCTATGTGAAGACCATGTCACATTGTTAAATGTTGTTCCAGGTACCACAACATGGTGGTTAGCAACATTGCATATTTGTCTCGAGCTTTGTGTATTTCTCCATTGCTCTGTGTTTCATATTTTTTCAATGCCCAGTGTTTTACATTTCTCCCATGTTCTGTGTTATTTCTCCTGTGATCTGCATTTCACATTTCTCCTGTGTTCTGTGTTTTATATAATATTCCAGTGCTCTGAGTTCTCTCAGTTGATGTGCTCTGTGTTTTAGTTGACATACTCTGTGTTTCAGTTGACATGCTCTGTGTTTCAGTCTTCACTGCTCAGTGTTTCAGTCCCCCATGCTCTTTGTTTGAGTTTCCCATGCTCTGTGTTTTAGTGTCCCCTTCTCAGTTTTTCAGTCTCCCATGCTCTTTGTTTCCCATGCTCTGTGTTTCAGTTGATTGCTGTGTTTTTGTCTCTGGTGCTCTGTGTTTCTATCTCCGAGGCTCTTTGTTTCAGTCTCTCCTGTTACGTGTTTTATTTGATGTGCTTTGTGTTTTAGTTTACATGCTCTGTGTTTCAGTTGACATTCTCTTTGTTTTAGTCTCCCATGCTTTATGTTTTAGTCTCTTGTTTCAGTTGATGTGCTCTGAGTTTTAGTTGATGTGTTCTGAGTTTCAGTTGATGTTCTCTGTGTTTCAGTTGACATACTCTATGTTTCAGTTGACATACTCTATGTTTCAGTTGACGAGGGAGAAGGAGCTCCTGCAGGCCATGATGCAGCACCTGCACATGCAGCCTCACAGGCCTGAGGCAAAGATGCGTGAGCCCTCACCACCAAAACACAAACATGTATGTAATGGACACCCTGTTTTCGTTTAAAGCTGCTCAGATGAGTTAACCAGCAACAAGTTTAAGCCACAAAGGGAGAGCATGTGTGTTTATTAAACACAGCTTCTTCTTTATTAACTATTTTAATACAGGGAACAAACTATTTAAATTACTGAAAGTGTAGTTTGATAATAATGTTATTTATGGTGTCTTGTAAAAAGTGTTTTAATTTGGTTTTAAATATGCTTTCGTAAGACAAACTTACAAATGTTTCAGCTCTTAATTATTTTGTCAAAGACTCATTTCAAATCTCTAGTAAAGCAGGATATTTTCTAATAAAATATAAGTAAATGCCAGTATCAAACTACAGTCTATTTACCTTTTCAGTTGCCTTGTGTTCCCATCCCATCCAGTAGCCACTCTACCCACAAACCTGTGATCTCATCCCTACCCCTAATGTCCCAGAAAATGGGCCCGAAAACCCCCTTACTGAGCCCCTCAGTGTCGACCGGACTACCTCTCCTAATACTTCCCCCTCAGAGCCCTTTGTCCTCGACACCTGTCAATCAACACTCATCTTCCCAGCCTACCACGCCCACTAGCGCTGGGCTCGGACCAATGAGAAGGCGTGTCTCTGACAAGTGTAACCTTCCAATATCAGCCGGTATGTTCTCTTATTATATTACTAGTATTCCCCTGAATGTTCAAGAAATGTTCATGTCCAAAGTCAAACATTGTTTTAAAAATCCAAAAAATTGAGATCAAACAAATATGCACAAGTTTATGAATCTTCGAACAACATTAAATCAATCAACAGTAATTTTTACACCAAGTTACTCCTTAATATATCACTTTAACTGTAGTCACATAAAATAAGTATTTTAAATTTGCATTATATCTTACTGTATTTGCATATAAAAAACTGATACCGGTACTAACTTTTCTCTTTTTTTTCAGAAATCCAAAGAAATCGTGATTTTTACAAGAACACAGATGTGAGGCCACCATTTACATATGCTTCTTTAATTAGACAGGTACACTTTTTTATTTAAATTTCAAGAGCTATTATCGAACTTAGAATTAAATGTATGTTATAAAATAGAAGATCAAACAGGACTGGAGGTTCAAAAACAATTACTTAAGTTTGCGTAGACCAATCTTGATGTAACTTAGAATATAGGAAGCTTGCGTGGGGACCTGTGGTTGTAATTGGGGTAGTCAGGGAAAGGTCAAGGTCACTGCTACTAAAAATACAAAAAAGTTTCTACTCAATGACATCAGTGACATTAGGTAGGATTGATTGATGTACTTCACTGAAATGGTATTGGTATGTTATTTTATTCAGACCTCGTCTGCGATTGAATTTGGGGTCAGTTTGGCCAAGGTCAAGGTTATTCTAAATTCTTAAAATATAAAACCAGGTTAACAGGTTGTTTCCTGTAAATAACTTGAGTTTTGTTAATGAAAATCTCGATAAAACTACATCAAGCTTAGGCTCTAGATTAGGATTTCATTTTGGGCTAGTCTGTTCAAGGTGAAAATCACTTTTACTATAATATAGAACCTATTCTGCTCAATAACGTCAGGTTGGATGGAGTTATTTGCAGATCCAGTTTGGGATAGCATTTTGGGCCAGTCAGTTCAAGACTGAAGTTGTATGTGTTGGTAGCTTACATGCAAACATAGCTTAAGGCTCCATTTTGGGCCAGTCAGTTCAAGACTGAAGTTGTATGTGTTGGTAGCTTACATGCAAACATAGCTTAAGGCTCCATTTTGGGCCAGTCAGTTCAAGACTGAAGTTTAATGTATTGGTAGCTTACATGCAAACATAGCTTAAGGCTCCATTTTGGGCCAGTCAGTTCAATACTGAAGTTTAATGTATTGGTAGCTTACATGCAAACATAGCTTAAGGCTCCATTTTGGGCCAGTCAGTTCAAGACTGAAGTTTAATGTATTGGTAGCTTACATGCAAACATAGCTTAAGGCTCCATTTTGGGCCAGTCAGTTCAATACTGAAGTTTAATGTATTGGTAGCTTACATGCAAACATAGCTTAAGGCTCCATTTTGGGCCAGTCAGTTCAAGACTGAAGTTTAATGTGTTGGTAGCTTACATGCAAACATAGCTTAAGGCTCCATTTTGGGCCAGTCAGTTCAAGACTGAAGTTTAATGTATTGGTAGCTTACATGCAAACATAGCTTAAGGCTCCATTTTGGGCCAGTCAGTTCAATACTGAAGTTTAATGTGTTGGTAGCTTACATGCAAACATAGCTTAAGGCTCCATTTTGGGCCAGTCAGTTCAATACTGAAGTTTAATGTATTGGTAGCTTACATGCAAACATAGCTTAAGGCTCCATTTTGGGCCAGTCAGTTCAATACTGAAGTTTAATGTGTTGGTAGCTTACATGCAAACATAGCTTAAGGCTCCATTTTGGGCCAGTCAGTTCAATACTGAAGTTTAATGTGTTGGTAGCTTACATGCAAACATAGCTTAAGGCTCCATTTTGGGCCAGTCAGTTCAAGACTGAAGTTTAATGTATTGGTAGCTTACATGCAAACATAGCTTAAGGCTCCATTTTGGGCCAGTCAGTTCAAGACTGAAGTTGTATGTATTGGTAGCTTAAGTGCAAACATAGCTTAAGGCTCCATTTTGGGCCAGTCAGTTCGATACTGAAGTTTTATGTGTTGGTAGCTAACATGCAGACATAGCTAAGAGCTCCATTTTGGGCCAGTCAGTTCAAGACTGAAGTTGTATGTGTTGGTAGCTTACATGCAAACATAGCTTAAGGCTCCATTTTGGGCCAGTCAGTTCAAGACTGAAGTTTAATGTATTGGTAGCTTACATGCAAACATAGCTTAAGGCTCCATTTTGGGCCAGTCAGTTCAATACTGAAGTTTAATGTGTTGGTAGCTTACATGCAGACATAGCTTAAGGCTCCATTTTGGGCCAGTCAGTTCAAGACTGAAGTTTAATGTGTTGGTAGCTTACATGCAAACATAGCTTAAGGCTCCATTTTGGGCCAGTCAGTTCAATACTGAAGTTTAATGTATTGGTAGCTTACATGCAAACACAGCTTAAGGCTCCATTTTGGGCCAGTCAGTTCAAGACTGAAGTTTAATGTGTTGGTAGCTTACATGCAAACATAGCTTAAGGCTCCATTTTGGGCCAGTCAGTTCAAGACTGAAGTTTAATGTATTGGTAGCTTACATGCAAACATAGCTTAAGGCTCCATTTTGGGCCAGTCAGTTCAATACTGAAGTTTAATGTATTGGTAGCTTACATGCAAACATAGCTTAAGGCTCCATTTTGGGCCAGTCAGTTCAATACTGAAGTTTTATGTGTTGGTAGCTAACATGCAGACATAGCTAAGAGCTCCATTTTGGGCCAGTCAGTTCAAAGTCTCAATTAGTAAAGTTTTAATTGAGACATTTTTCAAAAATCCTGTATGTAGCAAACTCACATGCAGACCTAGCTTTTGATTGTGCATTATATAAGTAAATATTACATTAATTACTCATACTTTAAAAACCTGGTTTCGTAGAGTTGCCATGTTTCTTGTAACTGTGTAAAATCATGCTGATATTTATGATTTTTGTTTCATATATAAGACGTGATGAATATGTGCTATTAAAGTCTTATGTGTGTAGTGTTGTCCCAGATTAGCCCTTGCAGTCCTCACAGGCTTATCAGGGATGACTTTTTCTGCCTATACTATATATTTTGGCTAAGAAGATGCTTCCTTACAATAAATACAATAAAAACATTAAGTGTTGTCCCTCATAAGGCTCTGTGACTGAACAGTTTATTGCGACCAGAACTTTCCACACATACATTAGGCCCAGTTTTCTCAGATTGTGCTCTTACATTGTGTTTATTTTTTGGTGGTTTTAGGCAATAATTGAGTCTGAGAACAGGCAGTTGACATTGAACGAGGTGTACCAGTGGTTTCAAAACACGTTTGCATACTTCCGACGTAATGAGGCCACATGGAAGGTAAATACTGGGCTCAGTTAAACCTTTCCCACTCAAAAGCGAAGTGAAAATGGCTGTGCAAACAGCATACATCAGAACAGCCTGCAAGTAACTCGCAGTCTGTTCAGGTTTTGTGCTGTTAGCTGCTCATCAGAATCTAAGGTTTAGAAATGAAGCCTTTAAAACTTGAATCTAGTAAGAAAGGTCTTTAATTAAATTGAACTTTCTAAGGGACTACAAATGCGTAAAAATACGTATCTTAGTGGTAATGGGTTAAACCTCACTGTTGTGTAAAGATAGAAGTGTTTATTACAGACATGTTCATTAAGCAGATATTTGCATGTTAGAATATTTTAACCATGAATGGTTGTTTTATCAAATTAATATGATTCAATGACTAACAAAAGTATTTCACAAGTTTGAAGTTTGGTTTTAACATCTTTGCTGCACATACTTGAAGTGATTTCAACAATTTTATAAGAAAATATTTGTAAGGAAAGATGTTGGTGTTATTAATGTCAATATATTGCTGTAAACCCACTAAATATGTCCAGATAAAAGATCAGTGATCTTTGTATGGTGTTCTTTCTCATATAATTGCAACTGAACGTCATTATTATGTATGTCTACTGTACTTTACCATGTATTATGACATCTAATTTCAATTTTAAAAGTTGTTGGGCGTTTACTAAGACACAGCGCTATTTTTACTTTCTTTTTTTTAATCCTCCATTTTGGCACCACAAAGACGTTTGTGCTTATTCATGATTGCATAATAAGTGGTAAAGACGTTGTGTGTTTTTCATTGTTCAGAATGCAGTGCGTCACAACCTGAGTTTGCACAAGTGCTTTATGCGGGTGGAGAACGTGAAGGGCGCAGTCTGGACCGTGGATGAGGCGGAGTTCTACAAACGACGACCGCAGAAACTCACTGGGTAGGCTTGCTTCATCACGCTGTGACTGAGCCAAGCTTGTTCTGCAAAAACTGGGTTTAATGCATGTGCTCAAAATTGCCTCCTAGATTTGACTGTGCATTTTGCACAGGCTAATCAGGGTCAACACTTTCGCTTTTGTGGTATTTTTCTTTTAAAGGTAGTCTTTTGTAAGCAAAATTCCAGTTAAGGTTGAAAGTGTTGTCCCTGATTAGCTTCTGCAGACTGCACAGGCTTATCTGGGACAACCCTGAAGCAGATGCATTAAGCCTTGTATTCCTAGAATGAGGCTCAAAAAGTCTAATTAAAGATATTGTGAAAGCTTGTGTAAAAACAAAATCCTATTCTTTTTATAACAGACAGCAAAATTTACTTTCTATCAAGTTTCATTGTAGTTCATCTTGTGGATAAAACAGTTAAAGGTGTGGTTTTTTTAACAGTTATGTTTTATAGAGAATGTTTAATTTATTTCTTTGTTATAGCTTCAAAGTTAAGTCCGATGTATAATCTGGTATAGACAAAAAAGCTATTCTATATTTTTGTTGTAAACTTTTTATGATATTGAATTATGAAAAAGTATTTTTGTGTGTCTCAGTTATTAAACAAAATATTTCATATATGACCAACGCCATGCAAACATTGATCTTATGCTTTATGGTGCAAACATAGGTCCTGATCAGCCTGCTCATCCACACCAGTCACCAAATGAGACCTCTAAGCCTTGTGTTACTGTATAGTGGACAGCTTTAATTCCTGGCAAGACTGCGCGACTGCGCAGGCTGGTCTGGAGTTGTATTGGCCGCATATAAAATAAGACCCATTTAAGCAGAAAGCAACTGGTATATCTGTATTATATTTCAGAGCTGTTTCCAACAACGTCTCGTTTGGAAATGATGGAGGGATTTACAGCGACGCACTTAATGCCAGCATACGGGTAAGATATATCAATGATATAAAAATGTGCCTTGCTCTGTGAAAAGGGGGTTTAATGCCTGTGCATAAAGTGTCGTCCCAGATAAGTCTGTGCAATCTAAACAGAAAATAGGAATTCAACAACAACAACAAAACTTGTGTAAATAAGAAACTTAGAAACCAGGCCAGGTTTGTATGATGTTGGGTTCAGAGAGGTTTGACATCAGTATAGTTGTCCCCTACCGGTGAAACCGGAGGGGACTTATTGTTTGTGCTCTGTGTGTCCGTCTGTCAGTCAGTCAGTCAGTCTGTGGGTCACACTTTTCTGCATCCTGCGATAAAAGTTCTTATATTTTTTCATGAAACTTGAAACATGGATAGATGGCAATATTGAGATAATGCACGTTTATTTAATTTTCTTCCTATGTCAAAAATTCTGGTTGCTATGGCAACACTTTTTTTTTTAATCTGACAATGGTGGAGTTTCACTGATAGGGGACCATATTGCTTGACAATAGCCATGTTATAAATGATTTTCAATGAAAGTATTATTATATGCTTTATCTTTAAACATGTAGGGAATGACAAATGACATTAACATATGAGCCACATTCTAGTAAAAAATCGTCCCAGATTAGTTCATTCCGGATGGACTGAACTAGACTGGATTTTAGTTTTGAGACAAACTTAAATACAAAAAAATCCATAAAGGCGGGAAGTGTCGTCATGGAATCTGGACTGCAACATGAGGACACTTAACGCACATGCTTTATTCACAATTTTCCAGAACTACTTCAAATATGCAAAATTTGTGAAATACGAGACAACAATGGCCGATTCAAATTTAAAGTTATTTTAATAATCTGCTGACAAAGCTAAAATGGAGAATAATCCCCGTCAGCCCATGGTGATTTTGAATAACTCTTTCAGTGCTGGAACTGAATTTTGAAGGCCTTTGCAAACAGTTTGGATCCAGATGAGACGCCACAGAACGTGGCGTCTCATTAGGATCCAAACTGTTTGCTATTCTGATAATATTCTTTGAAAAAAATCGAAGAAAATACTAATTTTAAAAATTCAGCAGACGACATTTAAGCAGACGACAAAAATTCCCAGCATGCAAAGGGATAAGCAAGTAATTAGTCTTCTGTCCCAGTTTTAGTTGGACTTTGGGTTCCTTTTAACTTTGATCTATGATGAAAGTTCTAGATTTTAAGCGGTTTACTTTGCGTTTTGTACTGTTGTCACCTTACTTTAAGTACGATATAATTGGCCATTAAATAAAGAGCATGCATCTAGTTAACCTGATGATTTGGCTCTATAATGTTTACTGCTACATTTTGTAAGCAAAGAATGGCATAATAATGGACGATATATTACAACTGTTTTGACAGATTTATGTTGTTTCTGATTTACTTGCCATTGTTGTGTACTTTTTGTAAGCATTAATTTCAGCCCAAGGTTTGAACTTGTGCATATTAATATGTGCCTTGCACATAGCTTACATCCTGCTTTTTTTAAATAACATTTGGAAGACATTTAAGGCTTGTGCAGCTCAAAATAAATTCTATTTTGAAAGACAATGTTTTCTAAATAATGATAATGCAAAGAGTCGTGACAGCTTTAACAATTATTGTTTAACGAAATTAAAGTGTTTTTTTGGGTCAATGGAAAAACTTGAACTTGTCATGAAACAGTTATTTGGAATATTGTGATATTTAGCCTATTAAATTAGGAATATTGTGATATTTAGCCTATTAAAATTTGGAAAACATTTTAGCATATGTCTGAAGTCAAAAGTGTCTTCATCAGTATACAGCCTTAGTTGTACATTCGTTATTTAATGCTATCAGGCTTTCCTGCATCAAAACGCAACTTTATTGCCAATGCATTAGCCAAAATTTGTCAAATATGCCTTGTCTGTTATTTAACCCTTTCCCCCATAAGAAAAAAGGGAAAATGGCTTTTGCAACTAGCAAAAAACCAGAACAGCCTGTGAGTAACTCACAGTCTGTTCAGGTTTTATGCTGTTTGCTGCTCATCAGTATCTAAGGGTTGAAAATGAAGCCTTAAAAAACTTTTATCTAGAAAGAAAGGTCTTTAATTAAATGAAACTTTCTGAGGGACTAAAAGTACCTCAAAATACTTATCTAAGAGGTAAAGGTTTAACTTCTTAAACTTAATTAGTTGTGACGGTATCATCATCTAACTTTCTGACACTGTTTGCATGTATAAACTTGACCAAGTTTGATAATGAACCAAAACCACTGGTAGCTCTAATAAATTGTTTCCTTTGAGTTATAAAAAAAAATATACTAAATTACATTTTTGTGCCCAGGGAACTCGAATAGATTGTTTCACATCATCTACAAACTTGTTCATATCTTTGTTGGCCTTAATCTTCGCCAAGTACGATAACCAGCGATGAAGGTTGTTGTTGTTTGCAGGCCGCCATGGAGTCTGGTGGCAGTATAATGGGTCAGCAGATGACCAATGGCTATCTGTCCGAGGGTGTAGAGGACCTCTCAATGAAGAGTTACAACAGCAGCGCCAGCTCTCTAAGCAAGCCAGGATCACCTAACAGGTAGGCTTACAAGAGAAAGGTGAATTGTCTTGCTCCAGTGAGTTAAGTACATTATAGCTCTACTAATGGCACTTATTTAAGTGACCCATTGTCGGTGTTACAGTAAATGTTGCTGGTCGTAACAAAATGTACCATTGAATCCTACCAAAACTCTAATTGTAATGAAGTAAGAATTCTATAATTATCACTCTGAAAATCACCTCAGTTGGTCTCTATGAAACTCGGGCATAGAGCATGTGCATAAAGTTGGGTCCCAGATAAGTCAGTGCAGTTTGCGCTCTTAACTAGTTTATTGAATTTTCAGTGAAAACTAAATCTCTTCTTAACAAAAATCTAGTCTTCACAGAAAGGGTTGTGTTTGATTAAAGCTTATCTGAGACTACTTGCAACGCACATGCATAAACCCTTTCCCCCATAAGAAGCAAACTGAAAATTGCTTTTGCAACCAGCGTAAAAACAGAACAGTCGCGAGTAACTCTCAGTCAGTTCAGGTTTTATACTGTTTGCTGCAGTAACAGCAACTAAGGGTTGGAAATGAAATATTTAAAACTCTAATCTAGTAATAAAGGTATTTAATTAAATTTCGCTTTCTAAGGGACAACAAATGCGTAAAAATACGTATCTAAGTGGTAAAGAGCAAGGCTCGTATTTTCTAGATAGTATAACAAATGAATTTTTTTCAGGGAAGAGACCTATTACTCGCAGGGGGACATGTTCAGTTACCAAGGAGACGACATGATGGAGGGTGAGGACTCAAACCAGGGACTCGACCTGAGTCCCCAGTCCAGCCGTAGAACCAGCCTAGCTACAACGAGCTCAAGAAGTCCGCAGGCGGAGTCCATGAACGGCGAACCTGGACTGGTCTCTAGCGGGTATCGTTTGGGGATAGTAGAGAAAGAGTGTGAGCCCAGACTGGTTGCAGGAGGATATCGTCTGGGAGGCGGTGAGAAGAGTAATAAAACTGGACTGGTTTTTGCTGGTGGTTATCATCAGGGGATCAGTGAAAAAAATGGTGATTCTAGACTGGTTGCTGGTATGTACCAAAAAGGGGTTGACATGAAAGAGGAGACAAATTATGAAATTGAGAATTCGGAAGAATCTGTTGGACAAAACCAGGCTGAGAAGCTGAATCTGTGTGCTAAACCGGGTCCAAATAATCAGATAGAGGCTCTGAACATGAAAGTGGACATCAAGGAAGAAAGAGGTGTGAATGGTAGGATGATGGATGATGCATGTGAAAATGTGGTGGAGAATGGAGTTGACAGGACCGGGAGCCGGGAGCTGGGACCCAGTAAATCAGAATGCCAGACTACTGGGGAACAGAATGACTTTGACCTTTCTATGGCTTATTGCCATAACAACCAGATACCTGTTGTCTCACATTCCATGACCTAGCCAATGAGGATTGTTATAGATCTTAATTAGTTTTTTTCTTTTTTGATTTTCATTTTTTACTTTTACCCATACTTGTCTCCTAGAGATCTTCATGCTGTCATAGAATATGTTGATATTTTCCAAATGTGCTATCACCATATTAATGTATATATTATTTAGAATGGCATTTTTTGAATGTATTGTATGGTTGTTTATCTTAGTTTTATTGTATAATAATATGTGTCTTGTTCTGAGAAAACTGGGCATAATGCATGTGCGTAAGGTGTCGTCCATGATTAGCCTGTGCAGTCAGCACAGGCTAATCAGGGACGACACTTTCCGCTTTAAGTAGATTTTCTGTAAAAAGGGACTTCCTTTAAACGAAAAATTGCACAGGCTAATCAGGGACGACACATTACGCACATGCTTTAAACCCCATTTTCACAGAGCAAGGCCCATATAGTTTCAAGATTGTGAAATTGTGTGTAAGCAGTTGTTTTGATGAGTTTAGCTTATACAGAATACTGTTAACTAGTACTGGACACAGGTTGTACCATAATAAAAAATCATGTAAGCAGTTATGATACGCTATTTGATTAAGATATATAAATATCTAGTGCCTGGTTTTTATGTGGGATATATAAAACTGTTAGCACTTATTGACGGTTGTAATAATTTATGTGTTAATGAATTGTCAGACTAATGATTTTTGTTATAGGTATTTACTTTTTATTCAAAATTATTACTTATTCAGTTCAGCTTAAGCCAAACCACTATTTACTGATGGTATTTCATGTTCTCTTTTGGGGAAAAAATCCAATTGACAGAATTTTTAATTGTGTAACCAGTAAATGATAATCTTGAATGAGAAACCACACTATGCATATACCAACCTTGTAATTGTGGATCTTTATATCGGATGACACACTTAACATAGATTCAAGATCTTAATATATGTAGTTACAAATAGAAACTCCTTGATTGGTTTTTAACAAACACCTTCCTATTCAGGCATTTAAAAAAAAATTATGGTATTCCCAAGTAATCACTGAAGAATAAAGACTTAAACAATGTCAAATATAAATTTGTTATGACATTTTAAGATTTTACACTCAATAAATGGTTGGACCAGATTTTGATGAATCAAAGTAAACCCTAGGAATCGTTCACTCACCATGACAAGCGAGCGAGTGGAATTTTACACCCCTGAAATGTAATAAAACATGTTTTGTGTTACTATAAAATTAACTTTTTCTGAATGTGCTTCTTAAATAATGTATGCACACAAGGTTTTTATACCTCTACATGGTTGTCATTTGGACCCGTTACAGATGATATCCATCAGTTGCAGTCTGAGGTATATCAGGCTTTCCTTGTTTTTAGGAACCTTCAATATTTTTATCGAAGGGGACTAACATTCTCTTAGGCTGATCATAAGTATTGGATAAAAAATTGCTTGTTTCATTGGATAACTTTAAACTGCCTATGTATTATATGATGAACGACTTTTCTGTTGCCTGTTTTGTTGACAGAAAAAACAATTAAAAAACAGGGTACATTTTATTAAAATTATTTTGACATTTTATGCCATCAATTAATTTTGTATTCATTATTTTTAGGTTAAATTGTGTGCAAAAATGGGGAGAAAATTAGTTATTTGACTGTTTTTTGGAAGTGAAATCAAAATGTGTACAGTTTCATAAGTCTAATGTTTGTTTAGTTATCTGGTACTTATGCTATAGACCATTTGAACCTTTTTCTAGTAAAACAGTGCGTAATGAATATGCGTAAAATGTTGTCCCAGATAAGCCTGTTCAGTCCAGACAGGCTTATCAGGCACATTACTTTCTCTGTTTTTAAATTTTATGTAAATGTGTGTTTAAAGGACATTTATTCTAAACTAAAATCCAGTCTAGGTGGAAAGTGTTGTCCCTGATTAGCCTGTGCATAATGCCCAGCCTGTGCAAAATGCCGAGGCTAATCTGGGACAACACTATTAGTACATATTAGTACATGCAATAAGCTCTTTTTTCAGAGCTTAGCTTGTATGTGTCCATCCTTTGTCACTTATTACTCCATGCTCATTTTAAAGGGTAAATATTTGTGTTTTTTATGTTTTTATCATTATTACATGGTTATTACAGTAATTTTTATATCCTTTAAACGTTTTTGTTTATTAGAAAATTTTCCTATACACCAAAATAAAGCTGAAGGCTTGTCAATGAAAAACTACATAATTATTCAGGTTTTATTAAAAAAAGGAAAAAGTTACATTTTTAGAAAGAAGACAATCAAAGACACAATATAAACATGTTTTTTAGTTTTCTTTGAGATATTCTTTACTTGACAATCTTCAGTGCAATGTATGGCAATATTTAAAACACAAATTAAATTAACTTACCAGAAATATTTCAAAGATTTAAATTTGTGTTAAATTTATTGTGTTAATGCAATAAATGTTCATGTTTATCAGACACATGACATAGTTTTCAGTTTGGTTTCTGAATTTTCTAGATGCATACAAGTACCTATTTCATGTATACAAATGACTTATTTAAATAGTGTTTTGAACACTGTATTTTGCATAATACAACATGTAGTGCTTAATTAGTTGGGCATTGTTTTAATTTGTTAGCTCACCTGAGCACAACGTGCTCATGGTGAGCTTTTGTGATCGCCTTTTGTCCGTCGTCCGTCGTGAGTTGTCCGTTGTGCGACATCAACATTTGCCTTGTTCACTCTCTAGAGGCCACATTTATTGTCCAATCTTCATGAAATTTGGTCAGAAGATTGGTTTTAATGATATCTTGGATGAGTTTGAAAATTGTTACATTTGCTTGAAAAACATGGCTGCCAAGGGGCGGGGCATTTTTCCTTATATGGCTATATATGGCTATAGCAAAATCTTGTTAACACTCTAGTTTTTGTTTTATTATTTGTTCTGACAATGAAGCAAACTATCAATGCAGTTTGTGCCTCTTGTTTTTTTGTTGTTAATGCATACCTGAAAAAAGATTTACTTTCATGTACTGTAGAATCATTTATATTCATGCCCATGAAATTTTGTGTTGTTTTTTTTCTTCAAAAAAAATGACTTTCTTGGATTTTTTATTAAAAAGAAAACAAATGACGACTTTGCATCAGCCATTTTTCTATGTTTTTGTGTAGCGTTCTGATAAAACATGGCATAATACATGTGCATAAAGTGTCGTCCCTGATTAGCCTGTGCAATCCGCACAGGCTAATCAGGGACGACACTTTCCGCCAAAATTGGATTATTGCTAAGAAGAGACTTCATTTAAACGAACAATGTCATAAAAGCGGAAAGTGTTGTCCCTGATTAGCCTGTGCAGATTGCACAGGCTAATCTGGGACGACACTTAACGCGCATGCATTATGCCCAGTTTGCTCAGAACTTGACCCATTTGTGTTTAATTTGTTGATTAGTCAACTCTGAAATCAACGAAAATTAAGGTCTATTGAATAAAAATGACTATAGTAATGTATATAAGATTAAAGATACTTTTGCTTGTTGTACAGAAACTTTAGGCTGCTAATTAAGCAAATTGCACATTAGTTATGTGTATTCTTTTTGCCTGACGAGTTATTGTTCATTACTATTTATTAGGGTAGAGTTTTAGTTTTATTCATTACTTTATTTATAATATTGAAAGTCATCCTCCAATCAAAATGTTTGCACAATCATGTTTTGTTATCTGTCTAAATATCATTACTTGTTCAGTTAATATTGGCAACAAGTGCTTTTATATTTTGTTTTGGACAATGTTCTTTTTGAATGCTTTTTAAATATTTAGGTTAAAAATAGTGCTTTTTTTTATTGATTTTCTGATCTGGCTTTAGTTGTATGTTTTACATAAATAAATGATTGAACATTATTCACACATCAATAATCATGTTTGGAGTAAAAGCTTGAAAATTTGAACTAATGACTGTACTATGTGGCATGAATAGAAGGGAGACAACTTCTAAGAAAACAAGTTTTCATCAAAACTGCTTCACTCCCTTGAACAAATTAATGTCTTATCTACCCCTTGATTGTGTAGTGTTTTTTTCTGATTTCATCACTGACTTTCTGGATGTATTCATTTTCGCCAGTTTTTCTTCCACTTTATTGTGTGTTGTCTCATATGCTAACTTATTTTACTATTTTCATTTTAATCAGTTTTGTTTTTCATTTCATTTTGTTGTTTCATACAGTTATTAATTTCACTCTACGCATAATCTATTAACAGAATGATTCATTCAGGGACCATTTTTTTAAGCATCTAATGGGCAGTCATTTTCTACCTAATATATGAGCCGTCTGCACAGGCTAATCTGGGACAACACTTTCTGCCTATACTGGATTTTGCCAGATCAGGGTAAAGTGTTGTCCCTAATTATCATGTTCAGACAGGCTAATCTTGAACAACACTTTAAGCACATGCAGTAAGCGCCTTTTTCCAGAACAAGGCCCATATAAGGAAGACTATATTTACTGTGTCAAAGTCAATATCTTAGATAATATATTTAATAATATTTTGAATCATGTTCGGAATAAACATGTTTAATAAATATATTTAAATAAAACATAAATTGCATGTAGATTTGTTATAATGGTATGAGTTTATCTTTGTTTTACATTTTCATAGCACTCTTGTCTAAAAGATAGACACTTTAATCTTTTAGTAGATGTTCAAAGTACTCTAATTTGAGTGATTATTATGTATTTATGAGAACCATTCAAGAAAATGCAACTTTTACAATAGTACTATACATAACAGGGTTACTTTTTATGTTTTGCACTCACAATGTGTTTCATTTGTTACTATGTTCTTTGTTTTTCTGTCTCTAGTCAAACAAAATGTGGTTCTTGTTCAATTGTTGCTCATTACCCAAAAAGCCCAAGTTTGTTCAAAGTATTTTTTTTTCTTCATCTCTATGAAATATTTTTGGTGTTATTTCTTCATTACTTATCATCATTTTTTGTGTTTTTGATGTTGTCGGAAATAGAGCCAAAAACAATGTCATTAATAACTCCTTTCATAAATAAAACATCAGAAAATGATATGTATGCTCAGCTTCAATCCAAACACAATGTTGTTACACTTTGAAAATGTATTCAGATCTCAAAGCACAAATGTTTTCTAAAACTAATACTGTAACTAAATAAATCTTATTGAATTTGCATAGGGTCGGAAATCATGTTCTGTTAAGATTTAAGTTTATGTTTATTTCAAACAGTTTAATGGGGTACCGTTAGGCTTTTATTGAAAATATGTATCCAAGTCTTGTTATACTATACATCTTCACTGCTGTCAAGCAGGTTGTACGTCTCATTGTTTGTAGTGAACAGTTGAGGTTGGTCAGTTTCTGCTTAAACTGCTTTTCCCTCAAAAGAGACATCCTTTAAGAGGGAAACGCAACAAAAGCGGAAAGTGTCGTCCCTGATATGCCTGTGCATTCTGTGCTTATCAGGGGCAACACTTTATGTACATTAATAAGTCACATTTTCTCAGATAAAGGATTATGATCATTACTTTCCTTAACCAGGGTGTTAACATTCGTACAAAATCATACATATTAGTACATTCATACCTGTGTATTTATTTTGCTGCGCTCCATTTTGCCTCAGACTGTGAAATCACTCATGCTTGAGAGTTACCAATCAGGGTTACATGGTATATGGTCAGGAATCAAAGATTATTTGTTTATGTTTAGGGTTTGTTCATAATGCGCTCAGGTGCACATCTTTATATTGTCTTGTTTTACCGTCAGGATTTATTTTGTTAATTGGAAATATGTGAGACCATGACACCATTTTCATATGAATGGATACTTGATAGTAGAATTCATTGTTTACATTGCATGTATATGTACCTATAGAATAAATTAAATGGTTTGTTTGCTGCTTGCACAAGTGTAAGGATGTGTATGACATGTATCATTACCTAACTGAATAGATCTGGTAAAACTGACACTATTTATAAGGCTTTATTTTCAATTCAAGTTCAGATTGTGTAATGAATTAAATAAAAAATATTGTTTAAATAGCAGCTAAAAGATTTTAGAGCCGTAAGTATTAATGATAATTACAAAATCCTTATACAATATAAAAGTAGGGTATTATTTGAGCCGCATCATGCTAAAAATAGGTATTATGCCATACACGGCCAGCGTAACTCCAAACAAGCCTGCGCATTGTCGCTGTCTGGTCAGGAGCTTCCATGTGGGCTATAAAGACACAAACAATTTCGTGGTCTCACCAGCATTATTACTCCTGATCAGTGTACTCAGTTGCAGAGGATTATAATTCGCCCTATTGATGCAAAAAGGTACCATGTGCCATTTAATTTTAATGTAACATGGTACCTTTTTGCACCAATGGGGTGATATGGATCTACACGGCACAGATATGTTATAAGGCCCATCATGGCATCGGGCTGCTCATATTTGGAGCTACACGGCACGGATATGTTATAAGGCCCATCATGGCATCGGGCCACATGCACAATGTGGATCATATCGGGAGCTACATGACTTGATTATACCATAAGGCTGATTTTGCAGCTCAATTTTTATCCTCCAATTGTTCTATAAAAGCATTATCATCATTAACTTTGCCTTGTTTTGAATAGGTTTTATTTACTGACATTCTGTTATTGTATGTTTGAGATGAATTGAGAACACTTTTTATTGTTGTTACTGTTTTATCAGGATCACTTTATCAGGATAGAAGGTTGTTTAGTGTTTGTTTGCCTATAAGGTATTGCTATAAATATTAACAGGGCAGATTTTGCTGTCATTGGTCAGCTAGTTACTCATGTATGTATTAAACGATTGATGTTTAATCCTGAAATCATAACATAACATCCCCTTGATGACAATTGCGGAATTAAAGAAATTCCCAGAGAAATGTCTCTTGGTTGTTTTTTATTGTTTTGCAGTTTCACTTGTGTTCCATTGCACAGACAAACAAATCGCCAAAAACGCTACACATGTGTACCGATTACCGTCAAATCTGTTAATGAATTTTTACCTGATTCCTTTTATTTGACGAAGTTATTTTATACAATTCCTTGGGGGTCGAGAATTCGTTACAAACATATTGAACCATTGAAAAGTGGCAACGAAGTCCATTTTCATCGCGACTCATCTGGTTATTACAGCCAAGGGTATATAACAGAAACATAAATACATTCGTGAATATCATGATAAGGAATACTGCTTGCATTAGCGCTTATCTACAACGTAAATAGTACAGCGCAGGACTTTACTTGTGTGGGAATACTAGTATTAGAATACGAATGCGCCAGTTGAACATTTGAAAACATTCATAAATGTACAAACAAAGGTTGTCATCATGTCAATCCGTCTTTATTACATATCGGCAACAACCCTTTGCGTCTGACGAAAGATTCTGAGAAAGCGATACAAAAGCTCTTTATAAAAACGTGAAACAGTAAGACGGGCAACGTGCGACCGCTTTTGGCAGTGCGCTTTGAGTTGAGGTAGCTTTGCCAATCGTCCGTGCTTCTGTCATGCGACTGGAACTTTACGTTAAATGTAGACACTTGGCCAATGCATATTTATTGTGCGGCCAACGTTAGTTGTTTGCACCGACTCCGCAAGACAGCAAATGTATCTTGACATAAAATATATTTTGTTGTTTTCTGACGTAAGCAATTTCTTTTATGGTTCCATTTACGTCAGGTAGATGCTATTATGCTGTTGTTGTTTTTTTAATTGTAAATAGACGAAACTCACAGTATTGAGAACAACTTCCGTTAGTGCGGCGAACTTCAGGTGTATGTTTTCTAGCTGCAGCGCCTTTACGTTTACAACATTAAAGTCGTATGCCTCTGTCATATTACATGTCATATTACACTGCCTACGACAAAAAAACAGACGCGCGATTTAGTGAACGCACGACAAACGCATGCGTTTAAAAACAACTTGTATGTCATCATTTAATGTCGTGATGTGCTATCTGGGACATAAGCCCAATACGTAGGCGCAACCGCAGTACTGTTATATATCAAGTAAGCTTCGTTCTGGGGGGAAATTTGACTTTGTCAATGCGCGTAAGGTGTCATCCCAAATAAGCTTGTGCCATCCGCACAGGCTTATCAAGTTCGAAACGTTCCGCTTTAATACAATTTTCGTTTTAAGGAGGTGACTTCTTAACGAAAATTCAATATATGCGGAAAATTTCATCAATGAGTAGTCTGTGCAAACAACACAGGCTAATCTGTGATGACACTTTACGCACATGTATTAAGCACACTTTTCCCAGAACGCGACTCTATCTTTATGGGTCCGATGACAATTAGAGCGACTATCAATATTTAGAATTCCTTCTTGACACGTCTGGTAATCTCAAACTTTACATCACACTAAAATCACTCCCAATGTCAATAGAAAGGAAAGATGACATGCGAAATTGACCCAATCTTCAAATTCCCGTCTAATTCCAGGCTCCCTATCAGATTTACCCGGGTTTCTCCGGGCACCATATCAGAGTGTCCGGTGTAATACCCGGCGCACACTATCTTCTATACCCGGGGCTGCGGTCAGCTAATCTGAGTAGCGCGTCAAGTGCCCATTACGCCAAGTTGACATCGCCGCGAATTGACTCCCCGCACTTCACCATCGATTAATTTTCATGTGACAATTGTAATCAAATACTGGTATACGATTGTTTACTCGTAAACATACCCTCCTTTATTTAGAATCGGTTACAAAACCAGAAGCAGCGTATCAGCGAAAGTTGGGATGTAGTTAATCTCTATTGATAGCGAGCATAACTCGAGCGCTGTGCTCGGAGGTGCCGAGCGAGGAATGTCAGTATTTTCTCACGGACAGCGAAGTGATAGTGGCATGCAGCCTCTTGAGACCGTTATCCGGGCTGCAGAGAGCGACAGTACGGCGGCGCCAGGCGCTCCGAGCTCCCCGACCTCGCCGTGACTCAGAACGCTTGATGCCGTCATAGACCTAGTAAATATCGTAGATTTATGTTACATGTACATCTAGTTACTGTAATATACATATGATTCTACTACCTATGTGTGGTTAATCAACTGACCCCTTTTTGTTGCTACTTGTTCTATTTCTCATATATCTCTATTACAACATCCATACAGTACAGCTTTACTATAACATGTACTACTTTAACGGTTAGAACCACTGCTACTTAACCGAAAAGTATTCTTAATTAACGTAAATTGCAATTATTTTTCAGAGCGGTAACATTAACCCATTTATTCCTTGTGAACTCTCTCATCCTTCTAAATTGGATGAATTTATTTCCAAAATAAGGGACGTCTAGTATATTTACATTTATTTCTATATTTAGAATATTTCTTACATTAATTCTTTTAGGCAAACAGCGCAGACCCTGATGAGACGCCGCATCATGCGGCGTCATATCTGGGTCTACGCTGTTTGCCAATGCCTTTTTTCTAGACACTAGGCATAAATGAGTTAAGGCAATTACTAGTGAAAAGAAAATTATTATTTGAACTACGGGTATTTGAATTCCAACCGTCACTGTCAACGACGTTTAATTGCCCTTTTGCTGCAGAATATATAGGTTAATATAAGCAATTATGTATTAAATCTTGCCTTGTTGCATGGTAACATTTGATCACGGGGCGCTGTGTGAAAAACGTCGTCCCAGATTTGCCTGTGCAGTCCGCCGGGACAACACTTTATGCCGATGCATTGAGCTCCGTCTTCCCCGAGCGCGGCTAATTTTAATACTGCTTCAGACAGAACTTGTATCTGTTCATGGATTTGATTTTCTCGCGAAAATACATATTGGGAAAATAATTGGTTCGTCAAAGTGAACATAGTAGACAATGTACTATATGTTTTTCCCTATTAAGTACTTTAACGGGACGCAAACATACCAGTTATGATGACAACTGCAAGAATGACATCGTTTTAAAATTGATAAATGTTTGATATGGTCTTAAAATAACCGCAAAATAAACATTACCAGTTTATCCACTTAAAATAATCTAAGCGTTGGACGATTGGTCTCACTGAAGTTCGGTGGGCGGTGACAGATAGTGCAAGGCGGGCCATAGTTCGTCACTGCGAGATTATCAGATAAGGGGTGTGTCGCGTACTTGGCTGAGCAACAGAAGTGTCTGGCCTGGGGTGAAATAAGTTATGTCATCTAGAACCATTAGAGTCGAGTTATGCGACAATGGGTATTGTGCTATTAGCGGCCAGGGTAGCTCCAGATTAGCCTGCGCTATCACGCAGTCTGGTCGGGAGCTACTCTGTCCACTATATAATCACGCAAGGTTTTGTGGTGTCATCAGCGTACGGGATCCTCATATGCAGACTACGTTTAATGGGCCGTCTGGTCTGGAGATAAGCTGGTCGAACATGACATAAGATCCATTTTTGCATGACGCGGCTCAGTAAATTTTCGAGTTCGTGCACAATCAATTTTAAGTTTGGATCAAAATATTCCTTAGTAGTCGCCATATGTATACGTATACAAGTATTGTATATACTTAAAATGCCGAGTAGTGACGCATCCGGAATTACTGATCCTCAAAACGCTTCAATTTTGAAACCGTATCTATAAAAAATAGTTTTTTCCCTAAAAATACACTTTCAAACACTTGAAAAAAATAAGAAATTATGTATAGTCGGATCAATCGATGCATTAGTGGTAGATTTCAGTCAACAAGTATTACAATGAACACAAAATAAACATATAAATATACGTATAAAAATAAACGTACAAATATTCACATAAAAAACAGTTTATATAGTTAATTACATGTGCTACTATTGAAGTATCAATGCCAACTGAGCTGAGGTACACTTTTATAATGCCATATTTTATGCATAGAAAGTGACCTTTCGGGAAAAAAAAATAAACGAACACATACATAAACATAAGATTCAATTGTATATATTTCAATATTAATTATCATTTAATTATATATGACTTCGTATCCTGTAAAAAAATATCGTTTAAACTTTAATCAATGATGTATCCGGAAATATATACCTTTGAGTTAGAAGTATGCATTCAAATGATTATGTATCAGCTATGTATATATCTATTTTGTCTGAAAATTGCAATCAATAGAGACAACAGTTTAACTGATCTAACAATAGAACAAAATATAAACATTAATTAATAAATTATAATAAATTAATGATAAAATAATAATAATAATAATAATAATAATAATAATAATAATAATTATAATAATAACAATAATAATAAGAATAATGCTCTTTCTTTCACTTCATTTTCTCATTTTCTTCTTCTCCTCCTCATTTCTTCTTCTTCTCCATCCTCTTCTTTTCATTATTTTATTTATTATATTATATATTAT
The DNA here is from genome assembly GCF_020536995.1 of Dreissena polymorpha. Taxonomy (NCBI): domain Eukaryota; kingdom Metazoa; phylum Mollusca; class Bivalvia; order Myida; family Dreissenidae; genus Dreissena; species Dreissena polymorpha. The sequence goes on from NC_068355.1 coordinate 165,527,657, forward strand.
TATCATCATCATCATCATCATCATCATCATCATCATCATCATCATCATCATCATCATCATCATCATCATCATCATCATCATCATCATCATCATTATCATCATCATTTTATTATTATTATTATTATTTTTGTTATAAACATTAATCTTATAACCGAACAAAAACTGGACGAGCTAGTGTTGGGGGACACTTAACGCACATGCATTAAGTCTGGCTTATTTCTTACATTGTTATATTGAATTGATCATTTATTATACAGGAAGTTATTTCTACCAAAGACATTATAAAAGCACGAGATATTATGTGATAATAAAGTAATTTTTGTCAAATATATCTTTTATTATATGGATCTTAATTGACTTAAGCCACATTTTGTGTGTCACTTTTTGCGCAAACGTTGTTGACTAAACAATAGTTTATTGTCTTTCATTAAATGATGTCACTACAGTGCTTATTCACTTTGTTACGTTTACATTTCATACGATTGATGCTCGATCTGGGAAAATTGGGCTTAATACTTGCAATAATTCAGCACAGGCTAATCAGGGACTTAAGTTTCTTTGTTTGTGGTATTTAGTTTTTTTTTCTGTATTTTATGATATTTCGTTCACAGGAATTCTCTTCTAAAAGAAAATCGACTTTAGGCGGAGATTGCCGTCCCTGACGAATCTGGGACGGCACGTAACGTTCGTTTATGAAGCCCAGTTTTACCATAACGAGTTGTATGTTAATGATCACCTCGGTCAATGAATAAGAAGTTTGTTTAATTGATGAATCAACATAGTGCGGTCACCCATCTATCACAAATGGTGACGATGCGCTATCTTTTATCAAACGCCATATCTAATTGGAAAACCATTACAACACGTAAGTCGCATAAGTATGTTTTTGTTGCATTATGTAGCTGGTCTAAGCATCTAAATGTATATGAGCCGTGCTATGTGAAAAGGGGATTTAATGCATGTGCGTAAAGTGTCGTCCCAGATTTGGATGTGCAGTCCGCACAGGCTAATCAGGGAAGACACTTTCCGCTTTAATGACATTTTTCGTTCAAAGAAAGTCTCTTCGTAGCAAAAATCCAGTAAAGGCGGAAAGTGTCGTCCCTGATAAGCATGTGCGGACTACACAGCCTAATTCAGGACGACCATTTACGCAAATGCCTTTAACCCCCTTTCACAGAACAAGGTCCATATCTTCATCAAGATGTCTTTTACACCAAAGGTGTTCTTCTCCGGAGGCGATTATCTCTTTCGTACAACATTAAAGCCAAGCAATCACAGACTACAAAAATGGCGATATGTACGTGTTTATCAGTCTTACTGTAATCGTAAAAAGAAAATGCACGTTATTTTCACGTCACGTTATTTAGTTTCATTGTTTTGACATATATGTGACGTCTATGTCAACATCTGATATATATATATATACAGTGCACTGGGGAATGTTTGATTAAATGAAACAAATAAGTTACACTTATATCTTCATAAATTTGTATTTTACCACTGAAGAAAACGCTCTTCGGTACATTTTTAAATGCAAGAATTAACGCATACATTAATAATAAAATGGTAAATACCGGTTATATGAGCAATTTCTAAAATTCAAGTACGGTGCTGCCCGTGAGGGTCACTCGTTGTTTTGCACTGTCGACATCGAGATTAAAAGGGCGAGAACATGATTCGAGATCACGAGATTAATATCGAGACTTATCATCGTATTATCGCAATCAGCATCGTGAGCTCTCGTCAGTGTATTTGAAAGGTCGATACTAAGAGAATACCATGCGAGATCGCGAGGTGGCAAAGCGAGGTTGCGAGAAAGCAATGTTACCGCGAGATGAATGATCGAGATTTCACAATGAGAGATCGCGATTTAAAACTCGTGTTCTCAAATTTTTCGACCTTTGAAAAAAAACAAGGTCGAGAACACGAACATGAGGAATATCGTTTTCCACTAATTTATTACAATCCTGAAAACAACGCATATTCCCTGTATGCTGCTGTCATTAATATACTTTCAATTGTTTATTTATGAAATCTCTAAGAACAAGAGATGTGTTGTCAGAAACACAATGCCTCCGACTGCGCCGCTTTGATTTAACTTTTTTTACTATATCCCTTTGCATTATATCATTTGGCAGGTACATATCATTTCACAATGGAAGTAATTTTTTATATTACTTCCCTTGTGAAAATGATCTGTACCTACCAAATGATAAATATAAATTATCTCCCTTTAAAGCCTTGACCTTTCACCACTCAATATGTGCAGCTCAATGAGATACACATGCATGCCAAATATCAAGTTGCTATCTTAAATATTGCAAAAGTTATGGCCAATTATAAAGTTTCCGGACGGACGGACAGACTGACTGACGGACGGACAGTTCAAATGCTATATGCCACCATACCGGGGGCATAAAAAAACAGACAACAACCATGCCTTTAAATATTCGTTCGATCCATGGGTTTTCAACCCAAGTCTAATTCAATTTAAAACAAGAGATGTGTTCGTCAGAAACACAATGTCCCCTATTGCGCCGCTTTGAAATAAAAAACAATTTTTTTTTACCTTTGACCTTGAAGGATGACCTTGACCTTGAGCTTCCGCCACTCAAAATGTGCAGCTTCATGAGAACGCCGCTTTGAATTATTATTTTTTTTACCTTTGGCCTTGAAGGATGACCTTGACCTTGAACTTCCACCACTCAAAATGTGCAGCTTCATGAGATACACATGCATGCCAAATATCAAGTTGCTATCTTCAATATTGAAAAAGTTATGGTAAATGATAAAGTTTTCGGACGGACATATATTTGACATTTGACCTTGAAGGATGACATTGGCATTCACTTTCACCACTCAAAATGTGCAGCTCCGTGAGATGCACATGCATGCCAAATATCAAGTTGCTATCTTCAATATTGAAAAAAGTTATGGCCAATGTTAAAGTTTTCGGACGGACAGACGCCATATATTCGACATTTGACCTTGAAGGATGACCTTGACCTTCACCTTTCACCACTCAAAATGTTCAGCTCCATGAGATACTCATGCATGCCAAATATCAAGTTGCTATCTTCAATAGTGAAAAAGTTATGGCCAATGTTAAAGTTTTTGGATGGACGGACAGACGCCATATATTAGACATTTTACCTTGAAGGATGACATTGACCATCACCTTTCACCACTCAAAATTTGCAGCACCGTGAGATGCACATGCATGCCAAATATCAAGTTTCTATCTACAATAATGCAAACGTTATGGCCAACGTTAAAGTTTTTTTTCGGACGGACGGACGGACTGACATACACACATACACATATACTGACACACTGACTGACGGACAGTTCAACTGCAATATGCCACCCTACCGGGGGCATAAAAATATCAACTCTTCAGTCCCGTTATAAAATAGTTCGCATGAGTAAAACAGTAGTTGTTTCTACTGCTGATTTTCCCTCGCCCGCTAAAAGCATCCCTCTGAAAACTTGTGTTATAATGAAAAATATTATTATATAATAATATTGAGCGTTTATTAGAACAAGGCATTGGTGTTACACAACCGTGTAATACATCATTATTAAAAGATAATGATATTTTTGAAACTTTTAGACCAAATAAACACTCAATATGCCCTTTAAACTCTAAAATTTAACATTTTAATCCGTAAATGCCTGCGCATGATAACCTACAAAGTGAATTTTACATGTAATTAAATTGTACATGAATATTTTGATATCATGCACTTTAAACTTTACATGTTGTTTTGCTATGACCATCTCTTTGTAATATTGTATTTGCATGGATTATGCCGATTTGCCTGATAAAGTATGAAAAAACAATTGGATATACATGTACTCGTATGTTTTGGAGATTATTGCAAATGGCTGATTATATACAGAAAAATTAAAAAGACTTGTTAAAAGTGAATATGATCAAAGTGATGATGCAGAAACTGTTGTAGAATGAACATATATCGGAAGACCCCAGGTAGGTGTCATATAAGAATGGGTGCTAGATTCCAGTGGTTCATTATATCCAATGGGTGTAGGTGTTCGGATGAATAATAATCCATACACATTGATATGAGCCGCGCTCTGTGAAAAGTGTGTCAAATGCATGTGCGTAAAGTGTAGGACCAGACTAGCCTGTGCAGTCCGCACAGGCTAATCAGGTACGACACTTTCCGCCTAAACTTGATATTGCTTAGAAGAGACTTTTACACGAATATTATCATAAAAGCGGAAAGTGTCGTCCCTGATTAGCCTGAGCAGACTGCACATGCTAATATGGGACGACAGTTTACGCACGTGCATTAAACCCCTTTTTCAGGTGTTGCTCATGTAAATCAGTAATATTTTGCTCAATTTGGCAATAGTATAATCAGTATTCCATGTTCTCGAGGAACAACGTCTCTTTTGAGGGATATGTTATGTAATCTCAATAATAATTTTACAGTATTGCAATTATTTTCAATGAAACGGTGTACGTATATATGTTTATAGCTTAAGAATGAAAATTGCGCACAGCTGTGTTAGTTGTAATGTTATACCCTACTTCTATAATATACATGATTACGTTCATTTTCATTATGAACGACGCTATAGCGGTGTGCTATCCATATGATACTTATATTTTAAAGTAAAATACGTTTGTGATTTAAGATGTACAAACAATGATTGGGACTAGCTTCTGCAGAGTTTTGAGTGAGATGGCTGAGATGAATTTCAATGATGTAGAGTTTAAATTTATATTTCTACGTAGATCTGGATTTTTTTACAAAGTTTATGTCCTTTTTGTGATTTTAATTCACGCATGTCCACCATCTTACATATTTTTTAGAGATATTCAGAGCTTCTTCTTTTTTAATCATTTGTATCATCATGTTTGTAATATACATGAATTAGTAATTGTTTAAATTAAGATAACCTTTACTTAACAGTATATGTCCTCAGCAGATATATTGATAGGCATACTGAGCAAAACACAGCTTACAGTATGTGCCTGTGCTTTGATGTGCTGATAATCAGCCGCAGTCAGTCTCTTATGAAATATGAGGTGTTGATTAAATGAGATGAAACTGGTTAAAATTATTGAGTCATCTGTAAGTGGTTTTATATATAGGTATTACATAACTTTGCAGTTTACAAGCATTTCACATAATACGTGTAGTTTTTTTGCTTAAACTTATCCGTACCCGATGGAAACAAGTCAGTCTGAAAAATGACCTTTTGCACTCGTGTATTCATTGTAAAGCAAGGTACCGTATGCTCTGTTTTACAGTGATTGTCAAAAGCCTGCAAAAGGAAAGATATTTACATGCATATGCAATATAGCTGCGTTTGAAATTGCCATTGATTTCTTACGTAGGTCATCTGTTATTATGTTTGTATACAATTACCACGTGCTTCTGCTAACATCATTTATTACCTGCACATAAGGTAGACGCGAGAAATATGCGGTAAATATTTACAGGCCACTAGCTTTTCTCAATCAATTTACAAAATACTTTTTAATTAATATATGTGCTTACATTTCAATATTTAATTATTTGTGCTCTATTTGACTAGTATTAAACATGCAGTATTGTTTCAACTATTTGCATTTTCTTTCCATTTATCCCAATATCAATGGGCTGAGCTCTGTGAAAAGTGAGGTTTAATAAATGTGCGTTAAGTGTCGTCAAAGATTAATCAGGGACAACACTTTCCGCTTTTATGATATTTTGCGTTTCAAGAACGTCTCTTCTTGGCAAAAATCTAGTTTCGGCGGAAAGTGCCGTTCCTGATTAGTCTGTGCGGACTGCACAGGCTAATCTAGGACGACACTTCACGCACATTCATTAAACCCCCTTTTCACAGAGCACGGCCTAAATGTATTGTTTGATGTGTGTGAAAGGCTATGAACATGACGTATCCCCCAAACAATCACCATGTTCCTAGCTGTGTTTAAAAGAATACAATTTCATCTGTAAAATTCAATTGGCTGGCACGTACTGCACATTACGTTCGAACACACTACAATTTTGCATTTATGTGTTTATTGTCCATGGCTATTAGTTTATTAAGTAAATCTGAATTTAGGCTTAGCAGTATTTTTTTTTGTCAATTAAATTCTACATGAAGCCAATGCAACTTGTATAAATAAAAATTCAAGCATCAATAATACACCCCAGCATTGCCAAACATCAACAATAAATCTTTCATTGGCGAGCATTAAGAATACACCCTTATGTTGGCACATAGTACTGCAGGAAAATTATATTTAACGTTAGCAGACATTTATAATAAATTATCACCTGATTTAATTGTGACTTGGCATCTTTGTTTTGAATAAGGGCACTCGTCACAATATGAAGATAAGCGCCAATTGTACACCATTTGTAAAATGTTTCATAAAATATGTATTGATATGTATTATATATGGGATGTCCTAATTATCACAATATAAAGTAAACAAAAGGAGCTTGATACGACGCTCAAAATTTATGCTGAAATCTATGTGTCCATTTAGAAAAGTAAAGATTATTTAAGTGCTATTTGTTTCTTGAATGTGTATTTAAAATAACCTATAGAAACTTATCCGTTTAAATATATATATAGGATCTGGCACGAGTTGTCATATCATACCATATTTTATTAAACTAATTCAGGAATTTTGTTAGTAAGCGAGCCTTTGGCTTTTTTTATCACATGCTTTTAAATGAGCAAATTAAATAAATATTTACGCAAACATAATGATAAATCCCGAATTTTGTTTACATTTCGTGACGTCATTTGACGTTGCAACGTCATATCAGCGAAATAACAAAATGCGATTGGTCAATAAATCTTCAAAATCTACATGTGTAAGCCAATGAAAACGCTTACAAATGTTGTATTACACATGTGTAATATAAAAAAATATGTAATGGTTATATTAGATGAGAAACAGGGTATGGCATGTGATAAATTTAATTACTATTCCTTGAGATGGATTGTCGTGTGTTTGTTGTTATGATACTAAAGCTACATACAATGTATTTATTACTTTTATTTACTACATTAAGTATTATAAAATAAAGGAAAACAATGAAACTTTATCATGAAAGAAGTTCTTATAACATCTGGCTGTTATTTAAGACATATGGCGGATTAACATCTATCTATTTTCACTGTACATTTATGTTAGGTATTTATGTTTCTGGTATCTTTAATGCTTAAGAAAATACAAAAATGACCATCATGATTTTTTATAAAGAATGCTTTCAATCAAAAAGGAACGAAAATGAATAGATTATATTTCAAACTCAAACAATCTTAAGTTAAAACTGCCTAGAAACATTAAACGATTTTATTTTGCGCTTTGCAATATTAAAATATAATGATTTACATAATTAGTTATGGCTGTATTATTAATCTGACACATGCTACAAAATCATTTAAAAGTACTTTTCAATATAATACTTTTGAAAGTAAGTGATTTTAAAACCACATATAAATGAACAAATATCATTACAGTATTCAACTGTTTATAACTAAAATTTGAAAAAAAAGAAAGAAAAGAACAACATTTGTTTTAAAATTGATAAATAAGACTTTAATGTCAACATTTAATTTTCTCTGACTTTCACAAATAGTCTTATAAAAAAGATGAAAGGTAATAATAGAACATATGAACCATGATTCGAAATTCTCATGATCTTTATAACGACACATTTAATCTTCGCACTACGACGACGACCTTTGTTTGTTGAGGAACACAAAATGTCTCCATGTCTCGTTAAAACACATCACGTAAGGAACATTTAAAAAATATCTAAAACTTCAAGTTTCAAGTTTTTTTTTATTGGAACATCGGCAAAACGACTTTGACCATTTACATATTCAAGTTAACAAATTATGGCCAAAGTGCATCACTACAATACAAAAACGTACATAATTATACAAATAAATAACTATCAAAAGTGTTCAAACTCATTAACAAAAGTAAATGTATTGACAATTATGTAAGAAGAAAAAAGTAATAAATAAACAATTTATTAACGATTCAATACAATATTAATGTTCATATTTAAAACTGTTGTTTTGAGATTATTGTTATCAGTTGTTGTCTTTTTCATTATTCGTCACACTGCCTTGACAAATTAAAAGAAGATTGTACATGAGCATTTTACTGTACTTACACTGAATATTTAACGGTCTAGTCATATAAAGTATTAATTGAGAAAACGTTAATTGCATATGAAGTAACATAGTATCAAAATGAGGCATTTTTTCGTATTGATAAGGCTTCTCGGACATATTTTCCTTGCTCAATAATCTATGATTTATGAGCATATGCTATAAAAAATCGTTATACGGTTAGAATAATATCCTACTTAATGCTGATACAATGAAAAATCATTATTCACAAGTGCTTTTATTATCGTACGTAGTCATGAATTAGGTGAAACAGGTCCAACCTCAAATTATCGCTAAAATGAACAGTCGCACAAATTAAATAATATTTGTTTAATTTTCGATGCAAAAAAACAACAAATTCGTCATCAACAATAACAACAACAACAACAGCAAATGTACCTGAATAAAATCCCGTGGAAAATATTAATCGTCATCCACTAGCTCGTAGAATGACGTCACAAAGCCGTTCATTTGGCTCAGAGACAGAATTCTGTAAATGATCGACGGATTTATCAATTTATCATTAACACGAAATCTTGGATTCCTAAACAAGCGCATTTATAAGCCCCGGGGTATATACAAGGTAATTATACCAATTTAAATTCTCTGCCATTGGGAGCCCTAATTTTGAATATCTTCAGTCACTTTTAGAATGTTTGACAAACAACAGAATTAAGATAGTTGAAGCTAATGCAAATGCTACCTACTAATTTTATATTTTTATTTAAATCCAACTCTTATTGGATTAGAAGCAAAACGTCGTTGATACACACTTTTGATAGGACGTCGACTTCATTCTTTTCAAGTGGTTTTCAGAATATATTTATACTTTGTGATCTTTATATTTTAATGCCTTAATAATCAGTAAATGATAACGCTCTTTGAAGTAGGTAACTCTTCATAATCATAATTCATTTTTGAAAGAATGCCGTCACGCAAGCCATGCCCTCTCCCGATTTGGTCTTTATTTTTGGCGTATAAACCAACACTGTAATCACCATTTTGCCATATACATCTTTAAGCTGAATTGTTTTGCATCGGCTGCTGTGCCAGTAGAAAACAAAACGCAGTATGACGATGGAGGATTTCACATTTGATTTTGCACAAGGAGCGGACCTGCAATACCATGTTATAATCACAATAATCTCATATTAAAAGTGTGTATATGGAATCTGACAAGCTGAAGACACCATTTAAAAACATTCTTGATTCCGAGAAATTATGTCAGTAAAAAGCGTTTAGCCGAGCTGAGTAGCGAATTCCAAGGTCGCAAGTATTTGTAAACAGACATTTAGTGTCATATATTTGTGTTATTTCATGACATGCGTAAAATCTCAAAACAATAACACAACAGCAAAAATGTTACGGTACATCATTTACTGACTTGAGGTCATGCAATTCGTTGGCCACATAACGCCATGCAGCGTATTAAGAAAAAACATTACCGGTATTAAATAATTTAAAAAAAAAGTTGATTCTTTAAGTGTTATCTTACGGATATAACTGAGATAAAAATATTCGTCATTATGTCTCAAAGCTGCATGGCATGTATACAAATGCATAAGATAAGCAAAAAATATATAAACTACATAAATCTGCATACAAATTATAGCTTACATCCCTGAATATATACACATTAGGTTTATCATACCAGGCGGAACGACGCCCAGGCACATTTGTTTTTAATGCGTTTTATATCATTATCAATTCAATGAAATGAAGGGAGTAGTGTATTTATATATCGTATAATTTCAATGCCAAACGTTGCATCGATGATAAACTGTTTATGAAATTTATACAATTTGATTGCAAACAGTGAGTGTCCTGATACTACAGTAAAACTGATCTAACGGTCAACTGAGAACAACGGTAAACTGCAGACAACGGTCAGTCTTGATAACTGCTCATGTTTTGCGGCAATGCTATGTCGTCATTTTAAGAATTTTTCTCCTTGAAATGAGCAAAAGTAGGCACGCAGAAATTGCGAAAACATACAAACAGGCGAGCGCTAAGGAAAGCATATGATTGCTTCTGGATTCCCAAAGTGTGAACTATGTACGTGTTCGTCCTAACGATCTAGCTCAGACTAAATTGTGTCCGCCTTTGAAGTACCCTGTGAAAAACTTCCAACCACACTCGCAGTGACTTGTGTCTGGCCAAACACAGGCATAATTCGGCAATTTAGATCTATATGCGAGCTTGGCAGAATGGATGTTTGGACAACTTAAGTTTGTTTGTCATAAACAGCCCACCCAAAGTAACTTTGTACAATCTAGTAGTCGTCGCAGTCGTTCGGTTGTTCATGATAAGGACGTAATCTCCCTTGGATTTTCTTATATAGATACTCAACATTAAATCGCTTGTTACGGTAACTGTTTCGTTTGTTCTGGGCGAGCGTGGTTAAGCGGACACTAACCGATATCTTGAAGTTAAATGCGACGTTATTTATCATCAGTCATTGACTTTACCGTTTATTTTCCGTCACTAATAACAATCGTTTCTTTGCGAATTTAACTGGGAATGGTGTAAGAAACGATTCTCGTTCCACTTGTTCAATTAATTAATATTGTCTTAGGATTTTACCGTTTCAATTCTGCAAACATTTCCGCTTATTTGGCTGAAACTAAACGAAATCATGCGAATCATCAAATTTGTGAAAAAAAGGTTTTAATTACAGAAAGACTGGCGGTTTGAGTTGTAGAGTCGATTTTGACTGTTTTATTTGTCACTAAATCTTAAGTCGAACGACTGTTGTTCTGAGACGGTTTTTATACATCTTTCTATAAAAAAATGAGCTATCAGACCAATGTGAAAGGAATCTTTTTCTCATGAATTTTTTCATGAATTTTTGCACTGTAAATAATTACGAATTTTACTTAATTATGACTTTTTCTTTTTTGACAGGTTTCAGAAAGAAATACATTTACTATTATTATAAACTAAGACTTAACGTGCCAAAATTTATTGTACTTTTGACTACCGAAAGATTTAACAGCAACAACAAAATTAGCTTGCTACACAAACATATATCTCGGCTTAACGCCTCTCATATATTTATTTATCATTTCAGCCGTTGATTTTGTATTTTTGACTAATATTGCTATTATGTATGACTTACAATACATTTCAGACTATAGGCAAAGCAGAGTAAGGTGCAATCATACACGAGAAAGATATATAATTCTTACCTTATGCTGTATGGTACGTTACTAGGTGGCCACATACATATGTGTTTTTTTATATCTTAGCTACATGCAATTTAAATAAAAAATTAAATAAGCCACGGTAGCACATGTGTATGTGTGGTGCATGCATCAATATTTTGCGTCTGTTTGGATTGTGAATGTGTATGCTCCATGATACAACACTTTTTGGTCATATTGACGTTTTATTTGTTATGCGTTCTTGTTATGTTCGAATATGTGTTTAAAAATATTTATAGATTATAAATTATATTAGAACATGTTAGTTTCGTTAAGATAAGACACGTATGATAGTAATTGAAAAGTTGTATCACTATTTTAATATGATTTAATCAATTATAATTAACGATAATGATGATAATAATAATAATAATTTGTATAATAATAATAATAATATTTTTAAATATATTTATAGTTTTAGAATAATTTCCATATGGATACTTATACTTGTATTATTTAAGGCACTCAAAATATGAATGTTTACAACTAAGATGCTAATTTTTACTATTAATTTACCTAAAATATGTGTAAATAAATACCCTTCTCTGTTCAAAATGTATGTTTATGAATATTTAGTAAAAATATTTATACAATGTATGTGTATATGTCGTCATCACTTGCTTTATTTGTAGTGTTGGATCTGAATTTTACATTAATTAATTCAAATATATAGTACTACATTTGTAAGCTTATATATCCATTCATAAATAAACTCACAAACCCATAAATAAAAACATAAACAATCGCATTAATTAATAAATAAATGAATAAATAATGAAAACTGAACTAATAAATAAACACATTAATACATAAATAAACCACATTACAAAAACGACACTGAGAGAAAATCATAAAAATGTATCAGTGACAATATCTCAATTGATAAATAATGCTTTGTAAAGTGCGCCGTTTGAATATTCTTTAAGACACGTCACTTTAATCAAGAAATGATTTTGTATATTAAATACAATTAAAATTAACTAAAAAAAAATAGAGGAACGGTAATCAATAAATCATTTATTCTTTTTCTTGAAAACATAATTAAATTTTTAATCAGAACATGCATTTTTGATGTAAGTATTTATGTTTTTAAATATCTTTCAATCAATAATTTAGATCATTAGCATTAAAACTGTAAAACGGCGCCCCATAGAAATAAACGTACCATTTGTCGATGGGAATTTCTACTGATATGTTGTTCATGGTATCATATAAGGTTTATTTAAAGTAATAGAATATGAATAACAAATAAAAGTAATTGTGACAAGACATATTCGAAAGTATAATTGGAAATATGATGAAAAGTTCAATACACAGTTTTTGGTTATTCTAACCAATTCCTTCCATAATAAAATAATAAAATATAAAATTCTCATTTAAATTCCAATGATGGTGCCGTCTCTGCTTTACTAAGAAAATGTTATACACTACGAAATCTACACAACTCAAATATATCCGGTTATTCTTATGGAAAACATGAACATGTATTGCCAGAACGAATAAAAGTGTTTTGTTATTGCTTGCATATATATTTTTTTAATATTGTGTAATAAATTAGACATACCTATGTACTTTAGTTCAGAAATAAAATATATACTCTTAAACGGGCACCACTCTCGTTAATGTAATGTGAAGTTGTAGAGCATATAAATGTGCATCAGCGTTTGATAAAATTAAATGACAACATGTATGCATCAAACATTGTAACAAACCCCTTAAAAGCAAGTTGTACACAAATTTAAATTTCGACGTTAAAAGATACAAAGTTTACATGTCAAAAGGTAATACCTGAAAAATACCGAACATTTTTGGTATTTTAAATAACTTTGCTTTATAGAATGTATTATAGAATGTATTATTCATTTAACCAACGATTTAACGCACTGTTCATCGCTGGTAAATGTAAGTGTGGAATGCACATTTGATTGAAACCTGTATGGATATAAAAGAGTTAATATCTTGAATCATGCTCAGTGTGCTTATACCATATTTTTGTATCTTTCTAGATAAACCGTGTATTATTTTCATACACATATACACGAATAATACATTTTCCTTTCCTATCCTCTCGACTGTTTCACGACACAGCATGTCAAAGCAAGCCACAATCAATTAATCAATTCCTGTTTTCCACCAGTTCCAAAATACTTTTATGAACTTAAGTTAAAATAAGATATGTAAGCAGTTATTTACCTGTTTACAATGGCATCTTGAAATAGATTAGAATCATTTACAGAGAAAATGCAAATGTTGTCGCAAGCGCTTGCAGTTTCAACTGTGTCTTTCGAGTGAATCTTTGTTGCAATGGCGGCTTAACTAATTGCATAAAATTAAATAAGAAAAAATACTGTTGAAAAAGGTCAGCCAAGTAACTATGATTCAATATGTGAAATGGCTACTCTAACCAATGTAGTTTTCTTTTCTGAGTTATTTGAGCAATGTTATAGAAAATATATTTGATGAAGGATATAAAGACTTTTTAACGGTTTTAATATGTTAACAATATACATTATATGTAATCACTTCAGTATTAAGCATGCATTTAGTACGTAGTACATTATGTAAATAACTTGTCCAAGCGATTTTACTTGAAGAAGTACATAAGAGTTAGCCAGCTAAGACTTCTTATACTAAGTAGTTGGTATGCTTTGTTAACGACGTGTTATTTTATAAATGAATATTGACTTGGTAATACATATATACTGGGTAATATATCATTTTATCACATGCTATACCATGTTTCGAATGTAATACAACCATTACATATTTTGTTATATAACACATGTGCAATACAACATTTTTAAGCGTTTTCATTGGCTTAGTTTTCGTTTATTGACCAATCGCATTTTGTTATTTTGCTTTGTTAAAGCCGAGGCATTCCAAATGACAACAGGAAATGTAAACAATATTCGAGATTTATCATTATGTTTGCGTAAATATTTATTTAATTTGCTCATTTAAAAGCATGTGATGTGATCAAAAAGATCTGACACCCGTTGTCATATCATACCATATTTTATTAAACTCGTCCAGGAAATTCGTTAGTAAGCTCGCCAAAGGCTCGCTTACTAACACAATTCCTTAACTAGTTTAATAAAATATGTTATGATATGACAACTCGTGCCAGATCCTATATTCAATGAAATCTTATAACACATACACTCGAATGTACAAATACATTGTAATATAAATATACCTCTTCTGTATATGGCTACAGATGCTACCAAACATATTCTCTTCAGAAAACCGCTAGTCTCAAGCACAATTATAAAAGGGAATATAATAGCTAGAACTAGTAGATATAGAATAAACTATAAGAAACATGATCAAAACGTTTATTTCTTTGTGACCGTAATTAAAAGGCAACGTCGTGGTCACACGGAAAGTGTTGTGATGTTATGCATAAGGCGTGGTGCAATGCCTGGCATGTCAAATATCTTACGAGGCGTGTAAGTAACGACTGATTCTTTGTATCCTGAAGAACGAAGCATATTAACAGCAATATGTTCCTAAAAAAAACAAAGACAATTTAAAATATAACTGACTGAAACCTCAGTGAAGGGATCCTCGGGAACACATCTTATAGTCGCAAACTAGGACAGGAAAAGTGCATATAGCAATCACAACATGACTAACTGTATAAATTATGTAATTGTGATCATAAAATGTCTGTCGCCTGATTATGATATATTATACATTACTTTGTTAATACAAGTACTTCAACAGAGAACGTGATGATATACAGGCAAGACATTCTAGGTTGAAAGACAAATACTATATCAACTTAACTTAGCTTGCTTGCAAATTCATTTAAAAAACACTCTCACACACTTTTAACAGTTAATTAGCCGCCATGGAGCCTTGTTAATAGTATTTTAACTGGGTCTATTTGAAAAGTATGCAGTTGGCTTTGTTATGTAATATTACTCGAACTCTGGCTTGACATTCGATGTTTTATGTTCTGTTATTTTATTAAAACTATTACTCAATATCTGAAGTCATGTCGTATATGTAGAATAAATATAGTATATTCTTGATTTCGGTGCATGATCGAATTTTTAGTTTTACAATTGGTTAAAGAAAACAATATATTCATAATAATTTTCATTTTATGCGTTTGGCCCATAATCCAACACAAATATGAGATAACATCTTAAACGTCACACGGTTCCTATTGTGACGCCATCAAATTGTGTTTTGCATAAATTAGTCGAACTTTGTATTTCTATAAGTGCGCAAGGTGTCCTTATTTGTGCGTCATTGTAGTGTAATAATATTGTTGTTTATGTGTTAATGGATTTATGGCAAACACTTGTTTGTGGATATTTTAAACGCATTTTCATGTGTCTGCTAACGCATCTGACGCTAGTTTACCGATGGGAAAATATTGCCACTTTTCATTATTTTTTGTTCAGTGAAAAAACTATATACCTTTGTTTACCGCTGATATCAAATGTCCTTTTTCCCATGTATATTCCATGAAACACATGCATCCACATTGCAACATCGCTTTTTTTACAATAAATATTAACACCAGTCTTTATCTTATTGCCAGTCCCGGATTACTCTTAGTCTTTAGGCAGTGAAGGCATTTGCCCAAAGGCCCGCGACTTTTAGGGGCCCCACGAGACCGTGAATAAAGATTTTTTTCTTACTTTCTTAGCCTTATATAATGACGTGACAAAACCAATTATGTTATATGTATGTTTTGTTCCGATGAAAGGCTTGAACAGTGGCAATCATTTATTATTTGCAAAACCGTATTGTTTGGCTGGTAATTTCAAGATGTTCATTAGGGGGCAAAGACTGAAGTAGAATTTAACACAGAGCTCTTTCACGCTTAGTCATTTTCCTGATAAATTTCAAAGAGTGCAACCGACTGGGAACTTGCCTTCTCGTAGGCACTTGGTCGACTGGGCCCTGGGGCGTGGATCTCACAAGTTTCACTGCCTATGGGCCTCCAAGGTGCTTTATCCGGAACTGCTGAGTGATTTCAATTATACCTTCCATTATGAAAAAGCAATTTGCTTGGGTATGAACTTTTTTTCTCAAGGAAACTGGGTGCAAATGTACTCCTGATTATGCGGGTTTATGTGCAGAATTGTGAGCAAACCAGCAAAAACGTCAACAAAGTTAATGTTTTATTTTCATCTTGTTTTTTTTTTTACTCCACTTGGATATTGTTGATGTCAAGAAAGCACATGAAGAACTTTCTATTAATGATTTCAAGGTCAAACAATGTTAAAGACGGATAAACTTCATAAAAGAACGTACGTGCTTGTGCTTAATTGTATATCCCTGACTTAGAATTGCGAGCAAAAAAAGTTTTAAAATGCAATCTTTCTAAATATCGCTGAAATAATAATATTGGAAATATTCAGCCGCGCAAGTTAAAAATTGACATAGTTTGACCGATGACGCTTAATGAACTGGAAATTGAAGGAGGATTAAAGGCTGAAATTTAGTCGTCTTCGGCAAGTGTATCGGTTTAAGAAATTAACTGTATACTCGTATTCAAGCCAAAGTCTTAAACGGTCGTTTACTGTATGCACATTAATAGTATCACTGTTTCTCATATTCACATGGAGATAGGAAGCATATGGAACATAAATTAAATAGGTAAATAAACATAAACCATATTAAGATAGGAATCCTATTCAGTGCCATGTGGCGATGCAAGATGAAGGCAACTACAAGTTGTCGATATAGAACGTAAAGACTAAGCTGCTAGCGGTGTCTCATGTATTCGTTAGTGTCACACATGGGATAATCGAAGTACTTCTAGCGGTGTCTCATGTATTCGTTAGTGTCACACATGGGATAATCGAAGTACTTCTAGCGGTGTCTCATGTATTCGTTAGTGTCACACATGGGATAATCGAAGTACTTCTAGCGGTGTCTCATGTATTCGTTAGTGTCACACATGGGATAATCGAAGTACTTCTGGCCAATGGCGAGAGTTTGATATCTACTTTCCGAATTTACCTTTACAGCATATAAAACATGAAAATTATGTGAAATCGAAGTTATTTGAACTCATCTTGCAACAATTACATTTGCATGCATTTCAATAACTGGCGTCTGTAGAAAAAGGATTTGTTATAGAGACTATTTGTTTGTATTTGTTGATATCAATCAGTCCATCCGCATCATTTGGTTTGAACGTAGTTATGTTTTAAGTCACAGCCCTCTCTTTGAAATTGTTCTTTTTTCGTTTTTTATCAAACATGTGACTGACATGAAATGTCAATTGTGTAAATAAAAACAAGAGGGCCATGATGGCCCTGTATCGCTCCACTGTTTTTTATGCGAAAAAAACGCGCAAAGCGCATGGGTTGAAATGTACTCAAGCATGTGACTTTCGCTGTCTATCCCTCGTCCCATTGGGCGCTTAAAGTTGGAAGGGTGAGCATTTTTATATATGGAAAAAGTTACTACCGTGTTAACTAAACAGACTAAAAAGCCCGGGAATTGTTCCTTTGAAGCGCAGTCCCATTGCTTATAACGAAGGTACATTTATATCTCCAAAAGATATTGTCGTTCTTTTTATTTCACATATTTTTAGATGCTGAAGATCAAATATACGCATTTGATTTGAAACAGATTCACAAGACCCGTAGGAATCAAAATGCCTTAACCCTTTACCAAACGACACATTTTGGACTTTCCCAATTTGAAAAAGGTTGCAGACGACAATTAAATTGTAATGGAATATTAAGGAAATAATCAGGTAGGGTAGAAATAATTGTGATAAAAGGAGAAATTGCTCATCTTGAGCAATTTTTCATTTTATCATAATTTTTTATAAAGTCGTCAGCTATAAACCCGTAAAATCCTGTTGGTGTTTGGTAAAGGGTAAATAATCTCTGGTTCCTTCTTAGAGCCTTTCACACATTTATAACAAATACAATAATAGCATCTTTCTTTGTAAAGAATCATCTCAAACAAGGGCTGTTTGTAAAACATGCATGCCCCCCATATGGGCTGTCAGTTGTAGTGGCAGCCATTGAGTGAATACATTTTTTGGCACTGTGACCTTGACCTTTGACCTAGTGACCTGAAAATCAATAGGGGTCCATCTGTGAGTCATGATTAATGTACCTACGAAGTTTCATGATCCTATGCGTAAGCTTTCTTTAGTTATCATCCGGAAACCATTTTTTTGTGTGAAGTCACCGTGACCTTGACCTTTGACCTAGTGACCTGAAAGTCAATAGGGGTCATCTGCGACTCATGATAAATGTACCTTTGAAGTTTCATGATCCTAGGCGTAAGTGTTCTTGAGTTATAATCCGGAAACCATTTTTCTAAGTTGAGTCACCGTGACCTTTGACCTAGTGACCTGAAAATCAATAGGGGTAATCTGCGAGTCATGATCCATGTACCTATGAAGTTTCATGATCCTAGGAATAAGCGTTCTTGAGTTATCATCCAGAAAACATTTTCCTATTTCGGGTCACAGTGAGCTTGACCTTTCACCTGAGAATCAATAGGGGTCATCTGCGAATCATGATCAATGCAACTATGAATTTTCATGATCCTAGGCATAAAACGTTCTTGAGTTATCATCCGGAAACCATTTTACTATTTCCGGTCACCGTGACCTTGACCTTTGACCTAGTGACCTGAAAATCAGCAGGGGTCATCTGCGAGTCATGATCAATGTACCTTTGAAGTGTCATGATCCTAGGCCGAAGCGTTCTTGAGTTATCATCCAGAAACCATCTGGTGGACGGACATACGGATGACGGACGGACCGACATGTGCAAAACAATAAACACCCTCTTCTTCGAAGAGGGGCATACATATAATTAACAACCCACACATCCCTTAGACCAACAGGCCTGAGAATATTATGATAATCTAAAGATTATTTCTTATATTTATAAATGTATTTTAAGTAATACATATGACTTCTAAGATCAATTCATAACTTATATTAAGAAAATTATAAAATGATCAGAAATTTATATAGATCGTTGAGCAATTGACAATCATATCTCCACAATTCATGAGTCACAATTCACAAATGGAACAATGAATCATTAGTTACTAAAAAGCAGCATATAGACAGTTAAGAACATTGCACTTCATTAATTCCAACACCTTCTCTTGGACACAAAGTTTGATTTTACAATGTAGAATCATATATTGACTTTTATGGAAATAATTATGTTCGTGGAAGTTGTGTTTTAAAATCAATAAGATATTATTAAACTGGTTTAAAAACTACAAAAAAGACATTAAATAAACATGTCATCCGAAAAAAAATTATCCGGATATATGGTCACTTTCGACATATTTAAATAAATCCCGACTATTTTCAGTTTATAAAAAAACATTCAGAACACATGTTCTTACTTCAATTCCTTTGTAGGCAGTCACCATCTGATCTAAAATGGCACTAAATGACAGGGTTTTATCTCATGTTTACAAGATGTTGTTGTTGTTGTTGGTCACAGCCACACGGCCGCAGTAATCTCCCCTGGTAAACGTCATACGTTCAGTTTTGTGACCTCCCGGGACAGGGTCAAATTTGAGCCCTGGGGAATAATTTGAACAAATTTGGTAGAAAACTATTAGATATCACAACATACCAAATTTAGTAGCCCTAGGCTCTATAATTAAGATCAAGAAGATGTTTGAAGTTTGCACAAAATAGGCCTTATTTAAGCATATGTTCATTTTTGTGACCCCTGGGGCAAGGTCAAATTTGTTCCCAGGGGCATAATTTGAAAAAACTAAGTAGAGAACTATTAGATGTCAATACCTACCAAAGTTGATAGAAATAGGCCCAATGGTTATGGACAAGAAGATTTTTATAGTTTGCACAAAATGGGCCCAATATAAGTATATGTTCAATTTTGTGACCCCTGGGGAACGGTCAAATTTGATCCCAGGGGCTTAATTTGAACAAACTTGGTAGAGGACTATAAGATGTCATTACATACCAAATTTGGTAGCCCTATGCCATACGGTTATGGACTAGAAGATTTTTAAAGTTTGCACAAAATAGGACTTATATAAGCAAATTTTCGATTTTTTGACTCCCGGGCGGGGTCAAATTTGACCCCAGGGGCATAATTTGAACAAACTTGGTAGAGGACTATAAGATGTCACTACATACAAAATTTGGTAGCCCTAGGCCCAATGGTTATGGACAAGAAGATTTTTAAAGTTTTCACAAAAAAGGCCTTATATAAGCAAATTTTCAATTTTTTGACACCCCCGGGATAGGGTCAAATTTGATCCCAGGGGCTTAATTTGAACAAACTTGGTAGAGGACAATAAGATGTCACTACATGCCAAATTTGGTAGCCCTTGGCCCAATGGTTATGGACAAGAAGATTTTTAAAGTTTTCTCAAAATAGGCCTTATATAAGCAAATTTTCAATTTTTTGACCCCCCCCCCCCGGGGTTGGGTCAAATTTGACCCCAGGGGCATAATTTGAACAAACTTGGTAGAAGACTATACGATGTCACTACATAGCAAATTTGGTAGCCCTAGGCCCAATGGTTATGGTTAAAAAGATTTTTAAAGTTTGCACTAAGTAGGCCTTATATAAGCAAATTTTCTATTTTTTAACCCCCCCGGGGCAGGGTCAAATTTGACCCCAGAGGCATAATTTGAACAAACTTGGTAGAGGACTATAAGATGTCACTACATAGAAAATTTGGTAGCCCTAGGCCCAATGGTTATGGACAAGAAGATTTTTTAAGTTTTCACAAAAGAGGCCTTATAAAAGCAAATTTTCAATTTTTTAACCCCCCGGGGCAGGTTCAAATTTGACCCCAGGGGCATAGTTTGAACAAACTTGGTAGAAAACTATAAGATGCCACTACATAGCAAATTTGATAGCCCTAGGCCCAATGGTTATGGACAAGAAGATTTTTAAAGTTTGCACAAAATAGGTCTTATATAGCAAATTTTCAATTTTTTAACCCCCCGGGGCAGGGTCAAATTTGACCCCAGGGGCATAATTTGAACAAACTTGGTAGAGGACTATAAGATGTCACTACATACCAAATTTGGTAGCCCTACGTCATACGGTTATGGGCAAGAAGATTGATAAAGTTTGCACAAAATAGGCCTTATATAAGCAAATATTCAATTTTTTGACCCCCCGGGGCAGGGTCAAATTTGACCCCAGGGGCATAATTTGAACAAACTTGGTAGAGGACTATAAAATGTCACTACATGCCAAGTTTGGTAGCCCTAGGCCCAATGGTTATTGACAAGAAGATTTATAAAGTTTTCACAAAATAGGCCTTATATAAGCAAATTTTCAATTTTTTGACCCCCAGGGGCAAAGTCAAATTTGACCCCAGGGGCATCATTTGAACAAATTTGAAAGAGGTTCACCACAGGAACATTCCTGAGAAATTTCATCAGAATTGGACCAGTAGTTTAGGAGAAGAAGATGTTTTAAGAAAAAGTTAACGCACGCACGCACGGACGCACGCACGCACACACGACGGACACAGGACCATGACATAAGCCCCGCTGGCCTTTGGCCAGTGGAGCTAAAAACCGCCCTTTTCAAATACGGACTGCACAAGCTAGTTTAGGACGACACTTTACGCACAGGCATCAAACCCCATTTTCAGAGAGCAAGACCCAAATAATTTGCGTATTGTACATCTTCTACATGCTAAACCAATGATTTCATAATTTCACCTTGCAAAGGGCTGATAATTATGCTTTTGTGATTGCTTAGTGTCATTTGCCGAATTTCATAACAGAACAGAACACACAGTTTTTTGCGATTTAAGCATATACAGCTCATCGTCAAAAAATAAAGCAATAATAAATAAAACTGCGTCAAAATAACAACACAATTTAATGCATTTTAACAAATATATGATTTTTTTTGAGAATGTGATACGTAAGAGAAAGCTTTTTTTTAACAAAGGTAAGTTAACATTTTAAAAACCGTAAACAATTGAGATTAAAAAGCCAAAGTTTCAAATTTGTGAAAACAGATGTTCTATCATAAAGCTATATATTTTTGGTTCAAGTTTAAATGCTTTAATACAGAAATTAGCTAAAAGGTGTGTAGACTTTCCAGTTTCATTAAATAAATGTAAATATTTAAACACACTTGATATTCTTCTGTAAATATCAGGTATAAGTGTATTTTTAAAATTATCGTATAAATGTACACAGTTTACACATTCGTTAATTACTTTAACCTATTGGTGCCATCCAGTTTTTATGAATAGAACATGAGAAGACAATCTCACTTTTGCTTCTATGTTTCTATATTTCGAATTTTCGATTTTATCTAAGTAAATGGATCTTTCAAAAACGGGGTTTAAAATAGCCTTTTCACGTGTGGAAAAATTGACAAACTTAAAAACATGTTTCAGATTCGCAAATTATCGTTGTAGTTATGATATTTGTGAGGAAACAGTAATACCGAACATTTAAAATGCTCTTAAATATCTTATATATCCATCTTCTGACAATTTAAAAACCTGAAATTATAAAGCGTTGCAAAATAATTGAATAATTTCGAGAGTTCTGTTGTTGTCGTTATTTTTTTGTACAACGAGGATTGCTTATATAAAGAATAAAATACATCTTTCATTGTATGAGCACGAATGGCCGAGTGGTCAAAGCGATAGACTTTTTCTCCAGGGGTCAGTGGTTCGAGCCCAGTTGATGGTTACTTTGTTTCTTTCTTTAATTTTATTCTTGTTTTTACTGGAGCTTTTTAGATCCAATGTTTACATTCATCAATATAAAGCGTTTAATGACAAACTTCAATACATGCACAAATCTGTGAAAAGGCCACTTTAATTCCTTGTTAAGAAATAGTGATGAAATGTCAATTTTAAAATCATTTCGCCATTTTTTAAATAAACAAATCTTGCGAATATATTGCGGAACATTACATTTAAACAGATTCCACCTGTCATGCAATCTTATTCTTGCAAAAGTTTCCGAACGTTTGATGCCAAATCATTTGCAAAATACTTTTTGCCATTTGACAATCGCTAATTCTTATTGTAACTCTGGTGGTCGATGTAATTTGAAGATTTTTAAAAGCAATAATGCTATTACGTTGAAAAGTAATTGAATTCAGAGACAATTAAAGATCGTCAACAAAGAAAGATTCTCTAAAGCTTTCACAAGCTTTATCATGATAACACAATGTGTAAAATTGAACTGTGATTTCCATTTGTTCATTGCCATTTGCTCATTGATAGCTGAAAATGTATGATTGTTATTTATCTACTAACAAATTTTCAATAAGTAAACATTTCATTTGGCAACAACACAATTACACGTTGCGTGTACCGTCTAGTCGTCCTTGTGGATAATTCGTCAGGAATATGTATATATATATATATATAAATGGGCGAATGTACAAACTATTGAAAACTCAAATATTTTGCGATTACATACTTTTATAGTACACGATTACATACTTTTATAGTACACCATGTCGGCCAATCGTGATACATCGGCTATCTCCGGACTCCTCCGTAAGATAGGCAGATTTAAGCAATTAATCGTCTGCTGATGCAGACTTGAGCAATCAAGAGTGCATGTCGGAATACTTGAGATGTTTTTTATATTTATTTTATATTGACATCAGATCGTGAATAGAGAGATGCAATTTTGCGTAACGTGTCTCCAAAACATCACTTACCAAGCGAGGACGGAAAAGATACCATACATGATTTTACCATATTTGACGTTTCTTTGCCTTTTTCATCACAATTGAGCTCCTAATACCCGGTGTACGTTTAATTCCACAGGTACTTGAAAGGCGCACATGACGGATGATTAGACTGCCTGTTTAACATCAATACATTACGACATTTCTCCGGTTCGAAACCAGTATATCGCACTAATCAAGCACTCACTTACGTAGAAATTTGCAAAATCATTTTACAAGACGATAATATGCCAAATTCAACGCTCGGTAAGTGGTAAAGTCAATACGAGGGCAAATAATGGGACCAATTATCGGTTTTTGCGACATTGTTTTACTATTTTCTCTTGTTTGTTTTCAAATTAAGGAAGTTTCAGAATCCATAAAAAATTGAAACGTCAAATTGAAAAATCGTGTTTTCGATAACACGTGGTAGAATAAATTGGTAAAATTAGGACTTTCGACAGTGAAGTATGTTTGCTATTTGATCTTAAAATAACAGACGAGTAAGCATATACTTATAATATTGTAGTCATTATGAGAAAATATAGATTTTGAAAAGTACACTAGCTTCTGGATTCAATGTAATACTCATTGGAATGTGAAGGTTGGAAGCGTTATTAATTCATATTTTCAAACTGTACTACTCGTCATATTATTATGATTATCATATTTTGAATTTGATATCAAACGATACAGATACGAGTCCGATTTAACAACTGCATAACAACAAAATAACAAACAGCAAAAGAAAATGAAATCATCTATCATATGATAATGATTCATCATTTAAGATACAAATGTATATATATATATATATATATATATATATATATACACACATATATATATATATACTTATCAACATAATGTACACACATCGATATATATATATATATATATATATATATATATATATATATATATATATATATCGATGTGTGTACATTATGTTGATAAGTCTATTAAATAATAAGAAGAAACGTTGCACTCATGCTTGTACATTGTATTTAAACAAAACATGTTTAATTACTTTACAAATGTATATACATATTTAACAATAATGCATAGATTTCATTGTTACTATCACATACAGTAAAATAAATTATTATAAACAAAACAAAAACAACGAAGAACGTATTCTTGATGAACATTTACATAATATAGAGAAGATCCAATGCGATTTCGTAAATATATAGGTTTAGTTATAAAAACGCCATTCCAATAATTACTGACATCATGTTTAAACGAAAACGTGTTGGTTTCATTTCTCAAACAACAATATCGTTATAATGAGCCTCGCTCTGTGAAAACGGTGCTTAGTGCATTTGCGCAAAGTGTCGTCCCAGATTAACGTGTGCAGTCCGCACAGGCAAATCAGGGACGACACCTTCAGCTTTAAGGTATTTTTGTTTTAATGGTCGCTTCTTAGCGGAAATCAAGTTTAGGCGGAAAGTGTCGTCCAGGAGGACTGCACAAGCTAATATGGGACTACTTTTTAGCCAGTTTGTCCAATTGAGGCTCGTGTGTTTTACGTCTCATCATCAACAGTCACGAAAGCAAGTACTGTCAAATCGCAGAAAGCGCAGATTCCACAAAAGCGGAACAAAATACATGTCCATTAATAACACTTTCTTTCCGGTTCCTTATTTTAAAAATGAATATTTCATTGTCTCTACCGGTGAACCCAGCTTAAAAAAACAAAGACCATAAATAAGTCTTTAACAATTCTCTTCAACCATGAACTCGTGAATGACATACTCAAGCATTCAGTCGTTCACCACGATTTGCATATTTTTCTCTAGCGTTCTAGGTGACAATGCAATAGTTGTACTAAAGTATCAAAGTTTAATTGAATATTTCTGTAACAATTATCAATATGCATTCAATAAACTAAATTAATTGGATTCAGTGTATATCACTAGATCGAAAGTATTAGTTCACAAAATGTGGTTATAATTAGATTATTGTTAATATGTTCAATAAATAATTGTCTTCAAAGTTATGTTCACTCTCAAGAATAAGTGTGTCTTGTTCTGAGAAAACTGGACATAATTCATGTGCGTAAAGTGTCGTCCTAGATTAGCTTGTGAAGTCCGCACAGGCTAATCTGGGACGACACTTTACGCACATGAATTATGCCCAGTTTTTTCACAACAAGACACAATTGATAGGGATTGGTACCAGTCGCGGATTTGATTTGTGGCGGTCTTGTCGGTCTATGCAAATAAACGGGAAAATTATTATGACATTACAGAGTAATACAACGTTCATTACATAAGGCATTGAAACTTATCAAGAGAGTGTTTTACTTATTGTTTATGCGGATTCTTATCGGTTTCTATGTAAATTACTGTGGATTTATATATCACCTATTGATACATATATTATATGTGGTGACGCAAACAATTATTATTTGCAATATTCCTGATTGTTTATAATGTCGATTGTAGCATTTTCCTTATTGCAGAAGACGTTTTTGCATTGCGGAAAATGGCTGTCAATGTTTGAGCTTATTTCCAACAATATATCAGCGCTAAATTAATAAAATGTTATTGCTTTTGAAAAAGCCAGAAAATATTGATATTCCTACTAGAGTTACACTCAAAAAAGTTATTTAAATAATTAAATGCAGGTAAAAAATAAGTAGTCCGCTATTTGCAACCGACTGTTGTAAGTTTTCGTTTTTCCTAGAATTCATTTATCGATTTATTTATGCCAAGTAAACGAATGCAACAAATGACTGGAGCTGAAAACTAAACCTTGAAAAATGTCATACAAAAACTTTTTTTAAATAAATAATCTTCGGTGTTAGCTAATTCAGTTCAAATGTTTATTCCATATATATGCGGTGCCGAACATACACTCCTAGCGTCTTGTTCCAAGGATGATCCTATGTCACTGATGACGTCATGGATTGCGTCAGTTGGCGTCTCGCGAGATACCTTTCAGACCAATGCAGGGGCTGTGTAGTTTCTGGAAATATTTAAATAATACATATACTTATTTATTTATATGAACATAAATTGATTATATTTATATATGTTTATTATAATGAAAATTGACGATAGCTAACAAAAGGAAGTATATTTATTAAGTATCCCACAATTGACATTTCATTTTATGAAGTTTTTTTTTACTTCGATCGTAACGGTAATACTAGGATGGAAAATGTATTTTTATAAGATATTTTCACATGTTCTCTCCTTCAACAAATACATTTGAGGTTGGGTAAAATGTTTAATGTTTTTACAAAGTGTTGCATTTTAAAATCACATTTAGTTATTTTATGCCTGGCAAAATGACATATGGATGAGTTGTGCAAAGCTGTTTGAACTTTTAAATAACTATTTGGAACCGCTAAACGAAAAAACATGTGAGTATTTATTTTTCATGAAGTATTAAAACATTTCTGTAAACTAGTATTTTACATAAGATAAATATAAATTATCGTTGAAGACAAGTATGTCAAACTGTCGGCATAAATATTTCTAATATATTATTTGCACGTCAATACTTCGATTATGCTCAGGAATTTGTGTATAGAATATCGTTTACGAAATTCATAAGCATTTCTCAATTCGGGTTCAAGTGACAAAACAATAATATTCAATATATTTTCAGTTTCGTCTAGTCCATAATTTATAAACAACAGTGTTCAGAATTCCAAACAATCTGGTAGTTTTGGTCCAAATTTGTACAAAATCTGCAATTGCGCGCGCATTTGGGTGCGCTTGATTTTCATAGACTTTCGATAACCGACTCGGAAGCACAGTGTCTCGATCGAGTGCTCTAGAATGTCAAACGAAAATCCAGTTTGGATTAAAACGGAGATTACAAGAATTCTACGGTCAATATTCCTCATAGAGAGCTTTTAACATTCCAAAAGTTAACCGATCAACTCAATATTTTTTCTAATGAAAAACTGATAGCTCGAAGGAATTCGATTTATGGTATAAATTTTATGAACACAGTTCATCCTGAAATATATACCTGGCAAGAGTAGATTAAGGAACTGGCTTCCGTTTAAAAAAGTGTTGGAAAAATAACTGTGCCATCATGGCGCTACCTATCTTAGTCGCATCTCCAGATTCACAGCAAACATGTATACGTACTGGGCAAAAGTCTCGTGATGTGTCTTTTAATAAAAGGTGCAAGAACATATTATAATTAAAAAATTAAACTTAATCTAAAATTATTTTTGTTCTTATAAATGTCGGTGAAATTACCGAAAATCTGACATTTAAATGAACAAAACTTGTCATTAAAAAGGGAAATCGTCGTAAAAAATGCTGTCGAGATGGCATGCTGTAAATTATATTTAAAAAAAAAAGACCACGATGTTACAGGACTTCTTGACCCCAAAATATACCACATATTAAACACAGCAATTGTTTTGTGAAAAACTGTACATGTACTACACAAATAAAGAAAAGTAAAATGAATCGTTTTTATGAATTACAAATATATTTGACTTCATATTTAACTCACATAAAAATATCAAAAACCCTGTTTTTACAATTAATTATCTTTTTGAGACGTCGACATTTATGTTCAATTATAACTACATGATGTTCTTAATAAAATTAAAATATAAATTTAAATAAGCAACAAGTTTATAAGACATGAATTTCCCATGTTTGCTCGTGTTAATGAGTCTGTGCATGCCCTTGTTTTAACCTCCGCGTCAAATGTTTTAAGGATCCGCTTTGGAGATAAATGCTGCTGTGTGAGTGAAGGGCTACACCGGACATAAATGTTGTTGTGCGAGTGAAGGGCTTCACCGAACATAAATGTTGTTGTGCGAGTGAAGGGCCACACCGGACATAAATGTTGATGTGCGAGTGAAGGGCTACACTTGTTATTCGTATTGGTCTGATTTTAGAAAATTGTCATTCTTGTAATACAAACTAGACCTTTAAACAAAATATCAAATCAATGCCAATCATACCCTTTATGTCACGCAGATTGCTTTGATCTGATGAGTTCATCAAATCATACGCTACAAAACTTCTATTTTACCACATTTAAGGGACCTTTTCACGTTTTGGTAAATTGACAAAATTAAAAAAAATGTTGTTTTAGATTCGCATATTTTCGTTTTAGGTATGATATTTGGAAGGAAACAGTAATCATGCTTTAAAATATTCGTAATATGCATCTTTTGACGATTTAAAAACCTGAAAATTATAAAGCGTTGCAACGCGAAACGATTTAATTATTTGGAAGGTTCGGTTGTTGTCGTTATATTTAGTGACACTACGAAGATTGCTTATATAAAGTATAAAATACATCACTCTATACATCATTGTATGAGCACGGATGGCCGAGTGGTCTAAGCGTTAATTTTACTCTTGTTTTTACTGGAGCTTTTTAGATCAAATGCTAACATTAATAAATATGAAGCATTTAATGACAAATATCAATACATGCCAGCATCTGTGAAAAGGTCCCTTAAACATGTAATATATATTTTCAGGTTTTATCGACATTATAAAGCATTCGGACTGTATTTGTAGGAATGTAATATATTCCATATGTTAAATCATACAAATAATTATGTAAGGTAATTTCTTTTTTTGCAAAAGCGTTGCTTTATTTGTGTTGAGAACTTACAGAAATCAAAGTGCGGCCTGAAAACGTCTCTTGTCTTATTTTTTTAAATAATATATTATAAATATTATTATATTTGAATGCAAATCGTGTGAGTCAGTAAACATTTAAAACCACATGCACGAACATATTTTGAAAATTGGAATGGATTTTTAATATTGCAAAATTTCTTTATATTGCAATAAATCTTCAGATATTACACCCACACATTCGTTGCCATTAAATCAAAGCGGCATCTTCATTAATTATTGTTTAATCCTGTTTTATCAATATATTTTCTTAATAGTTCCCGTCAACACCGCATATACATAGATGCGAAACTTTAAGTATTAAAGATGTTGTGACTTACTATCCGTGGTATTTGGATAAGGAATCTGGCACCGATAAACTTGTTTGATTTTCTCGCTTAGAGTGTCGCATTTAAAGTGGATTACCAAGTATTTGATTAGACCAGTGCGACAGACTATCAACTAAAATAAACAATCTGATATCACGTACATCACCTGGCATTTAATTATTTATTTGTATATTTATGTATTTATTTATTTATTTATTTATATATATTTACATATGTGTCCATTTATTTTAATTATTCATTTTTTACAACACATGCGTTATGAATTTTGTGTTTTATAAATAATAAAATAATATAATAAAATACAAAATAATGTATTAAATACAACAAATATAAGCGAAAATATTCTCTATTTATGTATGATTCATTTTCACTAAATTAGGACTTCAAACTGGTAGATATTATAGGCATAACATTGCCATAAACCAAAGATATTGTTTGCGTTGCAATTTGAACGACATCGAACACGAATTGCTCTTCGTGTATATATGTCCTACATTTTCGAATTTTATTAAAAGAAGACATACCTTATATAACCAACCGACAATGTATGCAAACATTTGTAAGTATATTAAAATACAAAAAAAGAACGGAATTGATAAACTTGTGTATGTAAAATAATCACTTAAATAAGGATCAAGGGATTCTGAATGCAACTAGAGAATTATTATATGTATCTTTTGCTTGTTTTTGGTAATGCTTATTTCACTAACATTATTTCGCTAATTTTACATTGTTTTTGTATGTATATGCATTTTAATACTTTCTTGTTCCGCTTACGTCGAATATGTGCGTGCTTTTGTTAGGTTTTGTTGACGATGTTCATTGTACAAGTCGAAATAAATTGTATGCCACTATGTTTCTATTTCTTTTAGTGCCAATTTTTCAAAAAGCTGTGTGAATGTCTCACATATCATGAAAAAGAATGGGTTTCAATTATGACAATTTAATTCAAAACATTGTATAACATTTACTAATACGTGTGGTTGGAAGGTAAAACATTATACAATATTTTAGACGAGATTTCATTAATTGTAAATTGCCATAAATAAATCTGTTCAATTAAGATATATATTTCTCGCCAAACAGTATTATTGTGGTTGCAGTCATATTCCAATATTAATATTTTTCAAACGATAAATAGAGCCATTAAATAAAATGATATTATTATTAAAGTTGAATGCAAATAATAATTTTGAGTGTGTCATATGAACGTATTTATTTAATTGCCTATTTATTTGCTCTATAACACAAAGAGCTTACGACAATTTACATAAATTGCACAATGTCCGTTTCGTTCTTTGTAACAGCGTTATTTTAAGACAAACAACAAAAGCTGCTGACTGATACTAGTATTCAGTGAAACCCATGCTTTTAAAACTGTTATATAAATGCCATCCAATATGGTATTAAATCGCTTAAAATTATTTGGAGCTATTGATTTGGGGTATTAGACACACTGGTACAAATTTATCATATTTGAAAACAAATATATATGTTTAATTTTTTTCGTAAAATTAATAAACATACATATTCGTTTTCAAATACGACATATTTGTTACAAAGAACAAAACGGACATTGTGCAATTTATGTTAACTGTCGTTAGCTCTTCGTGTTGGAGAGCAAATAAATAGGCAATTAGACGTCATGTAAGTTTGTAATTTTCTTTATTCTAAATGATTCTGTACACAACAAAGCAATCTTAAAAGAAGGTTTATGGACATTTTTTTTCGCTTTCGTATTCAATGCAGTTAAAATATATGGTTTTTGGTACCTTGACGAAAGAGCTGCGTTTAACTGGTAAGTCGACTGGTCCGTGTAGGCACTCTGGGGCCACTGAGGCGAGGGGCTGCTGTACGGGGTGCCGCTACACCCGGTTGTCTGGTTTCCGTAGTTGTTGTTACCATGGTACCACTTCATGAACGGGTTGTTCATATTCTGTCGTAGCAACGCGTCGTCTAGTCGATAAGCGCGGCGCTCGGCCTCAGTGTACGGTGAATAAATAGAGCTCAGAGCGGGGGCCGGGTTGAAGGAGACGCTGGGGCCCAACGGCGGGGTGGTTCCGATATATCCGTTGGCCATGTGGTATATGCCAAGGTCGCAGTCCTTCTTACGACCGCGGCGACGGGATCGACGCCTCTGGCGGAAGTCACCCCGCATGAAGTCCTGAATGTTCGCCGGATGGATAGCCCAGTAGTTGCCCTTCCCGTCCTCGCAGCGGCCTGCTTTAATGAAACAGTCATTAAGCGACAAATTATGCCGAACACTGTTTCTCCACCCTTGGCCTTTGTTGATGTAATATGGGTAATTTTTTTCAATCCAATTATAGATCGAACCTAAGCTTAGTCTTTTCTGAGTGGATTCTAATATTGCTTTGGCAATCAATGCAATGTACGACAATGCCGGCTTCACGTCCGAATTTCCGCGCGCCTTGTCGTCTTCTTGCGTCGTTCCGTCGGTTTCGACGCTGCCGTCGGCCTTGCAACATTCCTCTTGGCCTTTAATATCAATGGCGTTCAAACATTCTGCTGAATTGTTTGGTGAAAGCGATTCTTGCAACGAGAGGTCATTTTTAAAATCAGACAGTTGATCACTCACCAATTTCATATTATGCTCCCCTGTATGAGATGTCGCTTGGTGGTTCTGGTGGCTATGGTGGTGATGATCGCTTTGAACGTCATTAAGGTCCGAGGTCTCGGACTCGAACCTCTGTCCGATTACGCTATCATGTAGCTGAGCGTCCACAATATCCGTTTTAAGCAGCATCCCTTCTCTTGGAAGACCGCCGAAATCGCCGCTACCGTTCATCTTGTAGTAGGGTGATCCGCTTCCGGTAAGGTAGCCATTGTGAAACACGGTTGATTCCGTGTATGACGGCGGCTCCCGCGACGCATAGTGAACACTTCCAGTAATCGCGCTATTGTAACCGTGGTAACAATTTTCCTGCGTTTCCTGAAAATGGCCGTGATGAAGCTTAATGCCACTTCCGTCATATCCCAGTGAACTGTACAAGCCGTTCTGGAATCCGCTTCCTTCTAAATACCCACTTTGCAATGTTGTGTTATACATTTTAAAATCAACACATAAACAGCGTCTAAAAAACTTTTCTTCGTTTATTATTCTGTAAATGTTAATTCCTTATTTCATAAATATTGATTCAAAATATTCGCAAACTGTTTTATTGTTTCCATCAAATGTTTATAAAACAGGAATTAAAGAAACGTAAATAAACATCATTAAGAATTATGAAACTAGGCAAAACACCACACTAAGTCTTTCGTATGTCTGTCTGTATACATGAAAGAAGGCAAACTAGCTCAAACATTTGCACCAAGTGGTTTTAAACAAGATTTTATTTATTTTTATCTTAGCCGTGAAAATCATCATGTCAAATTTCAAGATCTCTTAAGGTGTCACAAGGGCAAAATCATACGACGTGTTTTAATTGGTCGAGGGAACGGCATTTTATCCCGCAAAATCGTTTGACGATCCGGTAACGCAATGTCATTCGTTGACATTTTCAGGGGCGGGTATTTATCAGGGGCGATGTTTTGGTAGCGAGGTAAACGGTGTGAAGTAGCCTAATAGATTAGAACCAGATTTACATGATAACTATTTAAACCTCGGTTTCGGAATAAATTTCAATTTACACGGTATCGCCCTAATCCGAATGTTGTCCCGCGTAAATTAAGATGCAATTATGACATGATAAATTTCGAGACTACGTTACGTATTGAAATGCAGAAGTTTAGATTTAGGGTACGGAGTTTGAGCCTTAATTTAATGCGTATTTCTCGAGTTATTAAAGTGATCGCCTTGTTTGATAGCAGCTCTGGTATTTTAAATTTATGTTCAGAACGATTTTATTTCCTCTTAATAGTTACCAATTTCAGATTAATATAAACCAATGAAAGCTCAAGAAAAGAAGAAACAGTGCTGCGTCAAAGTACACAACGAACAGAACAGAACAGAACGAGAGCAAACGTGTGGTCTGAATTTTTATCATTTTCTATTATCACAGATTTAAATTTTTAACAATCTTCTTGGCAACGAAATATGGAATATACTTACCATTAACATAAAAAATTACAAACCAAATTTATGACAGGTTATTGCGCTTATGTGTTTTATTATTTCTGTTATTCTAACGAACCAAATTGTAGACTGCTGTTTGTGTTAATATATAATATAATACGCTTAAAAAAGGTTTCATTTCGCTTTGAGGTCATTTCTTTAACTCGCCCATCCCGTCCTATTTATTTACTGCACTGCTCTTTATTGCATAGCCTTTTTTTTTATTCAGTTTTGCACCCTTCTTATTTTCTATCTCGTTCCGCAACTAAGAAAGTCGTTCCCACGACATAGCTAACACATTCTACGAGTTAGTAATTCGTTCTCTCGAGTAAGTATGTCATGGGAACGAGATCGAACAAAAAGAGTTCATTTAAAAAAAAGAGGAATGAATGTCATACGTTGCATTTTTACGAAATATTTGATTAAAGGAAGTCATTCTAAACAAAAATTCAACCTAGGCGGGAAGTGGTGTCCGATATTAGCCTTTGCGGACTGCACAGGCTCATAGGTTGCTATGCGTAGCTTTGTGTATTAGTAGCGCTAACATTACACGCGCAAAATAATTGTTTAATGTACCATGTATGTCATTCGATTTTTATTTCAAAACGTATATGATGTGCTCTACATAATGCAACTGATGAAAACCGGCTGCAGGACCGAAATTACATGTCAGTAGTGTCGTATACTTTCGTTTAATTTTCGTGGGTTAAAACTGCATCGACTGTTAATTCGAATATCTCAATAGTATCCCTGGACTATATAACTTGAAGCAATAGGTATGCATATCAACAATTATAACATTTGGGCATAAATATTTCCAACTCGTTGAATAACAAACAAATGTTCAGTCACTTTGCGCATGCAACGAATACATGTTGACATAGCACCATGCTATGAATATTTGTTTGCAATTAAAATTACTAAAAGAGTCTGTCTTCATTTAAAAAAATCATAAATCAGTACTAGTACACATTCAGCTCAAATTCAACGTACATGATAGAACCAACTGGAAAGTACTTGATCATTTTTACCGTTTCTTTCTTTTGTATGAGAAATTAAAGTAGCTTGATAACATATTTGTGTATTTTGACCAATGTCATTTAATACATTCACTCGCACAAATGTAATATTCAGGATAGGTTGCAACTGTTTTATAAGAAACAAGGAACAAAATATAAAACAATGCATTCCCTGCGATTCGACCACTGGATCATTCGAGCAAAAGCCAACGCGTTCACCATTGCACTCTACAGTCTTTTGAATTATGGAAAAACATGTAGTTTAAACGCTCTTTTTGTAATACGATTACTCGTATCGATGAAAAGATACAAACGCATTATAATCTCCTGATTTCGATCGATAATTAACAAACCGATATTTAAAAAATATACAGTCATGAGAGTTGTTTTGCTTGTTTAAATATAATGAATGCATTCATTGTTGAATCTTTTAACATATTTTTTTTAATTGTCATTTTGCTAAACATTTAACAAGTCTCTTTAAGTTTAAAATGTATGTTACGTTAATATTTGCTTGTTCATTCCACAACTCCTTATAATTTTAGTCATTTAAATGACACAAATAAAATTCCTATGAATAAAGGAAGTGCTCACACCATTTCGTGTAACTATTTCAATTTGATGCGTAATGTCTGATGTATAATTTTTGTCGTAGCCATGCTTTTTACCAAATGACCCTATGCACGTGTATCTGGGAAAGAATCTGCATTTTTGTAGCCCCATATATTTTAATGAAATAAAAATTCTAAAAACAAATCTAGCAAGTATTATATTTTTATACTTGTGATCAATGTACATTCATTGCGTTTATTCAAGGGGCCTTTCACAGATTTTGGCATATTTTGAAGTTTGTCATTAAATGCTTTATATTGATAAATGTAAACATTGGATATTAAAAGCTCCAGTTAAAAATCAAGAATAAAATTAAAAAAAGGAAAATAAGTAGACGGAACCAGGGCTCGAACCAGTGACCCCCGGAGTCTTGGAGTTAGTCTGAAGTAAAAACGCAATAGCCCTCTCGGCTATTCCGCCGGGTAAACACAGTTTAAGTATTTTATACTTTATATAAGCAATCTTCGTAGTTTCGTAAATTTAAACGACAACGACAGAACTCTCCAAATTATTTAATCGTTTCGCGTTGCAACGCTTTATAAGTTTTAGGTTTTCAAATCGTCAAAAGATACATATAGTGGCTATATTGGACTATGGTAAATGTTCAGTAATACTGTTTCCTCACAAATATCATAACTAAAACGAAAATTTGCGAATCTGAAACAACTTTTTTCAATTTTGTCAATTTACCAAACCGTGAAAAGATCCCTTTTAAACGTTCAATGTATAAACATAATTTTACATTAAAAGGTTTTTTTTGCGCGAATCATGATGCAGCATTGTTAGTGAATCAAAAGCTACTATCTTCTTGTGGCGTTGTGTGTGGTAAAGAGCGGGTAATAACAAACAGAACACAACAGAACAGAAAGTTTATTCATATAACTTGAACATTTCCATTTCATCGTTACATGTACAAAACTGACAATATATAAGCAATAAGCACATGCATAGTAATGAGAAAGTGACCGAAATAGTAAATAATTAAGTTTTAAAATGCACTTTGGCCATCACATTACTCAACGTTTGCATTCAATGTATCAGTTATCATTTTAAAAGCATTTTACAATATATCGCGAGTTTATTTAGGACTTTGGTTTTACTAGGTCGGTTAAAATAGAATTTGTCAATATACATGTTTTTAATATCTGTATAAAGGGGACATAAAATTACAAAATGATATTCGTCTTCGATATAATTTGAGTTACATATATTACATTTGCATTCGTTTTTACGAATATTTATATGTCTCCCAGATTGAATTTTTAACATGTGGGACGAAAGTCTTAATTTGCATATGTTTTTTCTTAAATCAAGTTTTGGGTTATGTTAAGGTTATCAGAGAATTCAAATCGATGTTTCAAATCTTTGTATAAAGTTAATGAACGTTTTACATTTAAATCATTTAGCCTCAAACCTATGTACATAGTAATAAGTCTAGTTTTAAATATAGGAATAAATACATTTGTATTTACTGATTCTGGATACATCCAAATATCTACAAAACCAGTACTTTGAAGCAAGTCCCGTACTTTGGTAATCCAATTGTTAAAGCGTTCCTTTGCAACAGAATGCTTTCTGAGCGGGTAATAACAAAGCGTTCATTTGTTACAGAATGCTTTCTGAGCGGGTAATAACAAAGCGTCCCTTTGTAACCGAATGCTTTATGAGCGGGTAATAACAAAGCGTTCGTGTGTAACAAAATGCTTTCTGAGCGGGAAATAACAAAACGTTCATTTATATTAGAATGCTTTCTGCGCTGGTAATAACAAAGCGTTCATTTGTAACAGAATGCTTTCTGAGCGCAAAATAAGAAAGCGTTCATTTATAATAGAATGCTTTCTGCGCTGGTTATAACAAAGCGTTCATTTGTAACAGAATGCTTTAAGAGCGGGTAATAACAAAGCGTCAATTTGTAACATAATGCTTTCTGAGCGGGTAATAACAAAGCGTTCATTTGTAACATAATGCTTTCTGAGCGGGTAATAACAAAGCGTTCATTTGTAACAGAATGCTTTCTGTTGTTCTTTCATATGGAGAGATGAGGAAACTTTGGTTACTTGTATAAAATTCGCAATTTCTTTCTAATACCGGAAGCTATCGATTTTTAAATAACAGCTTTATGCCTAAGAAGAACATTTTCTTATTATTAGCTATTTTGTAAAGGGGTGCATAGTTGATTACTTGATCGGCGTCGCTTTGACCACAGTAACGTACTCAGGAGACGGAAATCGAACCCTTCAAGTTAGACTCTTGCTAGGGCAAAAAACCAATCGCTGACAAAATGTTTTCTCTGTTCCATTTTACAATATTATGTATATGTGTTTTGGACATGGTGAGGTGTTTTATTTTATGTAAAGTAGCAGTCTCCGCGCAAAGTTTACTTTCCGACATTTTTCGTCTAAAGGAAGACTGTTCTTGACGAAAGTGCAGTTACGGCGGAAAGTGTCGTTCCTGATTTACCGGTTCGGACTGAGCAGGCTAATCTGGGACGACACATTACGAACATGCATTAAACCCCCTTTTTACAGATCGAGGCTCATTTGATTTTAAAATGCGTTGTCGATGGAGTAGACAAATCGTCCGATTTTTCTCGTTTTTCTGTAATGGAATGATACAACAGATGCCTAATAAAGTGTAGATACATATTTTGAATATCGGTTTCTTGGTCACACTATCAACAAAAATATACCACAATGACATCATTTAATTCGAGCGTACACTTTCCCATGCGGAGGCAAGAAGTAAGCGACCAAGTCAAGACGTTCACAGATAATTTATCAAACATAACTGGACAAGCGATAGGACCGCAAGCTCGAAATACCGACCATCGTCTCAGACCGGCGACGCCAGACACCCCCGGTAATCCGAGCAACAGTCCGCACTTGACACAGGATTTCTCGTCACCTGCCGAGAGTTGCTACTGTCCGGCGAGACTCTTGAGCGGGACATCGTCACTATCGTCTGTGCGGACTCTCGTCTGCGTTGACTAAACTGTCGTCTGCGTCATGAAATCAAAGTAACATCTTAAGTGTCGCAAATTAAAAATATAAAACAATCCACTTCTTATTTTCACACACATTACGGCCAGCGAGTCATTTACAACCCGTTAAAATATCTCTACATCAAGCCGGTTGACCGCCACTGGGGTTCGGAACGCGCACTTCGCATAGCTTTCATACGTCGTATCGCCATGCTGTTCGTTTGAGGTCGGTCATCACATTCTGAATATTTGACATATATTTGGTTACAGTATTTCGTTGATAGTTTTAACCATTCTTATGAAATATATTTTGATAAGTTTTTAATAAATGCGAGGCAAAAAAAAAATATATTGTATGCTTCCTTTTGAAGAATAACAACTATAAATGTACATACTGATTTGCCAAGTGTTGTACGCGTCATGGTTTCTACACAAATGCGCCGGTACTTACTAACTCTGCTTCAATAACGTAGATTCTGACCTTTAAACGTATAGCCTGGGAACATTTTTACGTCAACATTCATTTTTCCACGGAAAAGCATATCAAAGGAAATACGCGCGACGTTGCTATGGACGTTGTTAACACGCTCTGGAATCCCTTACCGTACTCAAGTGGTTTCGTATCGGGGTACGATCAGTAGCAAAGTCTCTAATTGCGCATCGGTTCGGGCAAATAATCCCGGGCACCATATAATTCATTCTGAACAAGCGATTTAACCGCGTTAAAAAGGAATTTAATAGTTGTAGGCGATTATTCCTGACTTTGAGATATTTATTACAGGTTCTTGTATTTATGTTAAATAGCAGTGTGAACAACGCTATAGTTTTCCGAAACTTCAAAAGAACTTATTTGGCATGTAGTTTGATTAACGTGTCATTTTGTTCGTATGATCTGGTGTGTAGAATAACGAATTAGTTTACTGTGATATCAATTTAGTTGAATTCGTATTTCATGTTTCGTTTATCGATACATACAAATATACAAAGAAATAGAGCCTGGTGTAGTTCACGGAATAAATTACTACATTGGGCATGGCATTTGCGAAATTTCCGCCTGTAAAATTTGCTTTTGAAAAAAGCAGTCTTGAATGTGTTCAATAAAGTTGACAATGCTAATGGAGAAGATGTAACAAGCAAAATATTGTTCACTCAATCGATGTTAATCCGTTATATCTTCGAAGTGAGGTAAATCCATGAAAGTAATGTAAGCTCTTTGTTTTGCCATTTGAAATTTTGAATCGATGGTTATTCATAGAGCAAAGTTTATTATTATCCCCGTCCCTCGAAAAGAGGTGGTATGTTGTATTTTTTCTGTCCGCCGGCCTGATGGTCGGTCATAGAGCATTTCGTTTCCGCAAAATATCTAGAGAACGCGTTAACCTTCGGTCTTTAACCTTGGTGTGATCGTTAATTGGGACTAAAGGAAGACAGTTGTCGATTTTGAGGTCAATCGGTGAAAGTTCAATGTAACAGGGGCTTGCAAAATGAAATGGACCATTTCGTTTCCGTACGATATCTAGAGAACGATTCCAGATAAGAGCATGTAAATGTGTATGGTTACTTGGAATACGAGGAATGAACGCCTATTGATTTTGAGATCGTAGGTTAAAGGCAAATATCACAGGTTCTTGTAACAAAAACAACAGGCTAATCAGGGACGACAGTTTCCGCTTAATGACATTTTTCGTTTAAATGAAGTCTCTTCTTAGCAAAAATCCAATTTAGGCAGAAAGTGTCGTCCCTGATTAGCCTGTGTGGACTGCACAGGCTAATCTGGGACGACACTTTACGCACATGCATTATGCCCAGTTTTCTCAGAACACGACTCATAATTAAGTTCGTATGCTGCTTAGTCATAAAGAAAGGAAGACATCCATCGTGTGTCAAAGCAACAAGCAAAAGGTCACGTAACGGGTGTGAGCATGCATGTTTGCAAACATCTCTTGTTTGAAGTATAAAATAACTCGTGATTCAGAAATAATATTACTCGCCTTTTAAATGGGTATATCGACGGTGACAGTTAACATGGTATAATTATGTATACAATTAGATTATCTTTAAAAAAAAATTTTTATTTTTACACATGGGTTTCGTTTTATAAACTCTCAATAAATTAATTATTTTTATTAACATTGAACGTTGTCCACGCGGGCGCGTGAAAATCTCCAGCATGATTAAAATCTTAATACATGAAATCTACATGAAGTACTGCTTTTATGACAGAAATATGACGTAGCAGACTCCTTATTGAAGTGTGCGATTGTTGCAGGTGTGAGTTCGAATATCACTAGATGCATCGTCAAACAAAATAAGGCATTGATTTATTTTTTCTTAATGAAGTCATCAATTAAACTTTGCTGCTATATAAATATCTTCCGCACTCATTTACATGTATCGTCCAAGTGTATCTACCATTTTCTAGCAATTTACCACCACTTAAGTCACAAAGCTCCCGCGTCTGAACTCAAGTCAAGAATGTTTGACTTCTTTAAATATTATTATTCGTTGAGTTAATTGTCGATATTATAGTTTTGTACATTTAATTCAAGGTTTTAAAATACGAAAATCTATTAAAGAGTTGTTTTTATACGGAGCGTATTTTGTAAAGCCAATTTCTAAAACATTTTTGATGACACATTTCTTTCAATATGATTGCATAAGGAAGTGTACTAACTTTGCCGATATTTTTTTTTAAATTAAGATACACTAAAAATAAACATGTCTGAAAATGACACGATGTTGTCATGTTGCATACATGGTGTAACGCGAGTTTTCTGCGCTCTACGTTTGCCTACTAAAGTTGGTTGTGCACGACATTGTGTGATGCTTGTGGACTATCGGCACTTGGTAGGGTTATCGAAATGGTTTTAACCGTACCACAATCTCAAGTTAAACGTGGGCATTCGTATGCTATCGTTAGTTACCGTAGCTTATACCCGACGATAGAATAAATAACCGTAACATTTCGTATAATACCTTGATGAAGTCGTCAATAATGATTTTCCGATTCTACAAATGTCGTAGATAATCGTAGTACCGCCAACGTACTGCACTCGTAGCCATACGAAAGAAGATACAATAGGGAGACTCTGTATCGCGATCCATCATGATTTACATGGCAAACAATTACAATCCATGCTCGGAAGCATTATCAATTACATTGTATTACAAAATGATGTTTATATGAATTATAGTCACTTATAGTTCTAAAAGAACGGTCATGTACATGATGTTATTGTATATTCTTGCTGTGTTGATTTTATATGTATGTATGTGAATGTGACTGAAATAAAGTAATAAACTATCCAAAAACCATGTAAGGACGGAAATTTTTGTTCTTATCCAAAATCTTGTATAATTGTACAACGATAATAAACACAAGTGATAAAACATGGGAACATCGCCTGTGAACGATGCAAAACATTCGAGGTTTAAACCGGTTTGGGACAAGCCAGACCTCTCACTCACTCTAAACGTAATAATAAACAAAGCGCGCGTCTAAAACGAGCTCAGTCCAAATGGACAGGTTCAGGTACACAATGAAATCATGAATCCCAAAACATGATGCGTGAATCGAATACTTATTACTCAATTTCGATGTACTTTTAATAGGATATAAATAAATGCAAAATTGTCCAACTCTAGAACGCGTCCGACTCGCGATCATTTTACGCTACTATATAGTATCGTTAGTTTCATAAATCATTTTAAACGATTATGAGATAGGTTTTTTAGTTATTAGTATACAAAGAAGCACGGTCCATATGTATCCCAGCTTGAAAAATCATCGACCACAATTGCAAGGCACTATAAGTTCTCTTTATACCGAAAGCTGTAACGCATATATCAAAGATATTACACTATTAAAGGGACCTGTTGACAGTTTGGTAGATTGATAAATTAAAAAAAAGGTTTCAGATTCGCAATGTTTCGTTTTAGTCATGTTATTTGTTAGGAAACAATAATATAGAATATTTACCATTCTCTAAAATATCCGTTATACCCATCTTTTGGAGATTATGTTGTTATCGTAATATTTTGGCACTACCTGGATTGCGTATATAAAGTTAAAAATTCATTTAGATTTTATATGTCAGTACATAAGGTAGTCGCGAAGAAACAGCGATGACATATAAATAAACTCTGACACACACACACACATAGATTCGTATTAGCACGAATCGATGGCTGAGTGGTTTAAACGATTGACTTTTACTCACAGGGTCAGTGGTTCGAGCCCGGGTTTTGATAGTTTTTCCTCTCTATATTTTTCCTTGTTTTATACTGGAGCTTTTTAGTTCCGATGTTTACATTTATCAATTTAAGGCTAATTTTAAAATTCAAAACATTCCAAAATCTGTGAACAAGTCCTTTTAATTTAACGATGACTCTACAAAGCATTTTCTTACAAACTAGAGGCAAGTCTCGAATTCTTCTGCTTCTGTTTGGTACGGTGAAGGGCCAGTTACGGCGTGGTACACCGGAGAGTGCGCTTGTTAGTTAGCTATATATATATACAGTCACTATATTGTTTTGCCTTTTTATGTCATTTAACCCTTGCTATATATATATATATATATATATATATATATATATATATATATATATATATATATACAGTCACTATATTGTTTTGCCTTTATATGTCTTTTAACCCTTGCTGGTTTTAAGTATTCAGTTGCTGGAA
Source organism: Dreissena polymorpha (assembly GCF_020536995.1). Taxonomy (NCBI): domain Eukaryota; kingdom Metazoa; phylum Mollusca; class Bivalvia; order Myida; family Dreissenidae; genus Dreissena; species Dreissena polymorpha. Next base: position 165,571,029 of record NC_068355.1, read on the forward strand.
TAGCTGGTACCAGCCCCCTCTGCCACTTTGTAGAGCATCACTAGGCGGTTGATTTTGCACCGTTCTTGGAGCGATGGTAGTACTAGTTGTTTTAGCATGTTGGTAACGCTGCCTTCTTCTCGTGATTTGTAGTCTCCAGTTATGAAACGGGCAGCTTGTTTTGCACTTGTTCAATTTTGTCTATATTACGAGTCAAATAAGGATCCCAAATTGAAGAGCAATAGTTCAAGCAATATCTCACTAGTGCTAGGTACGTTGTTTTCCAACAATCTATAGGGCAGGTCTTTAAATTTCTACGCAGTAGGGCCATTGTCGAGTTCGATTTCTTTGTCAATTTACTAATATGTGTTGACCAGGTTAAGTCTTCAGATAGGGTTAGTCCCAAGTATGGATTATCGGGCACTTGTTTGAGAATATGGTCACATAGAGAATAAAAGTGTGGAGTCTTGTTCTTAATTGACATTACATAACACGTCTTTGCGTTAAAACGCATGCCCCATTTATCAGCCCTTTTTTCAAGTTCTTTCCAGTCATTCTGAAGAATTTCTTTCAAAGTCTTTCTGAGATTTTATTTTCCGATATAGCAGGCAATCATCCGCAAAAAGGCGCACTTGTGTTTTGACCGAAAGTGGCACGTCGTTTATGAGACATAAAAACCTGAGGGGGGGGGGGGGGGCCAAGTACCGTGCCCTGGGGGAGCACCGCAGTCCACTGTGGTCTTCTGGGAGACTTCTACTACAGCTTGCATAAATCGCTTTGTAAGAAAACGTTATTAGCTGCGTATGTATCGTTCCAGTTATACCGTAGCATTTCAATTTGTACAAAAGTTCTTCGTAAGGCACAGTATCGAACGCCTTGGAAAAGACTAGTATGATAACGTCTGTTTGGATTCCTTCATCGTGGAAAGATAATTAGTCATTTACAGTTACTAGTAATTGGGTCGCATACGAGAAGCCTGATCGAAATCCATGATTCAGGTTTGTAAGAATATTATTTCTCTCGAGATGGTTCAGTAAGTGCTTACAAATGATTTGTTCAAGGTTTTTACACAGTACGGATGTTAGTGATACTGGCCTGAAGTTTTCAGCGAGATGTACGTCCCCTTTTTGAATATCGGTGTGTCATTCGCATTAACCCAGTCGTATGGTAGGTCGCCACTATTTACTGATGTTTGGAAGATTGAACATAAACCAGGTGCAAGATCTTTAGCGCATGTGTTAAAAATTGTATGTGGTATATTGTCTGGAATTATGTGTATCGTGGCATAAAATAACAGAAATCTTTTGATTTGTAGAATGATTTCGCCTGTTGAGGAAATGGTTACCGTTTGCTATTTAGGTAGTTAACATCTTCGAGTCTTTAGTCTGTTTGGATTAAAAAAAAAGTTTAGTTGCGTGTAGCCTTTGTTGAGAATCTTTCGCCTTATTGTTACTTTGAGGCACTACATATTGAGAATTGCGCATGCTCATTGAACGCCATAATTCGAAAAAAACTCGACGAAATAACAATTAACCGATTTTCGGATAATTTCACAAATATAACGTCTTGTGGGAGACGACGATCGCAATCATGCTTTGGCTCTTTGGAGCCATTTATAAATTCCTTGTCGATTCGATCGTCGACTTTGTTTTTTTCGTCCTTGTCGACGCGGTGGCCAAAACTCCTTTAAAAGAAGCAAGGTAGCGCTTATATAGCGAATACTTGCTTCATTCATTATATTAAATAATCAGATTAATGTGATTTACATGTTATTCATCATTTCATTTCATAAACGTGTATACTTTATACTAAATTATTTCGTCGCGAAAACATGTGACATTTCGATTTAATTTTATTCATAGAAGACTAATAACCCCAATTTGATGGTTTATTATAATGCAAATATATAGCAAAATAGGATCTGGTGTAGATCTGGAACCCAAACACCCAAATGCTGAAAAAGACCCAAAAAATTCTCTCAAGATATTTCTGGCTAGTGAAGTAAAATAAGGGTTAGATTTGCACTTTACTGGTACGCAGTTGTTTACCACTATTGACAAAGCGGGGGTTTGGAGGCGGTAGCCCCGGATACTTGGGAAATATAATGGATAAAAAGGATTATAAGGTGTTGCGTTGGTTGTTATGTTGTAGGTGTTAAGGGTTAGGGTATGCTGTTTGGTGTTAAGTGTTGCGTACCGGTAAAGTGCAATTGCCCCAAAATAAGGTCACTTCAAACAGCCGTGCTGTTTGGCTAGCTCTTTAGCCATACATGCCTGACGTCCCGATCTTGGCAGGACAGTCCTGTTTTTGGTGTGTTTGTCCCAGTGTCCTGATGTGACACACTTTGTCCCGACCTTCATAGAATACTACATAAATAATGTTTTACAAGGCAGGGCGGCTAGATTGCACTTTACCGGTACGCAGTTGTTTACCACTATTGACAAAGTGGGGGTTGGGTTGGTAGCGCTCGGTACTTAGGAAATGTATAGGATAAAGGGATTATTAGGTGTTGCGGGTCAGGGTACGCTTTTCCGTTCTTTAACGTGCCGGTAAATTGCAATTGCCCCGGCAGGGGTATAGATAACAAGCGTATTTGAGTTATTACGCAATTAAAATAAACAAAAACGTAGTTAGATTTTAAATAAAGCGTACAAAAACACAAATACAAATTTAATAACGTAATTCCCGTAAAAAATACATCAAGAAACGCAATTCTTACGAACGCCAGGAGAATTTTTTAGACTGGTTATTTTCTGTATACATATGTACCGGAAAGTTTATATGCCGTCCTATGAACAAAAGAAGGCAGTCTTTCTAGCGGTTATCAATCTTTGGGGTATTATTGTAATTATTTGTAGACCCATCCGATTTCTACTTTCATTTTCAAGGTCTTCAACTCAAAATGACCCGGAAATGAGGTGCATCGCTTTGAACAGCCATAACTTCACCAATTGTGCAGCGATTTTCACGAACTCGGTTTTATTCAGCGCAAAAATGAATGAACATTGATAAGAAATTCAGTAATTGTTTGTTGTTATGTACATGTACCTTTTTGAATTCTGTTTGTATAAATAATACAGTAACCATTGTTACTGTAGTTTTTTTTTATGCCCCCCTTCGAAGAAGAGGGGGTATATTGTTTTGCACATGTCGGTCCGTTGGTCAGTCCGTCCACCAGATGGTTTCCGGATGATAACATACGAACGCTTAGGCCTATATGAAACTTCATAGGTACATTGATCATGACTGGCAGATGACCCCTATTGATCTTCAGGTCACTAGGTCAAGGTCAAGGTCACAGTGATTCATAATAGTAAAATGGTTTCCGGATGATAACTCAAGAATGCTTAGGCCTAGGATCATGAAACTTCATAGGTACATTGATCATGACTGGCAGATGACCCCTTATGATTTTCAGGTCACAAGGTCAACGGTCAAGGTCACAGTGACTCAAAATAGTAAAATGGTTTCCGGATGATAACTCAAGGATGCTTACGCCTAGGATCATGAAACTTCATAGGAACATTGATAATGACTGGCAGATGACCCCCATTGATTTTCAGGTCACTATGTCAAAGGTCAAGGTCACAGTGACTCAATAGTAAAATGGTTTCCTGATGATAACTCAAGAATGCTTATGCCTAGGATTAAAAAACTTCATAGGTACATTGACCATGACTGGCAGATGACCCCTATCAATTTTCAGGTCACTTGGTCAAAGGTCAAGGTCACAGTGAATCTAAACAGTAAAATGGTTTTCTGATGATAACTCAAAAACTTTTAGGCCTAGTTATATTATGAATGTCATTCCCTAAATTACCCAATTGAGTTAACAAATCGGGGGTGAAGAACCCAATTAAGCTCAAAATTAGGGGTGGACATTTTTGCTTAAACTATTGAATTAACAAAAACCCTATTGTTGTCAAAAACAGGTGTGATTACCCAATATACCCCAAAAGTTATCTATAGCCCTGACAAGGTCACAATACAATTCGCTATTCAAGCTCCGTCTCATTGAGACCTACATTCAAACATGGTTTGATGTCACTAGGTCAAGGTCACTGGGGGCATTGTGTTTCACAAACACAGCTCTTGATTATTTCTAGTGTTTGCATCAAGTCATGTGAAAAAAAAATGTAGTTAATACATGTACTTATTTGTTGTTGTTCTTCCCTAGAACTGAAGAGGAGAAGCGAACAATATGGCTGATGGAATCCCTTGCACTTGGTGTTGTATGTCTGTTGATATACATGCTGGACCACACTCCCTATGTTGGTCTAACACTCACCCTGACCACTCTGATGTACACCCAACTGGCTGGGAAAATTAAAATCAGGTAATGAAAACCTTTGAGGCTGAAATTTTGTGTCAATCTGATTATTGAAATTTTTAAAATTGTGTTGTACTTGGGGCCCGGCTTTAAATTAAGTGATAGTGAGACATATATGAAATCTTGGCACATGACCGTCTGATTTAATGTTATGCTAAAAAGCATGTCTAAAAACAATTTTAATGACAGCATTTAATTTTCTCAATTGGTAACCAATAAAAAATTTGAACCAGGAATGATAAATAAAATATATTAACTATCTGAAAAAGGCTACTATTTTATAAATTTAAACTTGGATGAAATTCCAAACTACCAAGTGTATGCCAATACCAGCACATTAACTGTTATTTGGTGTAGTACCAACAAGTTGTGCATAAGGGTCTTGTAATAAGAAATGTGGACAAAATAATCCAGATTTCTCAAAAGTTAATGCCTTTTGCATATAAATGTGTATTTGAGCTCACAGCAAAACATTATTTTCATTTAACACTTATTTCTAGTGCAACTTCTTCAGAACTTTATTCTTCAATGTTTTATCATTTTTTAAAAGAATTGTTTTGTCCTAATACCATACACAGTGTTCTGCCGTGAATCTTTACTGTTGGGGACAGGGACACATTAGGGTTTAAAAAGTGGGGACAAAAAGGAAAAATCTGGGGACACAGAAATATATTTGAAGCAGAATTAAATTTTCAGAAACTAATTACCTTTTACTTGCACACTTAAATTTGCTTGATTTCTTCGTACTGTGAGCCAGTCCACAAGATGTAACTTTCTAATTCAAACTTGAACATATTTAAAACTTTTTAAAACTGTCAAACAATTGTCAGCATATTTATAAAACTTTGAACAGATTTATGGTCATTGGACTCAGCATTGCGTGTCAAAGTCCTTGTTCGATATTGAGAATTACCGATAGTAAAGGTGTTTTCTTTTTTGTGCTATTTGCACAAAATGCATGTCATTTTGTTAATGTCAAACAGTGACAAAGACAATTTTCAAAGCCAATTTGCTTGGAATGTACATTTAGGGGCAGACTTTTTTGTCATTGCTAAAGGATGTTGGGACTTGGGAAGATTCTGTTGGGATGTTGTTATTATTATCGTCATATTTTCTAAGTTAACTTGCTGGAGGAACAAACTAAAATGGAGTTTGTTTTCTTCTGCCGGTCACTTTCCGCCATTTTGATAGGTGTGGAAATTTCCTTGATATCTGATTGGTTGTTATGATCTCAACTTACCAATGCAATAAAGTGTTATTAATGTAAATTAACCATTGGCTGCAAAATGACGTCACGTCCAATTAAATAATTGGTTCTAGTTACACATTCACTCGATTACTATACCGACTTACAAATTGAATCGATTAGTTTTTATTCTTAATTTGTTTGCGCCCGCAGGCCCATATACGGAAAACGGGTGGGGACAAATCTTTTATTTTTGCGCCAATGACGCAAGGGCGCATCCATGGCAGAACACTGCATATATATTACTTTCTTTTAATAAATAAGAATGTAATTAATGATGTTGACTCATAAGACAACAGACATTTTTACATACATGTATATTATATAGAGGATATTTGTTGAATTCGGTGGATTATTGATTTTAATTCACAAGTGATAATAGAAAATAATATTTTCACGAGTGGCGCAATAATCCACCGAATCCAACAAATTTTCTTTTTATTTTATGCCTTTTTTAACAGTTTATATACATTGTTAAAGAGTTTAATGAAAGAATTTCGCGGGGATAATGACGTCATTTCGTCAAAAAAATGACGTCATTTCACAGTAAACAGTAAAAATTATCTATAATTTTGAAACAGTGAAATTATCAGTTTTAATTCACTGATATTTCTCTATAAACCACCGGAAAGCATAAAATAAACACTCATAATATCATGATGTTTGGTAGTCATTTTCTTTTTTTAAATGCTGTACAACATGGTGCAAACTTGATTGTGAATTCATGTTGACACTTCCTGAGATTTAAAGTTCACCCCTATGGCCTTTGTTCCTTTAGCTGTTTTGATCTTTTCAGAACCTGGTGGCGCAACCTGTTTGAACGATGGGAGGAACACCAGCATCACACAGAGAATGTTCAGCTGATCAATGAAAAACAGAAATGTATGGAGATGTGGCGGAAAATCAGCATGCCTGCTCCAGTGAGCAAACCTGTGCTGAACCGCCTAACAGACTTCATAACTCGCAAATCAGAAGCAAAGATGAATGCACCTGTCAACCCTGTGTTTTCAATGAACAAAATGTTTGTTCCACCGTATCCTGCCCCAGAGACGCAGCAGAATGTGGGTGGTATGAATCCATCTGTCGGTGCAATAAATAACCCTGGTATGAGTGTGTCTCCTGATTTTTTACAAAATAACACTGAAAAACCAAAGGCGTTCGAGCCTCCCTCTTCACAAAACTACGAGTCTAGCCCAGCATTTTCAAGCACACCAAATTCAAAAGCCTCAATTTTTCAGCCTGATAGCTCTCCTATAAGACCAGTCAGTAGCTGGCTAGGGAGAGCTGATCTTAAACGTAGACCTCTTAGGACGTTTGAGTCACGCGAGAGTCCACAGTACTCCTTTTCAAATACTCAATCCAATATACGCAACAGATTCATGTCGGCATTCGGATACAAGGACAAATCTCAGAAACCAGCTGGTTTAAGAAACGAAGGGCAAAACTTGTGTTTCTTGAACTGTGTGATACAATGCTTGTCTCGTACACCAGGTCTTGTGGACAAATTGTACTGGGAAATAAACCATGAGCAGGATTGTTCAGCGACCGAGTCAGCCATGATTTCTGCACTCACAGAACTAATGGACCAGTGCAAGAAAATGCAGGCGGATGGTGTGTTGGATCCCACACAGTTTCGGGCTGCTGTTGCCCAGTTGAATTCAGGACTTGTTGTTGCACCCACCGTCCGCCAGTATCAGCAAGACACTGCCGAGTTCTTTATGTGGCTGATGGAATCATTGCATAATGCTTTAAAGAAGACACCTAACAAAGGTACACAGCGCACTCACACTAATTTGGGGGAAGGGGTCTGCAGCCCTTATGAGGGGAAATTTTCGCGGCATTTCCCTTTTTGGGGATTTGTTCACTTACTCTCTCATTATTACATTTGTACATGTTTGCACTATATTCATTGCATTTTTCATAATTTAGTATGTTTGCAAAGATTAAATTGAAATAGAATTGAGATATAATAATCATGAGACACATCTTTCTATTTAAAAAAAAATTTTTTTTTTTTTTTTAGGGGGAATTTTTCACCCCAAAAGGAGAAAAAAGTATACTTTTCAGGTGGGGGACTGCTGCCAAATTTCAGCGGCAGATTTAATAGATTGAGGGCCCTGGTACATTTGTACCAAGCTCTGTAAAAACTATTCTTAATTCATGTGTGTAAATTGTTGTGGATTCTGCACAGGCTAATCAGGGACGACACTTTCCTTCTGAACTAGAATTTGGGTTTAAAGAAAATTTGTTTAAAAGACAAATTCTGATAAAGGGGAAAGTGTTATCCCTGATTAACCATTGCAGACTGCACAGTCTGATCTGGGACATCACTGTGCACATGCATTAAGACCAGATTTCCCAGTTCAAGGCTAATTTGAAATGTTAAAGTTGGTTCTGTATTCTTAGGTTTTATTTTTATAGTCAGCCTTTTTATGTTTCAAGATTGTAAAAGTCCTTACACAGACTATCAGGAGAGGGTGTGTACATACATTGTATATTAAACATATTCAGTGATTTTTTTTGCCCAAAATTACAGCCTCTTACAGGCTGTTTCCCAATTGCAAAAAGAAAAAAGGCTGTTTCTCAATGGCAAAAAGTATTTACCCAAAATCTTACCAAAATTTCCCCAAAAATTTTGACTAAAATTAGATAATTATTGTTTTTGCTGTTTTGCTAAACATGCTTCTTATTGAGAATAGAAGTGTTTTTCAGTATTATTTTTAATAAGGTTGAACTGATATGGGTTGATGGGAGATAAAAAAAATGTTGAAAACAAATCTATATCTTTTTAATTATTTTTTTTTTAAACCTTCAATTGGGAATTTTAAGGTCACATTTGGGGAAATTTTTTTTTTTCAATTTGGAATGGGGCTGAATACCGAATTAACGGAAAAAACACTGTATGGCAAACTTTGTCAATAAATTCAATAATTGGTTTATTGAGTTTATTATACAGCAATTTAGTTTCATATCACTTTATAATATAAATTTTAGACAGCAGTTAAACATGCACTTATAAACAAATGGTATAGTTTACTGTTATTTATAATCGTTTAATAATGTTTATTTTTTTCCAATTTCATGGTCTATCACTGTATCACATTTTTTTCTGAATCACAAAGGCACAGGCTGTAAACTGTAAAGTTGAAAAAAATCACTGATATTTGTTGTTAAAGCTGTTGCAAATGTGTTTCTTTTGCATCAAATCTCAGGAATGCTTTCACAGGAACATATTTGGCTTTTCATTTGCCACAGTTTTTGCCATGATTTTTAAAGGAACCGTTTTGCAGCTGTTTGAATAGTGATAAATATTCATATGACTATTGAAGGCATACTTGATGAATTGTTTTTATGCCCCCGAAGGAGGGCATATAGTGATCGGACCGTCTGTCTTTCCGTCACACTTTCGCATTTAGGTTTCAAAAAATGTTCATAACAAGAGATGTGTTTGTCAGAAACACAATGGCCCCTTCTGCGCTGCTTTGAAGCTATACATTTGACCTTTGACCTTGAAGGATGACCTTGACCTTTCATCACTCAAAATGTGCAGCTCCATGAGATACACATGCATGCCAAACATCAAGTTGCCATCTGAAGCAACATAGAAGTTAAACTTCTAAAGTTGGTTTTGTTGCTAAGTTGTAAAATAAATTTTGAGGCTAACATTATCCATTTTCAATACATATATTATAAATGTATCTACATGTATAATATATAACACTATTTAAAAACTGTCTGATTCGGCAACATTTGCTTTAAGCAGTAATAGCCCTGGCCAAAAATTTAATTGAATCATTCAACATGTTATATTAAATATTCATCTGACTGTGCCAGCATTGTGTGCCGATGGAATAAACTTATGTAACTATGTACATGTAAATCCAGTTTGAATATTTATCATTGGTTTGAACTAAGGATGTAAGTAAGCAGGAGCCCACAAGCCTTTGGCCCATAAAATGTTAGTTTGGGCCTTAGATTATGTAGAAAGTATGCGTCTTCTTAACAGGAAATACTGAAAAGGTGGGGGTCGCCAATAGGCGTAAAAATGAAAGTTGAAATTCCTTCTGCATGGTGTTTTAGCCAATCCCATTGTCTAATAATTACATTAACGCTCTGTTTGCAGACGTGGAAGCTGATTCAAACTTAGTGATGTTGAAGTTTATATATGGCGATCTCTCTGACAGACGGATAAGTGATCTCAAGAAAGCATGCAGGAGGGAGGTAGGTTTTTTTTTTGTGTATGTTGTTGTTAACATGAAAATTTTTAGTTTTTTTTATGCTCCCCCAAAATTTATTTTGGGAGGAGCATATCATAGTCGCCTCCTCCTCTGTCCGTGCGTGTGTTTGTGTGCGTCTGTCCGTCCGTGCACAATTTTTGTCCGGGCTATTTCTGAGCAACTAATGACCGGAATTCAATGAAACTTTATGGGAAGCTTCACTACAAAGAGGAGATGTGCATATTATCAGTGGGTTCAGATGATTTTTCACAGAGTTATGATTGATTGATTGATTTTTATTCAGGTTTTAAAACACATAATATACAAGTTATCTTTCAAAATTACATAACAAATTTTAACTAAAGGCATTTGTGAGATTTCTGCTGATCAAAACCTATGGTATAAAAACTGCCATAAAATAATATAAAATATGATATGACAAGGAAAATGAACACAAAAGTGAAAAAATATAAAATTGTCTTAAGGAAGCGTATCACCTCAAATTAGATTTTAAGGGAACAGATCAGCAACAGCCTCACACTTAAAATATGATTTAATGTGACTATAATATAATATAATATATTGCTTGATTATCACAGTTTAACATGTCACATATATTTGTTATCACAGATTTTCAGCACAGACTAGTAATTTGATATTTTATAGAAACAAATTCACAACTTTAGGGAAAACTTAGTATGTAAAAAGAAATAACTTGGATAATATAGTGTAAAAACCTAGGCCCTTTGAAATTTTCCATTAACTCTACATATTGTGCAATTCTTGTCCGGGCTATTTCTCAGCAACTAATGACCAGAATTCAATGAAACTTTATGGGAAGCTTCACTACCAACAGGAGATGTGCATATTATCAGCTGGTTAAGGTCGGATGAGTTTTCACAGAGTTATGGCCCTTTGAAATTTTCTATAAACCGTACATATAGTGCAATTCATGTCCAGGCTATTTCTCCCCAACTACTGACTGGAATTCAATGAAGCTTTATGGGAAGCTTAACTACCTTGAGGAGATGCGCATGTTATTTGTGGGTTATGGTTAGATGATTTATTTAGAGAGTTATGGCATTTTGAAATTTTTAAGTTGCTAAACCATCCATTGTATTATTTTGTCCAAAGTTATGCCCCTCAAGAAGTTTCCTTTTATCGGAATATATAGTGCAATATTGTGACAAAAAAAACAACCTTTGGGGAGCATCAGACGGTTTCTTGTTTAAAGAAGTTTTTTAATGTTTATTTTCTGAATAGCGATTGTTATTGTCCAGCTTAAAATGTAACTGATTTATTGTTGTTGATTTATTTTCTCCTGTTTAAATAGTTAATGCCTTGTTGAAAGATTATGACACAATTAAGGTATCTTGAAACAGTAAATTGTACTTGTTTAAAAAACAACAAATGTGTTAAAAAGGTTTTAACGGGAGTGATTCTTGTTATCTAATGTAAAAAGAGTAAATTAATATAAAACGGAATACTATTATTTCATTAAAATTAAATATTTGATCCTAAAAGCAATTCTGTTCTTAATGTTACAAGTGGAAGCTGGATAAAGTAACACACATGTTTTCTAAATAAAAGCTTTGATTCTGGAAATGAACCACCAGTGGAGTGCTCACAGACTGGTGCTAATGTTTAACACAAGTAATTTTACTTGCCAAACTTTGTTGACCTGTTAATTTAATAATATATCATGTTAACATAAATGGTGATGGTCCTTTAATACCTGTATAACAACCAGTTATAAGTAAGGCAAATGTTAATGCAGTTTTCTGTTCCACAGATTGACTCAGCTAATGGTCTCAACAACGACAGCTATGCAGAGCCAATACAGAGACTGTCGGACCTAGAATGGCTGACCTACAAACAGTCCAACCACTCTGTGGTGGACAACCTGTTTACAGGTCAGCTGGTGGAGGCCTACCATTGCCTTATAGACAACCATCTTACTGTGACCACACAGACTTTCAACATACTGCCCGTACCTATTGTGTGTCCCCGGGATCTCTCAGGGCTTGTCCACGTGGAAGATTGCTTCACAAAGTTCTGCAATGTTGAACATCTAGCAGGGACTGAGGGCTTTCAGTGTGGTCATTGCAACAAGACAAACTCAGTAGCCAATCACTGCCCTCCGTCAGGGCATCAGAAAAACTTGAGATCCAAAGTTGTGCAAAGTTCGCAAGGCAGCGTAGACTCAGCATTTCATTCCACATTGTTGTCTAATTCATCATGCATGTCCCCCATACCTCGACCTGATGGCTTAAATGATAGTGGTTTTCATGACAATGTATTTCGGACGTCCACACCCGTAGGTGAAGGTTCAAGGTTTGTGTTCCCCTCGCGGAGTATAAGAGAAATTGAACGGCGGTGCCTGTTGCGTCAGCTTCCAGAGTGTCTTGTTATACAGCTCATGAGATTTTCGTACAATCAGTTCACACAGCAGAGTCGGAAAATAAATTCGGCAGTCAGTATTCCAGTGAAAGGTCTCGATCTCACAAGCATCGTGTATGACAATGTGACAAATAGGGAGGACATGTCGCCTGGGCAGAGGGTGAAGAAGTATGACTTGTACGGGGTGTGTGTTCACCTGGGGGCCGAGTCCACCAACTTTGGGCATTATATCTGTTACTGCCTTTCTGAAAACGGAATATGGTACAAGTTTGACGATGAGCTGGTATGGGAGGTGAACATTGACTACGAAATGACCACCAGGGAAATTAGGGAAAATGCGTATCTCTTGTTTTATAAAAGGGCAAAAGATGAATGAAGTGGCAGTAAGTGCCAGTCATGGTGTTAGAGTCAAAATGTATGCAACGGTTATGCTGCTTTAAGAGGCAATTTCAGATCATCTGTTGAATGGTTAAATTGGCATGTTTGCCATACTGCATTGAAGTTCTGTTCATTTGTAGGTTGTATGAATCTTGAGCGATTTATATGAATGGTTGTCATTGAATTATTTGGCAAAAGGAAGGTGGCCAGCCTTGTCAACCATGCTTTTAAAATGCTTCATATATTTTTTATTTATAGCATATTGATTTTTCAACAATCAAAAATTAAGTATGAACATGAGGGATGTTTATCGTAACATTTTATAGCTATGAATTATGTTTACAGGTAATAACAATGAATCAATTAAATTGAATGGAATGTTTTTGATTAAAAGCATCAGGTGAATGTTAATCAAGCTTGGCAAATAAGTGTGGATTACTTGTAGGCCTTGGTCTGCGAAAAGGGCGTTTGATGCATGTGCTTAAAGTGTCAAACCCAGATTAGCCTCTGCAGTCCACACAGGCTAAGAAGAGACGTCTATTTCTGCTTTTATTGTATTTTTTGTTTAAAGGAAGACTGTTCTAGACAAAAATCCTGTTTAAGTGAAAAGTGCTGTCCCTAACAAGCGTGTGCTGACTGCACAGGCTAATCTGGGACAACACTTTACGCTTGTGCATTTTAAAAACCCCTTTTTACAAAGCGAGACTCATTTGTTTTATGATTATGTGTTCTTCACATGAACATGTTATCTATTGCTTTAGACATGTATTATTTTATCCTGCAGTTACAACAAACATACACTAATTGTTTTATAAATTTCAGACTTTCAATACATATTATTTCTGCTATGTGCAACTTTAATGCCACAATACCAGCCATTTCTCTTACATTAATGAAAGGTTTAAACCATGGACCTTTGCTTGTTTTCTTTCCATAATAAATGGTTCCTGTGCAGCATTTAGTTTTGTTATGGCATCACTTTAACTTACATCTTACTTGGAATGTTTTTGTTTTGACATGATGAATAATTTATAGGTGGAATATAAATAATCAAGCTATAATATACTTACAAAAAAGTAGGCATTGATTTTTTTTTATAAATTGTTTTTAAAGTTCTGATGCCTACATCTGTTTTACTTTAGAAGAATATGTACTTAACAGAGGCTTTTTTGTGTGCCTAATTTGAAAAGTACCAGTACCGCGCCAAAGGAAAAAGTCAGCTCAAAACCCCTGAAATTTGGAACATTGACATTTTGAAATCTTCAGATTTGGGAATTCTGCAAGGTACTTAATTGCACAAATCCAATACACTAATCCTAACATTCTTGTTTGCTGAATACCAGTATTCAGTTTCAGAGCTCTTTTTTTTCCACTTGCATATACATGTAATGCACTTTGGAACAAAACTGATATTTTGTAATTTTGCCTCAAATGGAGAAGTGCCTTTTACATGTAGGGGTGTTATAAAGAAAGAAAACAATTGCTGTACAGATATATCAGGCTGATAGGGTACTTTTTTTCTACATATTTTGTTGTAGAGCTGTTATCATATTTATCGAATACTTTTTTAATCACTAAAAGATTTTCTATTAAAATAAACATAACTGTGACCTATAATGTATGTTGTGGCAACAGAAATCTATTAATTGTTCATGTAAAGAGTAAGAAGGTATTAAATGCTTTTATCCATTGAACACTAATCTGATTATAAAATGACGCGAGCTCGAGTGGTTTTATCATATTGCTGGGCATTTATTAAATTGTGTACTTTAATGAAATAAGATAGTCAAAAAGTCAGCATTGTGTGTGTGTTTGTGTGAGACTTAAAATGGTAAAACCTTGGCAGCTTTCATATGAAGAGTGAAAAAACAACAACTAAATTTAGCCTTTTAATAATGCTAATTTAACACTTGGGGCAAAAAATATTTCTAAAATAATTAAGCGGGACTCTGGGAAGACAGAAATTTTCAGGTACTATGAAAGGTTTTGTTTTCATTGTACCTAGGCTAATTTGTTAAAATTTTGTACTTTAACACACCTGAAATTGTAATTAATTTATTTCACATGAGTGAAACATTTTTTGTATATTTTTGTATATTAAATATGAAATACATGTGTTCACTTTCTTGTCTATACCCCAGTAAAGGTTTAAGGAGGTATTATTAGTTACACCGTTAGTAACTGACGGTGTATGGGATATACACCCTCTGTAATTTCATACCATACGAGAATGAAGCTCTAGTACGATATTGAAGTATTGAGGGTGTATATCCCATACACCGTCAGTATCTAACGGTGTATAACGGTGAACTGGTCTCTCAGTTTTCTGCTTATCAAATTCAAACTATAGATACACTGTATGTTGTTGATACTTTATTGATAGTTAAGTGCGAGACATTATTTGCATGTATCTCAAGATATTCTTTTCAGAATTATGTGCCCTTGAATTTAGTTGAATTTTGGATATATGTATCTAGTACATTGGTTCTTTGTGTTGTGAGAAGTGTTATGTGCATCAAAATGAAACTTGATACAGTTGTTTCTTATGCTTCATGTATGTAAAAGTGCAATACCTAACTTTTGTGCAGTCATTGCACAGTTATGTGCCCTTGAACTTTGGTAATTGATTAAATATATCAATTTGAAGCCTTTTGTCTCTAAGTCTGATCTGAAGTACACAAATATGGAGATACATTTTACAAGTTTTGCACCTCCTTGAAATGAGCCATAGACTATAGAGGGTTTTTGTCAAATTCAATGACTGTTCTAATTAATTTTAATAAAATGTCGAAGCATTTAAATATAGAAAACACTCCTCTAAGATCATATGCATTGGTATTCTGGTTACATGGGAATAAAGGAAGATTCCTATTTATCTCCCAGTCCAAGGTAACAGTCACAGAGCTTGTAACTTGACATTTCTTTCTCCACAATGTTAAGAGATGGCATTGACCTGTGATCCTCCATATTTGCATATTGGATACTTGAGAGGGAAAACAACACAGTTGTTTTGAGGTAAACAGGTCCACCCTCACGGGGGCAGCAGTACGAACAATTCTCAAACCATTGCACCTGTTGACAACTCAGATGCAAGTTGAGGAGTTATTATGGTAGTGACAGCGTGACCCTCACCTTTGGGCCAGTGTCACAGGTATTGCGTTCAATAAGTCCTCTCAACAGTGAATGTGTAGGACATATTATTTTTTACTCACCTGAGCACAATGTGCTCATGGTGAGCTTTTGTGATCGCCTTTTGTCCGTCGTCTGTCGTCAACATTTTGCCTTGTGAACACTCTAGAGGCCACATTTATTGTCTGATCTTCATGAAATTTGGTCAGAACATTTGTTCCATTGATACCTCGACTGAGTTCGAAACTGGGTCATGCTGGGTCAAAAACTAGGTCACTAGGTAAAAAAAAAGAAAAACCTTGTGAACACTGTAGAAGTCACATTTGATGCCCAATCTTCATGTAACTTTGTCAAAATGTTTGTCTACATGATATGTTGGTTAAGTTCAAAAATGGTTCCGGTCCATTGAAAAACATGGCCGCTAGGGGGTGGGGCAGTATTCCTTATATGGCTATAGAGAAACCTTGTGAACACTCTAGAAGTCACAATTTTTGCCCAATCATCATGAAACTTGGTCAAAACATTGGTTTTATTGATATCTCGGACGAGTTCGAAAATGGTCTAGATCGGTGAAAAAACATGGCCGCCAGGGGGCGAGGCAGTTTTCCTTATATGGCTATTGTAAAACCTTGTTAACACTCTAGAGGCCACATTTATTGTCCAATCTTCATGAAATTTGGTCAGAAGATTTTTCCTAATGATATCTTGGATGAGTTCGAAAATGGTTACGTTTGCTTGAAAAACATGGCTGCCAAGGGGTGGGGCATTTTTCCTTATATGGCTATAGTAAAACCTTGTGAACACTCTAAAAACGAGGCCAAATTAATTGTCCAATCTTCATGAAATTTGGTCAGAAGATTGGTCTCAATGATATCTTGGATAAGTTCGAAAATGGTTACGTTTGCTTGAAAAACATGGCTGCCAAGGGGCGGGGCATTTTTTCTTAAATGGCTATACATGTATATGGCTATAGTAAAATCTTGTTAACACTCTAGAGGCCACATTTATTGTCCCATCTTCATGAAACTTGGTCAGAAGATTCATTCCAATAATATCTCGGACAAGTTAAAAATGATGCCTGTTGGTTGAAAAACATGGCCGCCAGGGGGCGGGGCATTATTCCTTATATGGCTATAGTAAAACCTTGTTAACACTCTAGAGGCCACATTTATTTTCCGATCTTTATAAAACTTGGTCAGAAGATTTGTCCTAATGATATCTTGGATGAGTTTGAAAATGGTTTCGGTTGCTTAAAAAACATGGCCGTCAGGGGGCAGGGCATTTTTCCTAATATGGCTATAGTTAAACCTTGTTAACACTCTAGAAGCCGTATTTATTGTACGATCATCATGAAGCTTTGTCAGAGGATTTGTCAGAATGATATTTTGGACAAGTTCGAAAATGGTTCCAGTTGCTTGAAAAACATGACCACCAGTGGGCAGGGCATTTTTCCTTATATGGACTTATGAATCTTCATGAAACTTTGTCAGTATGCTTGTTTAAACGATATCTTGGATGTGTATGAAAATGGATCTGGTCTGTTGAAAAATGTGGCTGCCAGGGTGATCACTAGTCATGAAAGTTGGTAAGAACATTTTGTTCTAATGACATCTTGGGCTGCACAGAACAGGTCAGTTCCTTTGAATCTCAGGTGAGCGACTTTGGGCCTTTCAGGCCCTCTTGTTAAATTGCATGGCTGAATTACAGGTAATGAAGTTACAGTCTGCACAACTTGTATCACGTCCTTTCTTTGATAATTTACCTTGAAGTATAATCATTACCTTGATTGCTTTTTAAGCAGCACATCCTCCCTAATATTGAAGTATAAGTCACACAAATTTTTAAATTGCCAGAAGTTTCCTGTCTAGACATTTTGCAACATACCCATCTTTGACCTTTAAGAATGAACTTGAATTGTTAGCTAGAACCACAGGTCTTGCACATGACATGCCAAATCCATTAAAGAAAAGTTGTGGCTAATTGTTTTGAAATGCATGATGAATTTTGAACTAAGTCAGGACAAGCTCTGACAGCCAAACAAAAATAGGTTTCATCACAGACCAGCCTGGGCAAAAGCGCAGTGGGGTCAGGAGCTGCCCTGTCCTATAACCAGCCACAAAAGCTTTTGAGATTATTGCTGACAGTGTAGCTCCTCACCCGAGTGCGATAGAGTAGGCATGCCCAGAGCTAGGCTGGACACATAAAGTACAATACCCATTTTTGAAGGATGCATATGATTTATATGGAGCTAACAGCAAGTCATGTTGACAAAAAAGAACAAATATTTTATTATATTTTTTTTTTCTATTTAAATAACTATGACAATTTTCAACATCATGATACATCTGCTATTACCATCAGATGATCAGAAGGAAAAAATTCCTCTGCCAATATATTGTAAGTTATATCGATAACATTTACTAGTACATTTTTTGCATATATGTATAAACAAATAAACAAAACAATGGACAGCAGAAGCTGCCAATATGGAGGCAGCCGAAATATCAGCCATTTCTGGCAATGTCGTAACAGAACATTTGTTTTCCTAGAGAATTTAGATTGAGTTTCACATAACTTTGGATTAAACAGGCAACACTTAAATCCAAGTATTGAATAGACAACATCGCCATATGAACTGGAACCTACGCTCAATATTGCTAAAATTGAATGAAATAAATGGACAAAAAAGAACAAAAATATTACAAATATGACTAAACCACGTTTAAACGTCTGTTCATTGCACTGTTCACAGTTTGGCAACCTGCAGTTGTTCTCGTTGCCCACAGCAACACAAATCCCACAAATACACGAGCCATGAGGTCCACAGTCATGTCTGCAAGGATACCCTGATATTCCATGATAAGAGAGCCATGCTGATTGGACGACAGTTACAAATCTGGACCAATGGATGGCGCCCTCATATCTCTGCCTGTACCTTGAACCATCTCCTAGACGCCTCACTGATTTCACATGAAGATGGCTGCTCACAATGATTCTGTCTGGACGGCTTTCTAATCCCGGAGTTGGCTGAAAGAGATATCAATACATTTACTGTAGGTAAGTTTCATGGAAGCTTGGCTGCATCAAAAGCGCTAGGCTTAGAGAGAGACTTTCAAGTCTGTTTTATGGGAAGAACCAGGATTGGGTCTATTAAAAGCTCCATGAGTCGGGATTGAATCAATGCCATAATCCCAAGAAAGTCGCCATAACGATGTTAACATTCATCAGAAAACATTTTACAATTATGCAAAACTTTCTTTTTTCCGAACAGAATTTTTTTTGGATTAAGACCTTTCCATTACACTAAAGACACATCAGCTTTAACTGGTATTCATACAGACCTGCAAGCTGAGCACTAAAATGCAAAACTAGTCTTAAATTAAATGGTGATACCCGAGAGAAATTATATGTGTAAACACCATATTTATTTGAAAGACACTACCATGGTCAATTTACTTGTGAACATATTTACTTGTTGGACTGTCAAACACTGTTTGAAATTAATACAATCCTGGAAGACCTGCTTTGTTAAACTTTTAAATAGGATTGCTCAGACTGCAGGTTTAATATAGGCTGGCTTGTTACACTGTGTTGGCCTCAAATAAAAATATGAGCAGTGTTATGCAAAAAAGGGTTTTATGCCACATGCTGGCAACTTACCTCAACACCAGTCTATTAATTTGCACAGTCTTGCCCGGAGCTACCCTGTGTGGTAATGTCACCAAAAGACCTTACATGACTTCACAGCTATTGACCAGACTGCGCAAATGTTACACTGTCTGCATATGGCATAAGACCTATTTTTGCATGAAGGGGATCATATTTAAATGAGGGCCTGCTAAGCCACACTGCTAATTTCCATGACTGGTTTTACTGCTTGCTTTAACAGACCAGTAACAATAGAATATGCATATCTTAATGATTGCATAAACTGATATATCAGTACTTTCTTCACAATTAATTGACGTAAATAATGACATACAATGTACCATATTACTGAATGTAAGGCCTTTCTCCTCTGGATTGGTAGATATCCAGGCATCTTTGTATAAGCCTTTGTTCATGCTTGGCCATTTGCTGTTGATGAGGCGTGTACAGGGGTTGTTGTGGTCCAATTTGTCTGTCACCAACCTCACAGGCCATTCATAGTCATTGTAAGTGTTGAAGTCACCCAACAGTATCACATTCTTCATATCCCTTTCTGAAATCAGTTACCCAAGTTCAAATTATAAGAAATGGTGTACTAAAGATGACGTTTGTGCTTGGTTATTAATTTTATTCAGCATGACAGTACTTGCATTATGCCTTATGGTCCGACACATGTCAAAACATCAGAAGTTATGAACAAGAGCACCGCATAAAGGGTGCCACACTCGGCTGCGGGTGCAGTTTTGAATAAATGACAGCTTGTCAGATTTTTTTTTTAAAGAGGTCACAGTGACCATGACCTTTGACCTAGTGACTCAAAAATGGGTGTGGCATGTAGAACTCATCAAGGTGCAGCTACATATGAAGTTTCAAAGTTGTAGGTGGAAGCACTTTCATTTTAGAGCCAATGTTCAAAACCTTAACAAAATGTTAAGGTTTTAGCACGACGCGGACGTCGGATGACACGACGAGCTGGCTTTGACAATACCTCGGGTTTTCTCCGAAAACAGCCGAGCTAAAGCTAGAAATAATTATTTGTAGTAACATTTGTGTGTGTGCAAAACATAAAAATTCCATGATTGTTATATTCAAACATACAATTAAGGGATGTGAGCAAAGAGAAAATCTTAATTTTTCTAATTTTCTTTCAACTTTTTTCTTTAAACATAAGAAAGGATTCATCTTGCAGGAATATTGAATAAAAAACATCTTCAGAGTCAAAAATGTGTACCTCAGTATAAAATTGAAATACTTTGTGTCATGCATATTGCACTGAATACAGTTCTAGAACTCTGCAGCAAACCTACTATTAACAAAATTAAGCACATCTGCAATATTCTCGCATTGTTGCTGCCTGTAATATGACAAGTGGACAGCAACCAGGTCAAAGATTAGCCCAGCTGCATCTCTGATTCGCACACTGACTGCAAGGCGTCTGTTCTTGTCTGGATTCTGTGTATTTGGGTGCAGAGAGGTCACAGTTTTGTCCACAATCTCACATCGGCTGATCACTCCAATACCTGTACATCAAAAGACACAATGGTTCATCCTCAACCCTCAACATACCTTTGATAAATACAATTTGCGACCTTTTTTCTTTATAAAGTGATAATAAACGGCACTTTACCAATCAAGGAAAATTTTACACAATTCCCAATTTCATTAAAAAGTAAAAAAAAAACGCAAAAGGAAAGAAAATTTAGCAAAGTTCGTTCTAAAGCTTATTATCTGCAAGTGAACAAATAAAATGAACACTGAAACTGAACATTGTAGCATAAAGGCATGTAAAAGAAAACTCAGATGGGTTACGTTCCCATAATTTCCAGTCTTTAAAATTTCACAATGCGAATTTGCCAAACCTTTTGTGTTTTCCCAACTTGGGTAGTACTGGAACTTTTCCCAGTTGGGAAAGAAATTGCTGAATATTAAAACTTATGCAAATACAAGTACTGATATCTGACACTGAGAGATGCATGTTATTATTGTTGATGAAAAAACATGACTATTAGTTACCATCAACAAATATCTGAAAGAGTTTTTTAGTTAAGTTATTTGTACATGTTCCAAAAACCTAGTTTAATGAAACAATGTCTCGCTCCTTCATTGTGCATACCACAATCCCTTTATATTATTATCATTAATTTTCCCATCATGTTCTAGGAAAACTGGTATTAATGCAAGTGTGTTAAGTGTCAGTCCTGATTTACCTTAGCGGAGGCATATCAGGGATATGACTTTTTAAGCTTTGTTGAAAGGAAGTCTCTTCTTAAAAAACAAGAAACCATCGGAGACGGATGATGCTCCCCAAAGATTTTTTTGTCACAATATAGCACTATATATTCAGATAAAAGGAAACGTCTTGGGGGGGACAATACTTTTTTTATATAAAATTTCAAAGGGACATAATTCTGTGAAAAATCATCCGACCAAAACCCGCTGATAATATGCACATCTCCTCTTGGTAGTGAAGCTCTCCATAAAGTTTCATTGAATTCCGGTCATTAGTTACTGAGAAATAGCCCGGACAAGAATTGCACTATATGTACAGTTAATGGAAAATTTCAAAGGGCCATAACACTGTGAAAAATCATCTGCCCAAAACCCGCTGATAATATGCACATCTCCTCTTGGTAGTGAAGCTTCCCATAAAGTTTCATTGAATTCCGGTCATAAGTTGCTGAGAAATAGCCCGGACAAGAATTGCACTATATGTACAGTTAATAAAAAATTTCAAAGGACCATAACTCTGTGAAAAATCATCCGACCAGAACCCAGTGATAATATGCACATCTCCTCTTGGTAGTGAAGCTTACCATAAAGTTTCAATGAATTCCAGTCATTAGTTGCTGAGAAATAGCCCGGACAAAAATTGTGCACTGACGGACACACGAACGGACAGACGAAGCGGGGACTATATGCTACCTCCAAATTTTTTTGGGACGCATAAAAATCAAATCTAGGAGGAAAATGTAGTCCCTGATTAGCTTGTGTAAAATGCATAGGCTAATCTGGGACAACAATGAACTCACATGCATTAAGAAGGCTGCTTTTTCATCTTTTATCACTTGGACGACTGAGCAATCTTTGAGTGGAAGTTCAATTGATCAATGCTAATGGTCTCAGCTAGGGTCAACAAAGCTAGGGAAAGGGAACAAAGAGAATACCCAAACATTTGACACAATGAACACACCTTCTTGGCCCCTGGGATCATCAATCATATCAGCCAGAAGCGTGACATTAGTAGCCATTTTGTAGTAGGACCATTTGTACTCTCTAGGTAACAATGTCCGTAATTCTTCTAACTGGTTGTCTGTGGTCAATCTTTCACTACCTCTGACTTCTTGCAAAGCTATGACATCTACCTGTGAATCCTTGATCTGAAAAATAAAGAGCTATTCTAATGTATGAACAGGGATGTTTCAGGCCTTTCACCAAGGCCTTAACACACGCCTTAGCATACCCCTGTGCCTGAATTAAAAATCAGGAGTAGTTCCTTATTTTCACAATTTTACATTTTTGTGTTCTTGTTTTAGCTCTTAAGTAATTTAGAATGTAATGTGGTAGGTTCTTGTCAAGTCGTGGGTTCTTTTTGAGTTGTGGGTATAGGTATCGCTTGAAAGAACATTTGCACATGATGCAGTTATTAACGTTATAGTGGATGTTATTGCGGGTGTGTATGGTACTATCAGATTTGCGTGGTTAAACACATTGTAAATGAAAAAATTGACACGGCTTTAACGGTTATTAAATGATTCTATTAAGGTAATCATTTATTGTTGAATTGTTTTCATTAATTAAGCAATTCTGTTACTCGTTTCCTCAATACGTGGTAACCGAAGGATAATTCAATTTAATATTGGAACGATACAAGAGTTAGATGATGTATTAGCAAAATTATCTATGAAAAGAATTAGAATCATTAGAGTCGGAATTGTTTTTTTGCTTGTTTGACAAAAATGCATACAATCTTTTTAATTTTCAAAAAATGCTAACAGTCACAGGCAGCAGTATCATAAATTTGCCCCCCCCCCCCACCCCCTGGGCCCCTTCCCCCCCTCCCCCGAGTTTACCCCACGGGTTCCAGATTGTTAAATGTACACCTATTGTGTATAGTTTTACTTTTCAACATCGAATATTGACAAAAATACATTGTTTGAAAAAATAACCCTCGTATAGGTATTATATATACACAAGGTATGAAACGCACTATATGCCTATTGCTGAAAGATTGTGGAACACTGGACGTGACCTTTTTCATCGAAAACACACATGTTCCCATGCAGTTGCCGACAAAAAGCAACTGGATTCGTTAAAAGACAGTAAAAGCAACGAGATTACACTACTAACCAATCTCCTGCTCGGCTAATAACTTTAATATTCAATTAAATTCGACTTTCTCGCTACATGTGTGTTTTGCTATCATATTTTGTCGATCGCATGCTTGGTTCTAAAACGCCATATCATTGGCCAACACAATGAGAACAACCAACCAGATGACGCGTTATAAAATTAAAATGGTGTACATGTGTAGATGAAACATCGAGTGACATACAGCGTGCAAGTCAAATTTAATTGAATATTTAAGTTATTAGCCGAGCATGAGATCCAGAGCTCCAGATAAGGTTTTGTGAAATTCTTTAATTACTACCAGATTTTCAAAAAGAATTCTTAACTCTGAAATTTTATTCTTAACGTTACTACTAAGTTTTGGAAAATAATTCTTATTTTTTCTAAATGACCTAAAATAAATAATAATGGTTATTTTCATGCAAAAAAAATCAAAATAAACATACTAGCAACTTTATTTATACGAGTTCAACAGTGTCTTTTCAGTATTATGCAATTTTATTTTTCCAATACCTTCATATGGCCAAACTGTGTTTAGATGAATTGTTACATATTTCACATTTAAAACAGGTCTCCCCTTCAATCTTTTCAACGATTAGCCACGGGACTTGTCCCTTTCACTCGTTCAATGTTTTTTTGTGTTTAAGTTTGGACCCGTTGTGTCGCGTTTTTGTTTAGCTTTTCCGACTGTGTCGTCAACTGAACATACAACATCGTATAAGATCTTTTCTATAATGTCTTTCTAAACATTTACCTTCGGCTCACTTTGCGTACAATATGTTAAAAGCGTGTTTTTGGACGCTTTGCAGTTTTTCAGGACGCTCTGGGCGCCGCCATTGTTTTTGACAGATAGACTGTATACGCCGCTTTTATTGGAAAAAATGCGCTTTGTTAAACAAACCCGATAACCATTCTATATAAGCACCGCAAAGATCTTTAATACGCGAAAAGAACTCAATAAAAATCGATACGAACCGATGTAAAAATAATAATCGTAACTTGATTTTGTAATTCTTAATGGTACGACAAGATTTTAAAATAAATACGTAACAGACTTGAAAATAATTCGTAATTACGAAAATACGACCCTTATCTGGAGCTCTGAGATCGGTTAGTTGTGTAATCACGTTGCTTTTCCTGTCTTTTAACGAATCCAGTTGCATTTTGTTGGCAACTGCATGGGAACATGTGTGTTTTTGATGAAAAAGGTCACGTCCAGTGTTCCACAATCTTTCAGCAATAGACATATAGTACGTTTCATACCTTGTGTATATATAATACCTATACGAGGGTTATTTTTTCAAACTGTGTATTTTTGTCAATTTTTGTTGATGAAAAGTCAAACCATACACAAAAACAATAGGTGTACATTTAACAATATGGAACCCCTGGGGTAAGCTCGGGGGGGGGGTGGTCGGGTCCCCGGGGGGGGGGGGGGAATTTATGATACTGCTGCCTGTGCTAACAGTAACAAGTCCTTCAATAATTGTTTTTTTGAGAGAAAATGAAACACTACCATTTCAACAATTCGTGTCTTTCGCATTTCCCAGTTAAACATCTCGTTCCAGATATTGTAAGTTGCAACTGTTAGCCCAGAAGAAACGTTAAGAACATTAAGAATAGATATCACCAAAAGATATTTTGCAGTCATGTTTAGATATTTTCATCCGGGACATTCAGTTTAATGTTTATCAAAAAATTTGACAAAACGCTTTTCCATTGGCTAATAACAGTACTCATCTGTCTACATTGACCAATCAAAAAGTGTTTGACGTATACTCGATATGTGTTGATTCAATAACAACAACAACAACAATAATAACAGCAAAGGCAAACGATGCGTGAAGTCTTACAGATAACAACATCAACTCATATATAAATTTCTTAATGATAAAATCATGGATATTTTAAAGGCAGAGCTAGAGAGAAAGAAACGGCAGCTGAAGGAAAATAGTGATATCATGGTAACGTATTTATGAAACTTCTATAAAAAAACAACACTATCGGATATTCTTTTTGTTTTCGGATATCGCAGTGTAGCAGGGTTCGGTATAATGAGAACTTATACTGCCTTGCTATATGAGCCAGCTTTTATAGCGACGCGTTAGAGTGTCTTCCTGATTTGGAGGTTCTATCCCCATGGTGGTTGGGGATTTTTCTGGCTGGGTTACATTGGTGTCCAACGTGAAAAACCCATCATGTGTGTCGTCCCTCAGATGTTGTGGTAGCAGGAAATTAGTGGAAGAATTTCACAATTGGAGGGGAGTATGTAGCAGAGTTCGGTATAAGGAGAACTTTTACTGCCTTGCTATATGAGCTAGCTTTTATAGCGATGCGTTAGAGTGTCTGCCTGATTTTGAACCGGGAGGTCCAGGGTTCAATCCCCATGGTGGTCAGAGATTTTTCTTGCTGGGTTACAGAAGCAGTTATCCAACTCCCAGCTATTGACACTCGGGGTTGTGGCATTAATATGTATATTAGCTGCCTTGAGTCCACACTGCATTTAAATAAAAAAAATCACCACATAAAATATTATTTTGAATAAATAACTGAAATATCATAAATATTTTCCTTTTGCTCAAATTGCTTCTGCAATGGAAAACACCGAGATAATCCAAAGTTTAAAATATTTATAATTTTTTAACCAAATGATAAACTTCAGCAAATTTGAGTGAGGTATGTTTGCACCATTTTTTTACATGGTTTGTGCCTTTACCAGACTGAGCTTTGAGCTTTATGTATGTGCTTAAAGCTCAAGAAGAACTAATCAGCACCCATTAAATTATTGGTAGTTTTTTCTGTCTCTGCTTACAGGCTCCTGATAAGAAGTACTTTAAACGAGGGGATCTGGCAGCTAAACAAGCAGAAGAGTATTGGAGTCGTCACAGGCGCAGTGTGCGAGTGGAGAGTGTGGAAGTTATTGAGGTAAGATTACAATTGAGTATTTCATGTAACAGTACTTACCCATTGACAAATTTCCTTTTGAAATTCTGGTTCAAAATGTGTTCATTGTGTAAAAAAATCAAGAGCTTAGTTGACATTTTTTTTGTATTTTAAATGATATGACTTCTCAATCTTTGTTTGAAGTTTCACTGGATCTGTCTGCAGAATGATGGGATGTTTATTGACTGGGTCTTTTGTTATTTGACAGGATCATGACACGTTTGTACAGTCACAGCTAATTCTAAAGCATTGCAAAACGATTTTCAGTTTAGTGAATCGACAAGATATCCACATTTGTACCAGGGGAGCAGAATGAAATGAGAATTTTATTGCACTTTTTCAGGATCCCAAAACAGAACAAATGTCTGGAAATGATAAGAAAACACAGGAACAGATGGTTGTTCACAGAAAAGAGGTATGGACTAACTCATATAGCTTTTAGTTTGATAATGATTTACGTTACTTTGATTGCATTATCATAAGACTTATCATCATTTATTAAATAGTTTAACAATGCTCTTGATAAGGATATAATACAAATAAAATCATAAACATTTACATTAATTTTATCTTTTGTGCACGTTAGTTTTGCAGGTAAAAGTTCATTAACCATAACATTTTATTATGTCAGCGTACCAATTTACTGGTTTATTGGAAAAATCACCCCTGAAAGGCACATGTATTAAAATTGTTTAAGCAAAAGCACATGATTTCTGTCAGCAAATCAATATGCATTTGAATGCTCATTTACTTCAAAGAACATCAGAGAATTGCATCATTTCTGCGAAAAGTTATGTGGATGCAAATGGTGCAATAAGGCCACTTTTCTTTAAGTTATAAGGTATTAATTTAGATTGTAGTATATAATTGTAGTTGTTACAAAATTATTGACAAAATATGATTATATTCATGCACATGTTTTTGAAAATATGCAAATAAAATATGAAGGTGAATAGATTATCATCTTGACCATTTATCATATTTTACCACAAAGAGTAAAAGTATACTCTTTTTGCATAGGTTTGAAGAGTAACATGACTCATTCCCTTTATCAAGAGTGCTGATTTAAGCTGCACTTACTAAGTTAGTTAATTGGCGTTGGCATAATATCCTGGTTTTGTGGTGGGTTCAAGTACTCTATCTTTTACATTACTTCAAGTATTTAGTTGAATTTGATGCTTCATTTATGTCTTTCGGTTTGTCAGCCCTTCCACTAGCTTTCAAAAGTTTTAAGTCTTGACTTCCAAACCTTATAATTTGGATGTAGGTGTGCCAGACATAAAGTTGGAAGTCCCACTTTTATTTCAATATTTTAGTAAACCCATAACGTATGTGTTGATATCTGGATACATAAATACAACAACTCTTGTCAACTGCCAGATAATCCAGTTTAATTTGGTTTCTATTTTAAAAACTTAAATGAGGCCAATATTGACTATAATGTGTTTAAGAATTTCGTAAGCACATCCCCTGTTTCACACAAGTGCATATACAAAATGATTTAAAAAAAATAATTCCACGGGTTTTTATTGTATTACGGGAATCCGTATCCTAAACATTACATTCCTGTATGTTTGGTTTAAAGGAAACAAATGTATACTTTGTTTAAGATATGATTTTGAAGTCATGAATGGAGCTTTAAGAAGGCAGCTGTTATAAGAAGTAATAACGCCCTGGTTAAAGACAGACCATGTTTGAACAACGTTTGGTCGTTGTTGTCTTGCAGGTTATCCGTCGCCTTCGAGATTTAAAAGAACCCATCTTGCTATTTGGTGAGTCTGAGTATGATGCCTTCGTGAGACTGAAGAGACTGGAAGCCATGGAACCGGACTTCAATAAAGTAACTTTGTTGTTCTTAGAAATATTTTATTTGTCGCATGCTTTATGAACTAATTGTTTATTAAAATGTGTTGACTTTGCAAGTTGACTTTTGTGCAATTGTGAAAGAAATGTAAACAAATAGGTATAAATAGCAAAGACCATGTTTTTTAAATATGTTCATATATATATGGGCGATTGAAAAATGATATTTTTTAAATTTACATTCCAAATGTAACACTATTATAAATTATAGTAAAATGGGGCTAAATGTATGTGCATATAGTGTCATCCCAGATAAGCCTGTGCAGTCTATACAGGCTAATAATGGACAACACTTTCAGCCTAAAAATAATTTTTGCTTGTCTTTCATGAAATAAAAATACCATTAAATTGCAAAGTGTCATCCCTGATTATCCTTAGGGACAGCACTCTCTGCATGTGCATAAAACCCATTTCAAGAGCAAGGGTAATTTCTTTTGATGATGTATTTAAGGGTATGGGTGCTGGTGCGAATGACTTCAAAGCTGCAATGGACAGAGTTGAGGAGGACTACATGGAGGAAATCATGAAGTCCACAGAGGGGGACGGGGGCAGCAAGAGTAAACACACAGTCTCCATCAAGGATGATGGGACCACATTAGACGATTTAGAGGTCTGAAACCTTACTGCAAAATATGACTATTATACATGCATGAAAGGTTTATAGTAAGGTTTTAACTTCTTATGATTAGCTGTTGTGGTCAACGTGTAGTCTGGCAACCAGCTTTGTGTAGTTCTTTGTGAATTTAATCGCGTGAAAACTCTATAGAGGCCAACTTTCATTCAATTTAATGAAACTTTGCCAGAATTTTTATCTTACCAATATTGAGCTTGATTATGGGTCACATGCATTCAAAAACTAGGTCACTAGGTAAAATATCTGCAAAAGCTTGTTATAACTCTAGAATCCACAGTTATCATTACATCTTAATAAAACTTAATCAGAATGTTTATCAATACAATATCTAGGCAAAGGTCCAAACTGGGTCACTTTTCTAAAAAAACTAGCTAGTAGGTCGCCAGAATAATGCTTAGAAAAACCTTGTTTACATTCTAAAGGACTCATTTAATACTCAATGATGCTGAAACTCGGTCAGAATGTTTATCTTATAATATCAAAGCAAAGTTCGAATCTATATCATGTGAGTGGAAAACTACTTCAACAGGTCAAATCTGAGAAAAATCTTGTTTCCACAAAAGAGTCCAGAATTATGACTCAATCTTGATGAAATATGTCTGGTCTATTTTGGTATAGCAGTTTGAGTTTGAGAACTTTCTTTACCTTATATCACTAAAATTAATGTTAAAGTTAAATACAGATAAATGAATGAGACTGCTTAATCTTGCATGGTTTTATAGCAGACAGGGTAGCTTCTGATTGTGTTACTGCGCAGGCTGGTCTGGAATTATGCTGGCAGAAGACCCATTTTTATATGAAATTTTGTTCTGCTGCAGCAATGGAAGGAGCAGCTGGGTAAAGGTGACAGCAACAAAGACCAAGACAT
Organism: Dreissena polymorpha; assembly: GCF_020536995.1. NCBI lineage: Eukaryota > Metazoa > Mollusca > Bivalvia > Myida > Dreissenidae > Dreissena > Dreissena polymorpha. The sequence goes on from NC_068355.1 coordinate 165,601,011, forward strand.
CATCCTGAGATACCTCAAGGTCTGATTAATGGAAAAATATACCAAATTGTGCTTAACATTTGATTCCTTCTTATTATATTGCTAAGCTATTGTCTATTTTGCATAACCTGTAGTTGATAATAATAATAATTATTGGTTTATTATGCTCCCCCAAAATTTATTTTGGGGGGAGCATATAGTCGCTGCTTCGTCTGTCTGTCTGTGTGTCCATGTGTCCGTCCGTGCACAATTTTTGTCCGGGCTATTTCTCAGCAACTAATGACCGGAATTCAATGAAACTTTATGGGGAGCTTCACTACCAAGAGGAGATGTGCATATTATCAGTGGGTTCTGGTCGGATGATTTTTCACAGAGTTATGGCCCTTTGAAATTTTCCAATATTAAACTGTACATATATTGCAATTTTTGTACGGGCTATTTCTCAGCAACTAATGACCGGAATTCAAAGAAACTTTATGGGAAGCTTCACTACCAAGAGGAGATGTGCATATGATCAGCGGGTTGTGGTCGGATGATTTTTCACAGAATTATGGCCCTTTGAAATTTTCTATAAAAAATTCTTGTCCCCCCAGCTACTGTGCCCTCAAGACGTTTCCTTTTCATCTGAATATATAGTGCAATATTGTGACAAAAAAACCTTTTGGGGGCATCACCCGTCTCTGACAGTTTCTTGTTCACTTTAAACTGATGATAGTCGTTGTTATGCCCCTGTATACATTGTATACTTATGCCCAAAAGAGATATAGCGATTGTTAAATCTATATGACTTTCCATATGTCCGTCTTTAAGAAGAACCCAAAATAACATGTTTTGTATCATATCAATAATGCTATGGTTCTTGCATTGTTGTAGTCTTTGAATACTGTCAATACACTAACATCATCCAAAGCTTATTTTGACCTTGTCATTGAGATTTGGGCTAATTCAGAATGACCACATTTTTGGCTAACCTGAAACATAAATACTGCTTGCTACAAAGCTTTCATGGATCTCTGAATAGTCTCAACACATTATCACCAGACCTCGTTTAGACCTTGACATTTACTTACTTTTTGACTTGGATTATTTTAAAAGGTCAAAGATTATTTTAGAAGGTCAAAGTTTTGGGTTAATTCTTTATGACAGATTCTGTAATGGAGAAGCTTTGATTCTTTCAATGAACACTTCGTACACTCATAGTCTTTGACCTCATTTTAACCTTGACATTGCCTTACTTTTGAACTTGCAGTTGTTCCATTTAGCATATCAATCTATATGGAAGAGGCTGCCAACAGGGGCAGTAGCATTTATTGATAAACAAATCTTGTTTAAATTAGGACAGTGCAATCTTAAATTTTATTTTTTTTACTTCAACCTGTATTGAATCATACCGGTAATTGTATTAGTGTAGAACCTATTTATTTTAGCTCGATTGCATAGAAAGCCTAAGTTTTATTTGACAAGCTCTCGAGTCCGTTTCCTGGGCCTAGAACCAGCAACGGTACTTGGTGTCTATGGGGAAGATCTAAAGAACAATCCAACAGTTGGGATAAAACCCATGACCTCCCGGTCAATAAAAATAAACAATAAAAAATTGTTTTAATGATTCTTAGTTGCATCTAAACACACCATAAAAATGTTAATGGAAAACTATTGTCGTCAAAGTCCATTACAATGAATTGAAGTTCATTCTCATTTCCATTTTCAGTTTGTTCTCACCACATGGGGACTGGATATCAACAAGAAAACGGTTGAAGAGAAGCGAAGTCTTAAAGGACGTATGAACGCTGCCATGCACCAACAGACTGTGACCTACATGAAGCCAATGTTCAGGAAACTCAAGTCCAAGGTATGAGTTCACTTCATTGTAGTTACTCAAAGCATGCTGTTATTGTCATTTAGACATGTACAATGCATTCATTCATGCAACACATGGTTTCAGCATAAGCATTTGATGCTAGTATTTAAAAAAGTTTGGTGAACATGATGAAAAAAATCCAGAGTAAGCTTTTTCACTTGAATCTAAAAATCTAAGCTATTTTATTTTAAAATTGGAGATGTTAAATTGATAACTCCATCGATATTTCTCATGTGATTACTTTCAAACTTCATATATGTCATCAGCATGAGGTGTTGATATATAATTTTTTTTATCCCAAGTTAGTCTCGCATTTGTGGGTTATTTGAACAAAGTGGTGCCAGTGTATTTGTGCGTCGTTCTTGGAAAACTGGGTTTAATATATGTGCGTTAAGTTTTTTCGCAGATTAGACTGTGCAGTCTCCACAGGTTAATCAGGGAAAACACTTGACGCTTTTAAGGAAATTTTTGTTTAAAGGAAGTCTGTTCTAAACCAAAATTCAGTCATGACAGAAAGTGTTATCCCTGATAAGCCTGTGCGGACTGCACCGCTAATCTCGGACATTATGTAGCACACATGCATTATACCCATTTTCCCAGAACAGGCCTAAGTAGTCATCCTGTTTGTATTTCAGACCATGCAGGCGGATATCTTGGAGTGCCTGGTTCAAATCATGGGCTACTTGCTGGACAGGCACTACCTTAAGGTTAGTTGCTCACACTCACTGTAACCAGGAATTTCTGTTAAGTCCTTTTGTCTTTGTTACTGTAAAACATGCCTAAGCAACAAAAGTTTGTACGTGCCCTTTTTTGTCCTTGTTTGCAATCAGAATTTCTCGATGGCTTTTTTGTCTTTGTTTTTACTGTAACATAAGAAACAATACCCACGCACTTGATAAGTTTGCAGCTATTTCTTTATAGACAGTAAGATTAGAATAGTTTGCGTGGTGTTCATGCATGGCATCTAAGAAATATCCCATGAAGTCCCACTGTGAATCATACTTGCTTTTTCATCAAAGATGCAACTTTTATCTCATCTTAATATAATATAGACGGTTTTTGTTTCAATGGTGTTAAATAGGAACAATAATTAAAACATCAAGAATAAGCCCAACTTGCCATTGTATGATGATTTTCGAAAGTAGGCAAACATATGATTTAAGGGGGTTTACAATTATCTGTTCTATGAACTAAACTCTGCAATAAATATCCTGTTTTTATGCATATAGTTGCCAGTTTGTCCTTCCTTCCGTCACACTTTCCGTCCCACTTTGTTACAGTTTTTTATAGTGCCTTCAATATTTTACCGATCTCTTACATATTTGTCATGTAGGTATCTTGCATGGAAATCTACCTTTTGATGAGGTTTGAGGTCACTGGGGTCAAGGTCAAGGTCACCGAGGCTTATAATAGATCTTCTCATGGTCACACTTTGGTTACAGATTCTTATAGCGCCTTCATAAGGGGAGCATCCATCATTTTCAGAAAAACTTGGCTTAAATCGCTTTGACTAGCAACATGCAATGAAGACCTTTGATCTTATTGTCTTGATATAGCAAATTATTAAAATACCCAGGCCTCATGATATTTATATATGCGGGCAATTTTTAGAAGTACATACATTTTGTTTTCAGGATTTTCATGTCATAATATATGCTTTTAAATACCTTGGGCCTCATTTATTTATGCTACTTTTGCAACTAACACTAACACTCGTATACTAATTAGTGACAATTTGTGAAATTGAGCCCATAAACTTAAAATAAGCACAGTTTTGTGAAAGCGAGATTAAATGCATGTGTGTGGAGTCATCTTAGATAAGCCTATGCAGATTGTACAGACTTATCAGGGATCACTCTTACCACCAAGACTGTATTTTCATTTCGAAAGATACAAAAAATTCCATAAAATGGAAAAGTTTTGTCCCTGATAATTCTGTGCAGCCCACAGAAACTAAGCACATGAATATAACCTAATTTTTTGTTCTCCACAGGCAAATGACTCTTACCTGGAGATGGCCATTGGTAATGCTCCATGGCCCATCGGAGTTACCATGGTGGGTATCCATGCCCGTACGGGCCGAGAGAAGATCTCATCCAGATATGTGGCTCATGTGCTCAACGACGAAACACAGAGAAAATACATTCAGGTAGGGCCATGGTCAACTGTTACCACTTAGATACGCACTTTGACGTGTTTGTAGTTTCTTTCAAAATCAAATTAAATGTGAGACTTTTCTTGCTGTATTTCTTAAATGTACTTCATTTTAGGGACTAAAACTCTTACACGGTTTGATTTTAATACTTTACGCAAACGTCAAAGCGAGTTATTTGAATATTTACTTCATTTTAGGGACTGAAGCGTATCATGACCCAGGCTCAAGTGTTCTTCCCCACAGATCCTTCCAGAAGTGTCAACTTTGAGCCTATCCACCACTGAATGAACGTGTTGAAATCTTTATTTGACTGCATGGATATATTCAGAATATGATTTTCATGTCGAAAGTAATATTTCTGGTAGTGATCATACGGTTTGCACAGAAGACAATACGACTTTGAATGGCGTTACTATATTTGAGATTTGACTGTGAAACATGACAAATATATACAGAGTCAGGTTTTAATGACAGTGTTTATCAAAAAGTGTATTAGGTAATGTACTGAAATGCTTTCTTTACTGTTATTCGTTACAAGGTGCTGGATTATGTTAATGTATAGTACATTACTCTATTGATGGATGAATTCTAACAAAGGTCATATGAGCCACGTCATGTGAAAATGTGTCTTATGCCATATGAAGCCACCGTAGCTACTGAACAGCCTGCGCAATTGCGGCTCATATCGGATCCACGGAACTTGCAAGAATACTAGTGCTTTTGGTGACCATTGAATCAGTTCTGGCGCACAATATAGTTGCCTTGTTATGTATGAATGTCAGTCCACATGCTTGTTTGTGTTTGAATTCCCATTGTGATATAAGTAAAAATTGAGACGCGCTATTACAATGTTCTTTAATTATGGGTTGGAAAGTTTCAGGACTTTGGTGGAACATTGATGGGTAAGTTGGAAGATTAATGGGTTGGGTGGAAGATTCATGGGTTGAGTTGACCATTACTTAGTTGAGTTGAACATTCATGATTGTTTTAGTGGAAAGTTCACCAATTTAGGACTGTGTAAATGAGTTTAAGGTTGAGGGACATAGACATGGAGGACTATGGTGCGGAACAGTTCAGGAGTTTGGCTTCATTTACAAATAACATGGATTCATGAAAAACAAGAAACTTTATTGAATTGATATTCCCCGCCCAAAATAAATTTTGTGACAGGACGGACAACGCCAATTCTATATACCTCCGCCTTTAGCGGGGGATAAAAATGATGTGAGGCAAAGGTGTCTTTATTTTTGGTATTATAGGTACTTAGTATTTAGCTGAAATACACTGTCTATTTATATAGAAAAGACTGTCTGTCTAGAATGTATTTAAGTAAAAAAAAAACATATAAGCTCAGTTGAATTATCCGAAGGGATATTAAAAAATTATAACTCTCTGATTATACTCCTTTAATTGACGTTTCGGCATAATGCCTTTATCAAAACATTGGAAATTATATGTTAACTACATTTTTACGTCGTTTGACTGCACAATTTAAATAACAAAGAAAAATGTTTTTAAACGTTAAATGACGTTGTACATGATGACGTCATAAATGGCGTTATATAAAATGGCGCCAAAAAAATGTTAAAATTCAACAAAAATGAAATGACGTTAAACACTTACATATTGTATCTTAATCCTATGTTAAATGTGTGCTTTATATATTTAATAAATTGATATTTTACAATAAAATAATCATCATCATATGTAATTATAACCTACCTTAACTTATTATCATAAATTAAATAGGGTAAACTTATTTAATGACTCTTATTATTTCAATCCATATCTATGTATAATATTCTAATGATATTTGATTAAATAATCATATATACTTGCTATTCTATATATCATATACACATTATGGACAAGATAAATTGCATAAAGTACTATTATTTTTACATTCATTTATGTTGATGATTAATATAAAATGTTTTTCACATATATTTTTTACAAGATAGTTTCCCGTAGCAGGAATCAGACAAAATGAAAATTATATTCCCAGACGTACCAATAGTTGCATACAGACGAGATAGGAATATCGGTGACATTTTAGTTCATGGAAAAACAAACAAAGAAATAAACAAACGTTTTCAACTAATACCACAATCGTGTAAGACTAATTGTATAGTCTGTAAAATGTTGAAAAGAGGTTTTCATAACAACCCAAAAAGTGACATTCCAAACGAAGCAATAAAACAGAACTGTAACATTTATAACTTGGTGTACGGTATATTTTGTATTAAATGCCAAAAGATGGTATACGTCGGAGAGACAAGCAGATCATTTAAGGAACGTGCCAAAGAACACGAGGCTGACGTGCGACTACGAAGAGAGAAACCAATCTCAGAACATTTCAATGGTGCTGGCCACAGAGTGCAGGATATGGGTGTATCAGTGTTAACACAAATAAGAGACAGTTCCCATTATTACAGACTTATTAAAGAATTGGAATTTATAAAGAAGTTTCAAACGCAATCACCAAATGGACTAAATACAAAAAATCAACTTGATGTCCTGCTACGGGAAACTATCTTGTAAAAAATATATGTGAAAAACATTTTATATTAATCATCAACATAAATGAATGTAAAAATAATAGTACTTTATGCAATTTATCTTGTCCATAATGTGTATATGATATATAGAATAGCAAGTATATATGATTATTTAATCAAATATCATTAGAATATTATACATAGATATGGATTGAAATAATAAGAGTCATTAAATAAGTTTACCCTATTTAATTTATGATAATAAGTTAAGGTAGATTATAATTACATATGATGATGATTATTTTATTGTAAAATATCAATTTATTAAATATATAAAGCACACATTTTTTTGGCGCCATTTTATATAACGCCATTTATGACGTCATCATGTACAACGTCATTTGACGTTTAAAAACATTTTTCTTTGTTACTAGAGTTGCGACACCTTAAGGGTTTCGCGGGATGGAATGAGTGGGGAGATGAAATAAAATTGAAAACCTATTTCTTTTGTGCATTTAATGATGGTAACCAAAGTTCTCGCAAAATATTAATACAATGTATACATATCACATGATAGTAACCATAATACTCGCAGACATGTTTTTTTTTTTCGAGGCCGTTTGATTAGCTACCTTAAAAAGTAGAACTTCAATTCCCATGACTATAATATTAAAAACGTGAAAAGAGCAAACAACTGCAGTGTGTCGGACATCCCCATCTTAAACACTATCGACTAGCATTAAGCCTTTTTCTGTGTCTACAAAATTCTGTGTATTTTATTGAAACATCAGTATAGCTTTGCGTTCAAGATAGTGTTGAATTCATTTTGCAATGCAATCAGCGCTTTGATTTTATATTACGAAATGTACTACACAGTGCATTGTGTGACGTCATTTCGGTGACGGAACACAATGGTTTTATTTACACTCTCTGGAATTTAAGGACATGTCGTTGTGTTTTTTTTATCTGTAAACTATTTGTTTAAAGCATCGAACGAATGCAAAACGTATTTCGGATTGTGTGTTCATCATGCATAAATGTAAACATAGATAGGAATACAATACAATTGTGTGGTTTGAACTAAGTTTCGATAAAAACATGGATTAATAAAGGTGAAAGTGCATATCGTTTCAAATTGGTTGTTATAAACTTTGGATTAAAGTAGTCAACTTATTGTTACAAACATTGGATTAACGATGTCATTTATGTAAGCGTGACGTTTATACTAAACTAAGTTTTTTCATAACTCTTGTGAAAGCTGAAATTGAGTCATCAAATTTCGCTACAAAACGGTGTCAGTTGCAATAGATATTTTAATGTGCTACGTGAAATTATAATTATGTTTGATTATTTTGTTTATTTGTTACGCACTTTATGCTGCTAATGATGTGTTGCTCACGGCAAGCCTTGCCGTGTAAACCTTTCTTCAACTCGTCGGACAAATTCAAGTACACGTGAAACTTACATTGTATTTTATTTTTTCTGTGTATTTGATGATGGTAACCAAAGATATCACAGAGATTTTAATATACATGAAACTATTTCAATTAATGCTATTTTGAGAAGTCCGTCACCACTCTATCGTTTGTTATTGTTTATATCATACTATTTTGCTCCTGTATATAAACATTTCTCGAAACCGGCTTTCCGTACTTTTATTTTGCATGCAACTGATTGCGCAATTTATGACGTATGTTGTGTGACGTAATTTATTTGTCAAAACAAACAATTTTAAGTTAAATTCTCTGGATGTTTTTAACAGTTATTTATTTGTTTAAAGCATCGAACGAATGCAAAAACGTATTTCGGATTGTGTGTTTATCATACATAATTGTAATTGTTATATTATATTGGATTATTGTCGTCATTAAGGTAAGCGTGTTGTTTATACTAAATTGATTTACTGCTCACGTTTATTTATTGATTCAATAATTAAACCCTAAATTAATAATGTATTTGTCTCATGATTATTATGTATATTAAAGATATTATCGGATAAATAGAATACCATGTTAATACCAGTGTGTACTTACATTTATCCGACACGTCTCGGAGTCGGAAAGCCTAGCCGTGTAAACTTTTCTTCAACTCGTCGCACACAATAACATAGATTTATGTCATGAATATCTAATATATCTCGATCTGCACAAAACATGCATGTGTACTTCGTATTGATATTCAAACACAATTATTACGTCGTTGTTTATAGATTTAACGCCTAACTGTATATATATTGAATTAATAATGTGTAACTTAGTTTCTTTGTTTATTAACAAGATGGAAGCTAGCCTAAGCGCTTTTCATGACGTTACGTCACAATGTTTATCTACGCGCGTTGTGTTTCGCAGAAAAAATATTTAAACACAAAATACTCGAAAACTTGATTTTTCCGAGGTATAACGCCTACGCCAACAGGTAGATCGCATTCTTGTCCATATACATGTCAAATTTCAGCAAACGTGCTGGGCCAGTATTCAAGAGACCCAAATCGCGGCTATATGCACCAACTTAACGAAACTTAGCCCCCTTTATCATTCGTTCGATTGAACGTCATCAATGATGACGTCCAATACATCACTCATTCCATACTAGAGTTGCGACACCTTAAGGGTTTCGCGGGATGGAATGAGTGGGGAGATGAAATAAAATTGAAAACCTATTTCTTTTTGTGCATTTAATGATTGTAACCAAAGTTCTCGCAAAAAATTAATATACATATCATTTGATAGTAACCATAATACTCGCAGACATGTTTATTTTTTCGAGGCCGTTCGATTAGCTACCTTAAAAAGTAGAACTTCAATTCCCATGACTATAATATTAAAAACGTGAAAAGAGCAAACAACTGCAGTGTGTCGGACATCCCCATCTTAAACACTATCGACTAGCATTAAGCCTTTTTCTTTGTCTACAAAATTCTGTGTATTTTATTGAAACATCATTATAGCTTTGCGTTCAAGATAGTGTTGAATTCATTTTGCAATGCAATCAGCGCTTTGATTTTATATTACGAAATGTACTACGCAGTACATTGTGTGACGTCATTTCGGTGACGAAACACAATGGTTTTATTTACACTCTCTGGAATTTAAGGACATGTCGTTGTGTTTTTCATCTGTAAACTATTTGTTTAAAGCATCGAACGAATGCAAAACGTATTTCGGATTGTGTGTTCATCATGCATAAATGTAAACATAGATAGGAATACAATACAATTGTGTGGTTTGAACTAAGTTTCGATAAAGACATGGATTAATAAAGGTGAAAGTGCATATCGTTTCAAATTGTTTGTTATAAACTTTGGATTAAAGTAGTCAACTTATTGTTACAAACATTGGATTAACGATGTCATTTAGGTAAGCGTGACGTTTATACTAAATTAAGTTTTTTATAACTCTTGTTACAGCTGAAATTGAGTCATCAAATTTCGCTACAAAACGGTGTCAGTTGCAATAGATATTTTAATGTGCTATGTGAAATTATAATTATGTTTGATTATTTTGTTTATTTGTTACGCACTTTATGCTGCTAATGATGTGTTGCTCACGGCAAGCCTCGCCGTGTAAACCTTTCTTCAACTCGTCGGACAAATTCAAGTACACGTGATACTTACATTGTATTTTATTTTTTCTGTGTATTTGATGATGGTAACCAAAGATATCACAGAGATTTTAATATACATGAAACTATTTCAATTAATGCTATTTTGAGAAGTCCGTCACCACTCTATCGTTTGTTATTGTTTATATCATACTATTTTGCTCCACTATATAAACATTTCTCAAAACCGGCTTTCCGTACTTTTATTTTGCATGCAACTGATTGCGCAATTTATGACGTATGTTGTGTGACGTAATTTATTTGTCAAAACAAACAGTTTTAAGTTAAATTCTCTGGATGTTTTTAACAGTTATTTATTTGTTTAAAGCATCAAACGAATGCAAAAACGTATTTCGGATTGTGTGTTTATCATACATAATTGTAATTGTTATATTATATTGGATTATTGTCGTCATTAAGGTAAGCGTGTTGTTTATACTAAATTGATTTGCTGCTCACGTTTATTGATTGATTCAATAATTAAACCATAAATTAATAATTTATTTGTCTCATGATTATCATGTATATTAAAGATATTATCGGATAAATAGAATACCATGTTAATACCAGTGTGTACTTACATTTATCCGACACGTCTCGGAAAGCCTCGCCGTGTAAACCTTTCTTCAACTCTTAGCACAAAATAACATAAATTTATGTCATGAATATCTTAACAACCACACTCGATCTGCACAAAAGACATGCATGTGTACTTCGTATTGATATTCAAACACAATTATTACGTCGTTGTTTATAGATTTAACGCCTAATTGTATATATATTGAATTAATAACGCGTAACTTAGTTTCTTTGTTTCTTAACAAGATGGAAGCTAGCCTAAGCGCTTTTCATGACGTTACGTCACAATGTTTATCTACGCGCGTTGTGTTTCGCAGAAAAAATATTTAAACACAAAATACTCGAAAACTAGATTTTTCCCAGGTATAACGCCTACGCCAACAGGTAGATCGCATTCTGGTCCATATACATGTCAAATTTCAGCAAACGTGTTCGGCCAGTTTTCAAGAAACTCAAATCGCAGTGATTTGCCTCAGCTTAACGAAACTTAACCCCCTTTATCATTCGTTCGATTGAACGTCATCAATGATGACGTCCAATACATCACTCATTCCATATTTAAATTGTGCAGTCAAAAGACATAAAAATGTAGTTAACATATAATTTCCAATGGGTTGATAAAGGCATTATGCCGAAACGTCAATTAAAGGAGTATAATCAGAGAGCTAAAAAAAACACTTTAACTAGACTTGCGACACCTTAAGGGTTTCGCGGGATGGAATGAGTGGGGAGATCATATACAATTTTCAGCTTTCCGGAAGCAAGGACCCTCTGGACGTGAAACATCAGCTTTCCAACACTATATGATTCCAGTTCCAAAGCACATATTGCATTAGTTCAATGGGAAGAACATAAAACGTCATATTTACAAATCTCTGAAAAACAAACAGTGCTAAAAAATATTTAAAGTAGTCATTTACTATTTAATTGATTATGTCCTCTGATTGTTGCATTTTTAATTTAAATATGTGTTCCTATATGCATTTATTGTTGTATTGACTTAAAAAACTAAAATGGATGCCAATTCTTAGTTTGCTGTCTAAGTCTACCCTAAAATTATACATGTTTCTTGCATAATTGAATTATCAAAAACTGCATACTTGTAAAGGCATTGTCAGAGTTATTTGGTTAAGTTAGAGACAAAGTAAAGCAAATATATTCATTTTTCTTAAAATGAATCATCCTCTGAAGCCCCCACTGGGATTCAAACCCAGATCTCTTTCCTCTGGGAAGGAAAGTATTCTATCTTGAAATACAAGGGCAAGTAAGAGGAAAATTTGCAATTTTAAACCTATAAACATATAAACTTAATTTTTCACATGAACTTAGAAACAACACAGACATCTCGGAATCTGAAACACATTACAGTTACAATTCAGGTTTTTAGTATTGTGCATTGTACATGAATGTTTAAATATTGTATTTATCCTTGGTACACAGAACTGCCTAAAGATGCGTAAAATACCAGTATTCAAATCTGAAAATATCCCATGTGTTTGTTTCACTCTGTAAGTATCCCTATTTTATTTCAATAAAGAAGTTTTTCCTTCTCCTGAAAATTTAACTAAATGTCAGTTATGCTACTTTTTCATTCAGCAAATGACATGTGTCCGTAATGTCAATTTTGAAAATTTGGTAAAAACAATATTTTTACCAAAAAGGTAGACTTAATATTATTAAACAGTTGATGTATGTCACCTTAATAAAAAAAACAAAAATGGGAAAGAAATAAAATGTTTAAAAATGTCAGTTACATGACATATAACATTAAGTAGACGATATAGCTTTGATACTTTAGGATACGAGTAGACCTTAACACAAATAGGATAAGAGTAGACCTGAACACAAAATTTACCCAAATTTTCAATTTTCTAACTATAAAAGGGGGCATTATTCTGTCAAAAAACAGAAAAAAATGGGTACGAAAAAAATGTGTGTACGAAAACAATTGGGTAAGAAAAAATTATGCCAAAAAAATATATGCTAAAATAGCTTGGGGTCTTGACCACCAAAACGGCTTGGATTTTAATTATGCTGAAATAACTCGGGGGTCATGACCACCAAACTGGCTTAGAATTAAATTATGCTGAAATAGCTCAGGATCTTGACCACCAACCTGGCTTGGATTTTTATTATGCTGAAAAAGCTTGGGATCTTTACCACCAAACTGGCTTGGATTTGAATTATGCTCATAGTTCGGGTTCTTGACCACCAAACTGGCTTGCATTTTAATTATGCTGAAATAGCTCAGGATCTTGACCATCAAACTGGCTTTGATTTTAATTATGCCGAAATAGTTCAGGATCTTCACCACCAAACTGGCTTGGATTTTAAATATGCGGAAATAGCTCGAGGTCTCGGCCATGAAACTGGCTAGGATTTTAATTATGCTAAAAAAGCTCGGGTTTTTGACCACCAAACTGGCCTTGATTTTAATAATACCGAAATAGTTCAGGATCTTGACCACTAAACTGACTTGGATTTTAAATATGCTGAAATACCTCAGGGTCTCCCCCACAAAACTGGCTAGGATTTTAATTATGCTGAAAAAGCTTGGGGTCTTGATCACCAAACTGGCCTGGATTTTAATTATAATTTATACCGATATAGTTCAGGATCTTGACCACTAAACTGACTTGGATTTTTATTATGCTGAAATAGCTCGGGGTCTCCGCAACCAAACTGGCTTGGATTTTAATTATGGTTAGAAAGCTTGGGGTCTTTACCACAAAAATTGACCACCAAACTGGCTTGGATTTTAATTATACCGAAAAAGTTCAGGATCTTGACCACTAACCTGACTTGGATTTTAATTATGCTGAAATAGCTCGGGGTCTCTGCCACCAAACTGGCTTGGATTTTAATTATGGTGAGAAAGCTCGGTGCTTGACCACAAAAATGGCTTGGATTTTAATTATGCTGAAATAGCTTGGGATCTTTACCACCAAAGTGGGCGGGGCCCTGGGGTGGGTAATGTGAACATGGATGGTCGAGACACTGTGTTGTCATAAGAAATCTTAAGTATTAATTTGAAGTCAATTGGTGAAAAATGGTGCGGCAGAGGCCGACGCGTATTCCCATGCCGCATGTTTGACCCAGGGGGCGCCCCAGGGTTGGTAATGCGGCCATGCATGGTTGAGATTGACCGTAACTATTGTCTTAAGAGATTTCGAGTGCTTGACAGGTTAATGTAAGCCATCATGGAGACGGGTGGTTAATGTGGGTTGGTGGTAATTTAAAAGATGAAGTTTCAAAAATAATTATAAAAATAAAATTGGGGGGGGGGGGATTCTGGGGTGGGGCATGGGGGATAGTTTGGGTGCAGTGCATTGTGGTATGTCAGGTAAGTGTTGTTTTGTCAAAGTATGAATCAAATGTGCTCATAAATAAAGAAGTTATGGCAATTTAAGCAAAATGTTCAATTATCTAAGTATAAAAGGGGCAATAATTCTGTCAAATGCTTGATACAGTTTTCTGCTCTTGTTTATAGATTGGGATCATGTTGGTAAAGAAGTATGCAAAATATGAAAGCAATATGGCAAAGGACATAGAAAATATTTGAGGTGGTATGCAAACTTTAACATAGATTTATCAATAATATGCATATTCTAAGTATAAAAGGTTAATAATTCTGTCAAAATGCTTGATTCAGTTGTCTGCTCTTGTTTATAGATTGGGATCATGTTGGTAATGAAGTATGCAAAATATGAAAACAATAAGTCAAAGGACATAGAAAATATTTAAGGTGGTATGCAAACTTTAACATAGATTTATCAATAATATGCATATTCTAAGTATAAAAGGGGCAATAATTCTGTCAAAATGCTTGATACAGTTGTCTGCTCTTGTTTATAGATAAGGGTCATGTTGGTAAAGAAGTACATGTATGCAAAGTATAAAAGTAATTTGTAAAAGGACAAAGAAAATATATGGGGTAGTACACAAACTTTAACATGTGCACGCTAACGGTAACGCCGACGTGATCAGGATAGCTCCATTATATATATTTCATATATATTAGTCAAGCTAAAAATAAGTGAAAATCTCTGACCTGTCTCCACCCCATCCCCTTTAACTTTTGACCCAGGGGTCAGATCAAAATTCCATATAGTGCAGGGTCGCACATAATGCTCATAGCTACCATGTGTTTAAGTTTCAAGGTTCTAGTGCTAATGGTGTAGGAGATAGTGGCTAGGACAGACGGACAGACTGATGGTGGAGATAACCACAATGAACCTGTTAACAGCCAACTAACGCTGCCAACAAAGCACAAGCTTTACGTGTCAGGATGCGGCACTATCTATACAAACTGCATAAGGAATTACAAGACGCTTAGGGTTTGAGGGACACCAAACCTGATTATGAGTCTTCCACACCTTAAGCATCTTAATAACCCTTTGCATGCTGGGAAATTTGTCGTCTGCTAAAATGTCGTCTGCTGAATTTCTAAAATTAGCATTTTCTTCAAAAAATTTTCAAAGAATACTATCAGAATAGCAAACAGTTTGGATCCTGATGAGACGCCACGTTCTGTGGCGTCTCATCTGGATCCAAACTGTTTTCAAAGGCCTTTAAAATTCGGTTCCCGCACTGAAAGGGTTAAATATACTTATTTGCTTGTGTACATGTACCTGATAATAAATTATTATTATTACCTGTTTTGGCATCAACAAGCTTTATCAATTGGCCCTCAAATTTTGCACATAAACGCTACACGATCAACCAATATGCCTTTTCATTTCAAGTCGGAAAGCAATTTAGCCCTTATTCGGCCATTATAGGGTGGAGCAGGGCTTTTTTTCCTTCTTTGCGAGTGGCCCTGGAAGGACATTTCACAATTTTGATAGGGACAATTCACAAACCTAACAGGGCCGTGAATTTTTACAAAATTGGCCGTTTTTCACAATTTCAACAATTTCACGGCTCAGTTTTTCACAATTTTAAGAAGTTCGCGACTCAATTTTTCACAATTTTGAATAGTTCGCGACTCAATTTTTCACAATTTTGAAAAGTTCACGAATCATTTTTTCACAATTTTGAAAAGTTCATGACTCATTTTTTCACAAAGTGAGGGTGCCAGGGCCGCTTCACAAAGTCAGGAAAAAAAGCCCTGGGGTGGAGGATCTATTTAAAATACAACTATTCCAGATACAAAAATATGAATTCATTTATTTAATGCACTTATTTTCTTCTCTTTTGCTACGAAATGACCATAAACCAGCTTTCCCAGTCATATTTTGCACTAGCAGATGATATTTCTTTTTTTACATATGAAAGGTAAAAAGAAATTCAAGCAGCATTTTATAATATAAATTTTAAAATGCACTCAATCATGCACTTCCAAACAAAATTATTGTAATTCTGTTATTTATAATCATATTAATAATGCCTCATTTTTCTCAAGTTTATGGTTTACTATCTTTTTTTCCCAATTTTATGGTTTATCTTGATTATTTTCTGAATTCAAAAGGCACTGGCTTAAAAAAACTGTCTATGCATGTAACTGTATATTGAAATCTCTTTATGAGTGATTATAAATGCATGATAAAATTCTAACATGTTATGTAATAGATAAATCTATATTGTTTGTATTTTTTCGTAAACATTATTAGCCACCGTTGTTGTCAAACATATATTTTTGTTTTTATTAATGACGTTGTTTCACAGATTACTGTAACAGAGCTACAGATAAGGTGGGCATTTGTGCAAATACCCAATGTAAAATTGCCGATTACGCATAGAAAAATAAAACCATGCGTTCCGAAACCCCATTGAAATTGCCGATTACGCATATCATATTTTTCCTTTGCATAACGAGTAAATTTGTCCCGGAAATACCCTGGTCCGAAATACCCGGATTCTTTCCGCTTTGTTCAAGCGCTTTCAGTATAACCTTCAGTACAATAATATGTACGGAAAAAAGTGTCTTTGTGACTACGTGTTATTGTTGTGAAAATGTCGAAATCGTGAGGCCTTAAAAATGGAAACATCGTATCCTAGGCACAAAGAAACTCAATTTTAAGATATTTAACCGCAGGCAACACAAAATCAGAAGCGGAAAATATAGTGAAACTAATTCTTGACGATATTATGTCGGAGGCAATTGCTGTCAGTGCTTACATTGTAAGAAAACTGGTGGAAAAAATCGTTGAACTTTTTTTTTGAATCAAGACTGTATATTATGGATACATCTACATAATTACACAAAATCTCTGAAACTAATCAATTAAGAGTGGAACTACAACCAGCTTATTCAGATAAGCAGGTGAGAATTTAAGACAATGAACATACCCAATTTTAAAACAAAGGTACCCAATTGTCAATTAAAGTACCCGTTGTGGGTACCGACTTTTTTGTACCCAATTGAATATGAAAATACCCAATTGAACTCAAAAGTAGTGGGTATTAACCCAATTACTCAGAAAAGTTATCTGGAGCTCTGCTGTAACGTACAATCTTTATACGGAATGAAGGAGTTTTTATTTACAAGTACACTTTTTGTATTTTTTTGATAGTCTACTTAATTTTTGTTTTACTGTTAAATAAAATAACGCCGCACGCGTCAGACTAATGTCGTTAAAATCTAGAGTTTAAATGAAATTATGTCACACGATATACGTATAAAAATATTTAACTGCATGTCCGACTTGTCGTCATTAAATTCAAGTCGTCATTAAATTCAAGATTTAAAATGAAAATACGTCACAAGATATATGTACTTCATACCATACGAGTTTTTTAGGATATTTTCAGATCTGAATACTGGTATTTTACGTGTTAAACTTTAACTGTAATGTATCGCAGATTCAGAGATGTATGTTTTGTTGTAAAGGTCATTTAACCCAACATATCTCAGACACAAAGAGTGTCCAAATTTGTGCAAACAATTAAATTAAAACTAAGACATTTATCGATTGTCATTACCTGCTGTATAATTTATTTGTGTACTGACATATATTCAATTGTGGTGAAATCAACCGGGATCACCTTGGTGAGAATCTGGTGGAAAAATCACTGCACTAACCTGAGACATCAGTCTGTCATGATTGATTGCTCAGTTGTACATATTTTTCTAATTCTGGCTACCATAACTTTAAATGTCGCTTTTTATGATTTTTGACTGGCGCGACTTTATAGTTATGGACCAACCCCATTAGGAAAGTCAACCAGAAAATGCCGAAAAGTCGACAGTTAAAAAAGACCAGGTCCAAAACAGCTTTTAAATGCAGTTATTGGCCCATATCAATCACTTGATTGGAAAGATTTACATTTTTCACATTAAACTGATACATTCTTTCACAAAATACTATCTTAAACATTTAAAATTTATCTATTCTGCTCTTACATATCGAGAAAAACAGCGATGTGACAGACTTTCTTGAAATGCGAATCTCCCGAGATTTCACGGTCATATGATGGTATTTCTACTTTTAGTAACATACCATGTGCTCAAGTGTTTTCAAATTCAGAATGACATTTCCCGGTATTTTAGAATATTCTGGCTTGTTTTGTGAACAAATTGTAGTGTAAATACAAACTCAAAGTAAATATTTAAAACTACCCGATTCACACTGAAATCATTTTTATAATCCACCAGACTTGTTGTTAATCACAAATAATAGATTTCAGAAAACGAAAGTAATGTTTACAATTTCAGCAAAAAATGTCAAGGTCGTTCGAAAGTATCCAAATTAAAACTAGTCTTGGACAAAGCGACAATGGCGTCAAAATTGTGAATTTCAGACTGATGAGAGTTATTTTCATCTATTGTAAGATGCATTTGAAACATTTGAACCTTAAAATATTCCTCGGTGCAGTAATTTATATTCATTCACAAATATATGTAGAAATGTATCCAAGAAAATGAGTATTCTTTGATTTATAGCATGACATAAATATGTTACGACTCTGGTTGACTTTTGATACGGGGTTGGCTTCATCATACAGGTATGTCAATACTATATCAGTGTCCAACAAATTTCTTATTGCATGTTATAGATATTACATGTATGTGCACATGTATTTGTACTTAAATTCGGACAGCACGTTAAGTTGGAAACGTAAATAAAGCGTTTAGATGATCAATACGACTGACTCGTATGGTGTTAATCAATGCAATTGCTCTTTTTAACAACAAATACCGAGTTTCAAGAAATCAAGAGTATTAAATCATTTATTTACTTGTGTCCGACTTTAAGTTCTGTCCGAATTTACGTATTGCATCCGTATGTTACGACACTAGTGTGCAGTCAGTATACAATACAATAATTGTTTCAATAATGAAGGAACTGATACAGTGTAACGGTAACGATACAGCGTGTTTACATTATATTTTATTAAGAGGAAATGTCAATGCCAAATAATTCGCGAGATACCCCGGTACTTTAGTTGAAATTCACAACGAAACTTTTAATGGAAACTAAATGATCTCAATGATGTACCCGCTACGAAATTTTTATTTACAAATAAATACACCCATGCCAATTTGTGCGCGCTTTTTATCTGGACCAGGGGCCTATACGTTTGTATAGGTCCCTGTCTGGACAAAGAAATTCATTTATTAAATGTAGAACTTTGTAACCTAAAATAGCTGTACACAACGTGTGCAAACCGTCGCAGGTGATTTACGCAAGTTGCAATTGAACGGTCCTGATTGGGAGCTTATTTCATCATATCTTTAAATAGAATCATATGCCGAAATTCAATTGACACTTTAGAAAATTTCAAACGTTTGTGTTTATGACTCTCATCGTCTATATTACCCTCCCATAATTTGGTTTAAAAAAAATTAAATTGGGCATATATGGGATTATTGATTAACAGTCGATCAATCCAATTATTAATTGACAATGCAAACTAATTAGCAGGTGTTAACCGCGTTGTTATTAATATTCATTTTTCGGTTTCGTTACCGTTTTGAAGAATCCGCTATTGTTTTGATTTATTTAATGTTCGGCATCCTTGGATATTTAACGACATCAAAAACGTAGTCGCTCTTACTCATTGTTGCGGTTAACAAAGAATTCCAAACTGCGAAATGATGTTGCATCATGTGCGCCAACTATCCAACCGGCTCTCATTATATTATTAGCAGACGACAAATGTTGATTCTGATTGAATGATTAAAATGCACTCTTACTGTTTACGACATTACCGCAAGTGATCGGTGATTGATAAGATAATTGATTGCACTTTGTTATCGGATTATAAACAAGACACGGTGTAGAAACACATGGTCAGCGTGTTTATTCTACGTATGTCTGTCAATAAAACGGGCTACCGCTCTTATAGATTTATAGTAGCCCGGCGGGCGTCAGCTGAAACATTTCAGTAGCCCGATGAAAAAATTCTGTAGCCCCCGGGCTCCGGGCAATGGATTTGTCGGACACTGCTATATAAATTGTACACTGAAGTTTCTTTAGCTAATATTTTTCTTATGTTGACAGACCATTGACATTGCTGGGGTTTGTTGAGATAAATACTTATTATCATCAGGGGCAGGAAGACATTATAGACATTAAACAGCGTATCATTACGTAGACAACAGTTGCACAACTGTATGCGTAAAAGGTAAATCAGTATATTAATAATTATGTTGACAACTAGCTTACGTAGCAACGTCCGAAAATATGAAATATCCGACATCTATTTCAATATTTAAAATTCAAGATATAATGACTACTGAACTGTTTTACTTTAAGGAAAAAACAGTAAAAGTATGTTTTTTATGAAAATGAAACACAACAAACAATATACTTATCATGATAACGGCTAAACGACTTATTATCCCAATATAACACTGTCATTGAATCGCACATTTCAATTAAAAATTATTCCCCTTGAATGTTAATGCATATTGATATAACGAATTCATCAAACGTTATCAAACATGAGTAATTTGCATTGCATCGGATTCCCACAATATTATGTGGATGTAAATCGGATCCGGTTGTTGTTTATGTGTCAAGCTCATTTTGCCAGTGAGATACTTAAATTTCTTGCGTAGTAAAATCGGCTAGATTGAACTTTACCGGTACGCAGTTGTTTACCACTATCAAATCTACTGTAAAGTACACAAAGATACTTACATAATTCTGCCGTATCTGTCTGAATAAACATCCGCTGCACAAAATATAGACATTTGTATTAATGATTATTAAACACAATCATATTTTTCTGTGTTTATTGAATTAATGACACTGAGTTTCTTTGTCGCGTTACAAGATGGCGGATGTCTAACGCTGTTTGTGAAGTGACGTCACAATGTTTATTTGAGCGCGTGCCCGTTCCCACAAAAAAAGTTTAAACACAAAATACTCGAAAACTTGATTTTTCCCAGGTATAACGCCTACGCCAACAGGTAGATCGCATTCTGGTCCATATACATGTCAAATTTCAGCAAACGTGTTCGGCCAGTTTTTAAGGCGCTCAAATCGCGGCTATATGCCTCAACTTAACGAAACTTAGCCCCCTTTATCATTCGTTCGATTGAACGTCATCAATGATGACGTCCAATACATCACTCATTCCATATTTTTGTTGAATGCAAGTGTGAACTGGTGTGTAAACTTAAAAATTTACATGTTGTCGTCAGTATTTTCAAAAGTCAATCACAGGACCATAATTTGAATATGAGAAGGAATGTTTGGAATCTTTTTTGTTTGTATCGGTATTTCTTCTTAAATTTTATTTCGTTTTGAATGGCTTGTGCACACAATCTTGTTGGTTTTCGATTCACTTTATCTGTCGTCTCTTAACATTTGGAATTGTTAATGGAATGACCATTTTATATGTTTGATTCTAAAATATTCAATAATAATAGCTGGCTTTATTGGTAATTCGATTTTACAGGCCTGCCCCTTTAATGTTTTTATTTTTTATTTTACAGTACTGCCCCTTAAATTATATTTGATTTTTTTGACGTCATGGTGTCATCGCTTCTAACTTGTTCGGAAATTATTTCAAATGCTTTGCATTGACCGTTCCAACAGTTTTGATCATGTATTGTTTATAATAAGTGTTCGTAGGGGTGTGATTTTACCTCTGTTCAGCTGATTTCCTCGCTTTCAATGTCGAATTAAATTTAAAATTGTTGTAAACTTTGATGGATCTATATAGAAACGAAGTGTTTAGTTGAAAACTTGCTAGCGGGGGGGGGGGGGAGGGGTATGGCAATTTCCTCCCCTGAGGTGAGTTTTAAATCACACCACTGATTAGAACGGAATAAAATAAGTGGATCAGAACAAAAATAGATGTCCTGTTGATATGGTTTCATTCTATAAATAAGAATAGAAAGTATGATCATCAATCACAACTAGTAAATGTCCAAGTGTTCTGCAAATGTGCCCGGCATCAGAATCGCGACCGTCCCACGTCACCCGCGTTCACTGTGAAACACCTGGAAAGCAGTCATTTCTGTCGCATAAAACATTCCGGGGGCGTGTTTGCATACAGTCGGACCCCCCTTAACTTCCTCGGCTTTTGTGTTCCTTAGGCTACGCAACTGTTGTGTTTTAGAAGAAGCGAAATAACTTTACAACGATATGATCGCACGTCAGTTTCAGGCAAAATAAATTAGTATCTCAATTTACATGGACTCTTCATGAAGTCTTATCGCGATATCGTGCTTTCAACGAAATGGCATTATGGAAAATCGCTTATCATGTATCCATTTCTATTTCTGTTAAATGTAAAGCAAACACATCACTGAGTTAGTAACCCATGATGGAACAAATGAAAAGTAGACCAATCAGACTTCGTTTCATGCATGTTTATAAAAAGTATATGTATTAAACCAATTTTAAGTCTACATAGTTCATACAACTTTTCCATTTTTCTTAACACATATACTAGGAATGACGGTTTACATAAATACTGGCTATCAATGAAAATGAAAGTAAGTGAAAAAGTTGTAGCACATAATTATTTAAATGTACTACTTCCAAAATACTATGCATGTATGTTGCATAATGATTTATAATACATTTACATTATTGAAAATGTATATATATATATTAGCAGTCCTAAGCAAACCAAGCGCAGCATGAATAATGCAGATCCATTAGGACATGAAGCTGTAATATGTATGCAATGATGTGATTTATAAAGACTATACAACTAGTCATTTGACAAAAGATCAATATGTATGCTCAAAATAGATCTTACATATTGAATAAAGTGCATAAATATAAACATTGAGCACCCCATGATTGTGCTACAGCAACAATACTTTGACAGCTTTTGACTTCAGAAATATATGATGTTTGATGTAGAAGGAAAGAAAATTTTGAAAATCAAAAACCTTTATTCAGAAAGTATCATAAAGTATGATTTACATATAATCATAATAGTATTTTCTATTTGAATTTAAACTTCCCATTGATTTACAAAATTACATGGGCATTTCCCGTTCTCGTCATGCTTTTTCTTATCAGTTGATTATCTATTACTCCATGGCGCGTTTATGGCGGTTACACGCAGGCGTAGGTCGGCAGACATGCCCTTGTGACCTTCAAGGAGAGCTGTGTTACTCGATTTCAACGTAAAACGCAGTGGACTATTTTCATGATTCATAAATGTTATTTAAAGTATACTCTTCCGCCGACTCTTTCACGGCGCCGCCAACTCTTTCTCGGCGCGGAGGCGACAATGTGGCAGTTATCAGGTGTTTACTACCTTATCAATTTTGCTTGCAAAAGATGGTTCAAACCTTAGTTGTTCTCAAGCGAACAACAAAATAGGAACCTCATTGATCCGAAAACGGGTGGAAAATAAAAATGCTGCTTCTCGATGCGATATTTCATTTCTTAGTGCATTCGCACAGTCTTGTCAGGAACTACCCTGTCCGCTATTACTTCACACAAGACTTCATTGTCTGATTAGTGAACCGAGTTTCAATAGATTTCCGATTCCAGCGACCCTAGAGGACTATTATTTTTGTAGAATTCGATTAACGCGTCACGTTTTGACATTCTTCTTTTCTTTTTCTGTATACATAGGCACATTATGATGTGATCGTTTTAGAAGCGCGTTTGGTTTGTGATTGATTATGGGGTAAGTGTTAGGTTCGTCTAGTTTAAACCGCAAATAATTCGCATTGATCATTCCAACAGTTTTGATCATTTAGAATAAGTGTTCTCAGGGGTGTGATTTATCCTCTTTTCAGCTGATTTTTTTCCCTTTCAACGTCGAACTAATTTAACAAATAGTTGTAAACTTTGATGGATCTGTATAGATCTATATAAAAACAAAAAGTTTAGTTGAACCTTGTTTGGGGGATTCGGTACGGCATTTTTCTCCCCTGAGTTCGTTCTTAAATCACACCCCTGAAATACGTAATAAAAAAATAGATATCCAGTTGATAGCGTTTCATTATTGAAAACAGGGAGCTAAGAATACAAAGTATGATCATCTATCACAACTAGTTATTGTCTGAGTGTTCTGCAAATTTGCCCGGCATCAGAACCGAGAACGTCCCACGTCATCCGCGTTCAAAGTGAATAACCATGAAAGCTGAATTTTTTTCTGTTGCAGAAAACATTCCGGGGACGTGTTTGCATACAGTCGGATCCCCCCTTAACATTCTCGGCTTTTGTGTTCCCTTAGCTACGCCACTGTTCTGTACGAAGAAGCGAAATACCTGCAATGTTATGATCGCACGTCCGTTCCCGGCGAAATAAATAATTATCTCAAATTATAATAACTTCATGAAGTCTAATCGCGATATCGTGCTTGCAACGAACTGGCTTTACGGAAACCCATTATACATATATCCATGTATACACCAGCGCGTAATCGATAATAGCATAAACTAGAACATAAACCATCTAGTTTCGTTTTCACTTATCAAGTTATAATGGCTGTAAATTAGATTTACATGTAATAAAGGGATCTAAACATGCTAGCGGACTTGTAAAGGCGATCTGCGCTATTGTGAAACCATCATTTGTGATTGCATACCTACTTACTTATAACATTCGGGTGATCTTCGCTTGTGATAACAAACCTAAAGATAAAATGGCGACAAAAGAAGACACACCTGTGTTACAGAAAGGTTCAGACGCGTTATTCGACTATTGTTGTTGTGTGTGCGATGACAATGATACACTAACAGAGGCGCTGTTCTATTGTGAGAGTTGTTGTAAGTGGTACTGTGACCAGTGTGTGTCTCTTCATGGTCAGATGTACAAGAAACACACAACGCTTGGGAAGAGTGAGCAAGTAAAATGGCCGGTCGCCAGGGGCGTAGCAGAGCTCTTGACAAAATGTGAGGAACACAAAGGGAAAATGATTGAAATGTTCTGCGCGGACCATAGTCATTTGTGCTGTACGACGTGTGTACTGCTCGATCATAGGTAAGTAGATTTCAATATTTGAATTTAGAGACTTAAATTACGTGTTCATTTAATTTAAATGTACCATTTGATGATCAATCATCCGAAAATTAGGTTATTTGACATAGATATAATTACCAATCGTCTTTAAAGTGACTTAATTTGATGTTTCGCTACTGTTGAGTTCATTCATTGGTATTTTTTCACGCTGTATTTGTCGAAGGCTTGAACATTTTTTACGAATTATGAATACTAATCAGTAATAATGACCATGTGTATATATGCGTAAGTCACGTGTTTAACCAATTATTTAATACGAAAAATGTCGTTTGTGTTAATGCTTAAACTTTTACTTTTTTCAAGTTTCGATATTAACATCAATATATATCTTACATAACAATATGTGAACGAACAGCATTAGATCATATGCGACATATTGCTTAATCACTCAATGAGCATATAATAAAGTAAAAAAAAAGATTTATTTAGGCAATGTAACAAGGTTACTCAAATAACCAGTGGGGAACACAAAAAGGAACATGACGATCTACAAAAGCTGACAACCGACATCATTAACTTGACACAGCGTCTCAGAAAACTGGTAGAACAGAAAGAGTGCAAAGTCAAGTCACTTCAGTGTGCGTACGACAACATTATAGAAGAGATCACTCTCGTGCGTCAGAAATTTAATGCCGCATTAGATTTACTGGTGCAGCGTACTATAAATGAAGGAAGACAAGTGGTAGCTCGTCTGAAAAAATCACTGCAAGCTGATGTATTCTCGGGTAAAGCTGCTCTGAAAAGGATTCAATCCCTCCAAGATGCGTCCGATAAAATTGCGCCACACGATTCAGAATTATCTACCGTTGCATTTATGAAAATCGAAAATGAGCTGTTAACCTCTGACTCAATTTTACGCGAGATGGACTCAAAATCTGATTTCACTTTATCATTTACCCTTGACAAAAATATTGAAAATTGTTTAGCTACAATGACAACGCTTGGCACTATTAACACTTCAAATAGTAGCACAGTTATTGCAACAACAAGAAATTCACATTACAATATAAAGCTAAGTGGTGAAGCAACATGTGAGATACGATGCATATGTGAGATGCCTAACGGTAATGTCATTATTGCCGACGCTAAAAACAACAAGATAAAGATACTTGATAAACACTTCCATGTGGTCAGTTACTATGATATGCCAGCATGTCCTTTCTACGTGTGTCAGATAACAGACGCTGAAGTGGCTGTTGCAGTTTATAATTGGAAAAGCGTACACGAGATTCACGTACTTGCACTGACAAATGATACTATGGTTGAGAAAGAAATATTTAAGCTGACACATCCATGCACCGGAATTCGACACTATAATGGTCATTTGTACGTTGCATCCACACAAGCGTTATACCGGTACACAATGACGGGCATGCTGCTGGACAAGATGTATGAAGACACATCGGGTTATTGCACAGGTTTACATATGATTTTATTATCAAATTAATGTAACTAATACAGATCAGCGAATTTGAATTAATGGTATCATATGTCGATTGTTAATAAATTTGTTTGATTATCGTCGGCCATATTCATATGTTGGTATAAGATTGCGGGTATACAATGTTTGCAGTGAAATCTGATATACATGTGTTAAACATTTAGTTATTTATCACATTATTTATTACATTATTTATAAGTCATAACAAATTTAATGAATACTATAAGAATTTAAATTTGTATCATTATTAAGTATTATAATAAAAAACAAATGAAAGTAAAATGGTGTAGATGATATTGTTTGTACGCTTGTGTTTGTTTGCATGACTTATTCTGTCTGATCCGTTACACAAACGAGCTACTAGCTATGTATTTATAAAGTCCAGTTCTACTTCACAGTCTACAGGTTTGCACTGAACGCGAATGGTGATCGGATTCATGTCATCGACTATACAAATCACAAGGTCCTGACCCTGAACATGAGTGGACAATTCCTTTCGTCCTTCGCTGACCCAGAACTTCAATGCCCGATTGACGTACAAGTGACAGAGTCAGAACAAGTGTTGGTGTGTGGATACGCTTCAAAGAACATCATTCAACTCAACAGCGAGGGGACAGAGAAAATTGCTAATGTAGCTTCACTGAAGGAAGGAACGCAACTTTTGTCCATCTGTTGCTCGAGACAAACTGGTTCCATATTTGTAGGAAGATATAGAAATGATGACATTGTAGTGTATGACAAAAAATGACATAACGTTGAGTGTATAACTTAACACTTTTCTTTTAAAGTAATCCATTTGTGATAAAAACTAGCAGAACTACCGATTAAAAATTGACGCATAGTGAAAATAGGTAATATCTCTATTGGCATGACATGTGCGCTATAACTGAAATTTAATGTTATATTCATATCTTTATGAACAATGAACTATGATTTATTGTTCATTTTATATAACATGCTTCCTTTTTAAAGTAGTAATACACCTATATTACTATTTATATCACATTGTACGTTCACAAATTTTATCGAGAGAGTGCCTTTGGTTTGATTTTGTTTTATTGAAATGTTATGCCACTTCCCGACGCCCGACAGTATCTTACTTTGACACTTATTCATATGTGCGGGAGTTGACCGTTGTTTGCATCACTTTTCTGACATTCATATAGCCCTACCTATCAGACTCATTTTTTTCTGTCCGCGACATCTTTTTCGCGAGGCAAAATTCTAGCTCACTTGAGCAACATTAACACTTCGACGACAATGCTATATTGAATGATTGTGCATATACACGCAAAATACGACAGGGAAGTTATTAATTTGTAGCGAATTGTTCTCCATGTTCTTGCCTTGTATATACATAAATATAAATATAAATAAATAAATTTATATATATATTTATATACATATATAATTAGAAATTAGACAATTATAAATAAGTATATATATATATGAGAAAGAAATTGTTCAAAGAGTGCAAACAATAAGTTTTTTTTATACTCTAGCGCTTTCGACTATAAATCTTTTGAACAATTTCTTTCTAATATATATAATATGCTGTTTTATACTTGTTTTTCATATATGTATTAACTGATTTATGATACATAAATCAATGATTGAACTGTGTTTCAAAAGATTACACCACTTTTTGAGTACATGTATGTAAATATTGTTGTAGGTTGATGGGAGTGCTTTAGTATTACTTATTGTGTAACTACTAGTATTCTTTTACGTGCAAATAAATGTGAAGTATTTTATATTGCCATACATTACCATAAACTGTTGTAAACATGCACTTAATATGCTTAAATTATTTACATGCGTTTGCTAGCGGTAAAGCCTAGAAAGATAATGACTGAGCTATAAATAAGCTAATATGATTACTGACATAGCTGTGTTGTTTGTATGTGATATTTCAATAAATAAATAAACAAATATAGATGATACATAACATTAAGTGTGTTTGAATTAACATCGTTACTATACAGTTACAAACTAATATCATGCAGTTTAGACTCTGATTTATGAATGAATAGTTACACCATGGCTAGTAGTGGCGACATAATTTAACCTACCGATAGGCAACACAAGTATATCAGAGTAAGTTAAAACCCTGCGAGATACCTGTAATCGCAATTTCAATTTTCCAAAAAAAAAATTCCGTCCTTCTGTTCCACAAAGTTATACATTGATAATCTTTATTTGGCACATAACATTTGTTTCATTATGTTAAATCAGTTTTTGCTAGAATGAACTGCTTTAGCCAGCTTTAGTTGAATTGAGACATTTGATTGTTCCTGTGCAGGACTAGTAGTTGGTGTCATAATAGTGATCTAAAGAACACTCCCACTAAAGGTATCAATACTGAGACCTCCAAGTCGCTAAGCGGACACAATACCCACAACGATAAAGCCACCAGACCAGCTTTAAATTCCAAAGGATACAACAGCAATCATAAGATATTAGCCCTAAAAAATAGGCATTTGCAAAACGTGTGTTTGTAACGAGCGAAATATAAGATTTATTTATTAGATGCATTACTTGCATTTTTATTGAAACAATTGTAATGATTTGTGATGTCCATATATTTATTACAATACATGGATAGTTTTTGCCCTTAGGTAAGGTATCACCTATAATCATATAAGCGTGTATCAAGCATAACCAACTTGGTTTAATTGCTGTCGATGAATCGCAAATGGAAATAAAACACGTATTCGATAATGTATGTAAAAAGTTTACTCCAGTAAATCGTAAACGTATGTGTTGAAAGCAATACACATGATTAAATGCTATAATTATCTTAAACGTGTTACAATTCTAATCAATTAACACTTTGATATGCATCGATCATTATGAATTGCAGAAGTCGTAGTTTATCGCAGTTTCTAATTAATTTTTAATATATAGTGACTTGATGTTTATCGAATCTTTTCTATTAAATATACACTGACGTACTCGTTCTGTGTCGATAAAGTTTATTTGCAAAAATATAAAAACAATTCAATGAGACATTCATCCACAAAATTATACGAGCTTTATTGTTAATGTTTTCCATAGTTTTTATGCATGGTACTGTACTATATACAATTAAAATATCGAATAATGCTCGACTGTTTGATTTGAGGCCAATCTCCATACACATAATATATTTTCACGACAATGTAAACTTGATATTACATTGCAATATTTACCAGTTTCGTATCCAGGAGGAATACTAGGAAATAAGCACAGAAACTTATAACTCATCCCTGATATATTTCGACCAATAAGTTCTTTTTAAAAGTTTGTTTTAATTAATTGACTACTTATTTATCTAACATAACATAAAAAAGCATATTGACGTCAAAAGGCATGTATACATGACATGGCATCACGACTTCAAAACAGCAGTGTCGCAAATCAGCGCTAAAACAATCACATGCTTATATACAAATTGTAAATGCACTATAATGATCGTAATAACAATACAGTTATTATTATGAAATAAAATTTGTCGAATAATCACATGATCGTTTACAATCATTTAACTGAAGACTCACAAGGATTAGCTTACAATTACACAATTTTATAAGAGAAGTGCACGCCTATAGATCTACTCAAACTATGTATGATTGATGAGCTTTTATTCATTCATATATTTATCTACATCGGCTAAAATCACATATTATAGGTTAGTGTTGTTCTGTGCCTGACTCAACCTTGTATTGTCAGGGGCAGGTAATCCATGCTATTGTTGTACTTCCTTTCAAGAAATTGTAGTAAATAACTGTTTGTTTAGGATTAAACAATTATGAAACACACATACAATGGATCTATTTAAAGAACGGCATTTTAAATTCGATCATTAGGATAGTGACTGAAATATATCATAGAGCACGAAAGAGCTTATGTCTACTCTTATTCTAAACAAGGATATATACTGTTTGTTTGTTCGTCTCTGTTCTGAAATATACTTAAACAATCGCCTTGAAAATACGTAACGATTTACGAAGAATGTTACCTCTTTTCGTTTTACATGTGAATGTTCATTACAAATACGTTAATGAAATGACAATGCATTTATATAATAAATGAAAAAATATAATCAATGTTTAATATGTTGTAATTCAATCTTTGCGACTAAGGTATCTCTGCAACTTTGTATCCATACACGGGCGGCAACACCTCTAAATTGAAGTATTTAGCACTCGCCGTATTGTCATAATTTAACGAGTTTAGATGAACTATTGGATAGACAGATTGCGCCCCGTACGAGGGTTCGTTTCATAACATATACGACCAGAAAAAGATTTTCATGAAATATTGATGTTCGTTTAAACTTGGAATAACGGTAATTTAGTGATGATATATCACACTATATAGTATATAAATATTTATATTATATACACTTAATGACTTTGCACTTGTTAATGGAAGGATATAAATTACATGCTTAGTTATACAAAGTGCGAGCAGATGGTTAATGGTAACTTTTAATGTTAATATTAACTGTTGAATGAAGTTATTAATCATGAAACATGTAAGATTTTTAGAAAGTGTTTTCATAATAGAGAGTTGACACGAAACCCTTTTAGTATTTTCTTCTATTGCGAGTGTAACCATTCACTAAGATGCCAATCGAACAGAATCCATGCACTTTGAGATAGAGAATCGGGTCACTTTGTTTGTGACGTGAAGCGAAGCAAATGTCATTTATTGAAGATAGCATTATATCCCAAATACAATTTACCGCATTTAATCGATTATCACAACGGTTGTCCTAAATATTTCTATTTATAAAATTCTACTTCTACTTCTTACTTAAATAAATAACTATATTTGGATGCTTTTGTTAATAATACCAAATAGGCCAAACACTTTCTGCAACTGACAACAAATTTTTACCGTATATAAAATAATGTTTATGTTCTCTTTCGCTACATTTTTAAAACAAAAGTTTCTTCCTTTAAGACACCATATATATTCTTCAGGCTTGTGACGCTTAATTCCCAAGAGCACGTGGCGCAAGGACATGTTCAACACTTTGAATAGCTATTGTCGGATATATGTATTGTGCATCAATGCATTCGAACAATTGATGCAAAGTGGACAATAACGCGGCAATAATATATTCATTCTGATGCGTTGTTGTTACATAGTTATGATTATTATGAAGTTCTGAGTATTTTGTTAATGTTATTATAAAAATGTATTAATGAAATCTTTAATATCGTTAATAAAATGCAATGGTTTTGTTTTTACAAAGGTAATACATGTATTAAAATATTCACAGCGTACACAAATACAATGACGAAAATTTGCATGGAACATTTTATCTGTCAAAATGTCATTATTAATGCTATATATATATATATATATATATATATATATATATATATATATATATATATATATATATATATATACTCTTTTGTAAGTAATAAAGTAGTGCTCAACTGGAATATATATCAAAATATTTTGAGTATTCGTTTTGGATACCTATACTGATATGCGCAGTAACATAACACAGTTGTATTTAACGAACTTGGTAAAAAAGCATTCGAATTAATTACATATTGCGGAATAATGATAAAAGAAACATTTGGAAGGGGAATATTATATTACATTCACAGAAAACGGAGAAACTTAAATATATAAAAGGCACCATGTATGCATATTCTTGATTTCAAAAATAACAGAAGCTTAATAAACATTTTTTTCCTGTGCTTTGTTTTTATTTTCAGCCGTGCTCGGTGAAACGGGGTTTAATGCATGCATGTGCAAACAATCCAGTTTAGGCGGAAAGTTTCGTCCCTAATTATCCTTAGGCTGAATGCACAGGCTAATCTGAGACGACACTTTCCGCCTTAACTTGATTTTTCCTAAGAAGAGACTTTTAAAACGAAAAAGAGCATCAAAGCGGAAAGTTTTGTCCCTGAGTAGCCTATGTGGACTGCAAAGGCTAATTTGGGACGACACTTTACGCACATGCATTAAACCCTTTTTTCACAGAGCATGGCCCATACAAAATAGCAGGAGTTCGTTACAGTTACGTGCGCTCTCTATCTGTTGTCATTTTCATAAAGTGGTTTTCAATTAAAACATGTCTATTTTGATTTGTCAGAAGTGTGGCACGTACAAGTAGGGGGTTTGTTCTTTATCTCGTTATGTTGTTGAGCATAATTGTTAACTTTTTAGATATATGCCGGTACAAATCTTCTAAAAGCAATGATTCACCAGACAAGCTGTTTCATAAGAAACAATCTTCAATTGTATAGTCACATGATGATCTTTTTAGTTTAATTCTACCTTATGACCTAACTTACTTGCAATCGAACATTTAATAACATGTATCGAAAAGATGCCTGAAATCCTCCTTATTAAGAAGAATACTCACAGCTCTGTCATATCTTGGCATGATAACACTTGAACACTTTCTACAAAACTTCCTTTATCAGTCTGCGGAGTGAGAAAGTTGGATTTTTATATTTTAAAGTGACCAACACAATTTATTCAACTAAATGGCCTCTTGTTTATACAACGTTCAGCTTTAATATTCAGATTTGATTAATAAATTTGTGAACAAATGGGCACATTTAATGGCCATTTTCATAACAATAGTTATTCCCCGGTGTCGACCAGTTCACGGCAACCACCCTTCGGCTGCCCATCGGTTAAAATGGTTTGCACCGATATTATCTCTTCTGAAAAAGTGTAGTCCGCTGGTAACGACCAAGTGCATGCCGATTAAACGTCGGCTGTTTGTTTGGTTGACCAAGTTAAGGGCCAAGCTTTAATTAGAGTTGTGATGGATCAGTGGGTGGTGTAAATGCACTTTGTCTGAAATGAAAAAAGAGATTTCCACCAGAAACGACTTAATGCTCGCTGACTACCCGTCGGATGGGATGCTTGTTAAGCTGACCTAGTTTGATGTAAGGTGTAAATAAGTTTGGGAGTCAAAGTTGTGCACACATATGCCGATATGTCCATGTTACTTTCTGACAGCTAAGAGTTATCCCCCGGTATCGACAAAATGCAAGCCAATCACCCTTCGACTGCGTGTTGGGCTCACCGAGTTTCGGGCAATGGTTTGAATTAGTGTGTGGAGTCAGACGGTGTAAATACACGCCTTCTGCATCCTGTCCGGTGAATGGATGGGCATCTTAAACAGCCGCTTCCCGGCAACTTTCTCTCGTCAGAGTCTTGAAAGCAATACTGTGTTATCAGCATAATGAATATATCGAGAGTCAATTCTGTCTTCCTATTTACGATATGATGACAGAGCACTGACCTTGAAATTTTGCAACATTTGATGCGTAATTGTAACTGAAGCAACATGCATATCTATATGTTGTAATAACTTAAACAGAATATTCAGGATTTCCCTGAAATGAAAAGTGCTAATTTCGTCTACGCTGTATTAAGGCATATCCATAAAGACGAATTGATGCGGCTCATGTTTAGGGGGATTTCTCTAAATATAAGGATTTATTTATTCTTTTACTAAGGCGGGCGAAATTCTCATGCATTTTATGAAAGCTTGATAAAGTTCTATTCAGCTGGTTTAGTTCACATACAATTGTTTGCACCGTGCTAAATGAATACTGAATATAATAATGTTTTATGGTTTTGACAGTAAATATTATATTCATAATTTATATTACCGGTATTTCTATTATAATTGTTTTCTTATTTTTTTAAATCTCTTTTTTAAATCTATAGATCATGTTTTGCAAACATCGTACTGAAAAAATGTGTTGCCCAATTGTTATTTATTTTATCAGAACACGTGCTTAACAAGCTTGAAATATATAATGCAGCGATTTTGTTTGCCCACTGTGGAAAAGTACCGATACTGTACCAATTAGGAAAAAAATCGCAACAATCATGAAATTGGGAAATTTCGCGTCGTGGAATTTTCAGATTAGGAAATATGGGTCTTTTTAATAGCTTGGTTAAAATTGCACAAACCAATTTAAATATTAATGTCCATGAATTTTGACTTGAAATGTTCAGTTTCAGTGCTCATTTTATTTGTTTACTTTAATAATGTTCACTTTTGAAACAAAATTGACGCAATTGTTTTGGGATTTTTTCTGACCGGAAATGGAAATTTTGTAGAATAAATTGGAAAAGTACCTTCTACGGTTACTGTAAAAAGAAGCAAAAAAATCGCTGTAATGGTATCATCCATGTATGGTATAATAAGACCATTTCAACAGTTTATAAAATTGTAGTCATGCCTACTTTGATGACTTTGAAGCCTCTTGTGATGTCACTTTAAGTTTTCGATAATGTTATATTTTGTATTATTTTCTTAGTTAATAATGGAATTTTAAGTAAAGTTAGTTGGTGGGTATTGTCCACTTGGTTGCATAAGCATCCTGCTCATCGGCAAAAAATCTATATTCTTTGATGCAGCTTTATTGTATTATTTTTATACCATATGTATTACAATTATTATCATTGTACTTAATGCAGCTGATAGCATGCTGTATTATTGATAAAGGATAAATACGTGGCTACAATAAATGAGGCTTGTATATCAAATTAGACAGAAAGACTATTGACCCAGCGATTTACTGGCTATGAAAAAAGATATTAAGAAGCCAAGGTTTCTGTAATTTTAAGATTGGACTTCCTTTGTTGTAGAATACAATTCTAATATCTAATATCGCTGTCTGGTATTATGTCCTGGCTGGTGTAATTTTCAAACCTATCCTTCTTTTTTTTTACGCAGACGCCCATAATAGCGATCGTTGCCCGTGGCTTGCTCTTCGTCCTCTCTACCCGAATCACTCATTAGGCCTATGATAGCAGAGATTCCTTGATTTTTGTTGTTAATGGTCATGCGCCTTCCCTTAAACTATATAAACTAGAGTAGTTTGATCAGCTTGTTATACCAATTTTAAATTATGGGTCAGAAATATGGGGCTTAACCAAGGCAATGGCACTTGAAATAGTTCACCTAAATTTTTGCAAAAAAACTACTTGGCGTAAAAATTCAAACACAAAATAATTTTGTATATGGTGAACTTGGAAGAACATCCTTGATAACTAAAAGAGCCATCAATGTAATACGGTATTGGTTGAAAATTATACAGTTAGAAGATCATACGTGTGTAAAGTGTATTTATAGACACACGTGTGAGAAGTTAGTAAATAAACCAAATAAACATTAATGAGCAAATTCTGTATGTAATCTGTTGCAGACCTTAGGCTTTCAATATGCATGGCTGAACCAAGGTGTAGTTGATTAAAAAAGTTTTTTAACCTTGGTAAAGTCTAGATTAAATGATACATTTATACAAAATTGGATGTCATAACTTAATGATTCCTCAAGAGATATACGCTACAGGCAGTTTTGTAAATTTTAATTGCAACATTACTTTTAAAATGTTAGCATAAATAAGTTTAGATCTGATATTTGTAGATTAAGGGTGTCATCCCATAGATTAGAAACAGAATCAGGCAGATGGCACAAACCTGAAACCATACCATTTCAAGATAGAAAATGTCAACATTGCAATGTTCTTGAGGATGAATATCCTTTTTTTTTAGAATTCTCTTTACATGATGAAATTAGGAAATTGTATATAAATAATTATTACTGGCAAAGACAATGCATGATAACATTTATTGAAATAATGCAATCGGATAATACACGTACCAACATAAACGTAGCTATGTATGTACATAAAGCATTTAGTCAAAGAAACCTGTATACATATCATTATGATTAATTCTATATAATGCATTACCCAAACTTGACTTCTCGCACTCTAGTAGATTCTTCTTTGTTGTTCTTGATGTTACCGTTATAGCATTGATTGTGAAATAGATTCTAAATGTTGTAATCCAAAGACAATGTGTCCTAGACCTTTTCATGTATTGATACTCAATGTAACAACTTTTGAAATTTAATAGTGATCACATGTCATGCCTTTATATATGTTACTATGTTTTAATCATGTATACTCATGGATGGTTTGTCTATTGTATATATTAAATAAGCCAATATTGTCTATAGCTTGATGGTGTTTAACTCTAAGTCATAGAAACTGCAGATTTCTGCGCCAAATAACGTTGTTGAGTTCGCCTTGTTGATACCGGAATTGAACCGTTGATGCGCCAGGATGAAATCGATCTTGGCGTGTAGTGGTCCATTTGAAGCATGCCAGGTCGCTGTTCTGGACGGTTGGTGCGGGCAGGGTGAGTTGTTGGCTTCTTGAGAAACCAATAAGTCTCAGCCGTCTTTCGTTTATCTCTCCTATGTCGAATGTACCTAATCTCCCTAACCAGTCTGTGTTTGGTCGAATCTGGCGTTCCAATCGATTTGACGATACGAATGCATTTCTTAGGGGCCTTGGTACGATGAGCTCTAAATCTTCACGAACGTGTTTGATCACATTATATTTGTTATCTGATGTTGGTGCGTTAACCTAGATTATAGTAATATTGCTAGATATCGCTGAGATACGCATGGCGATGAGCCAAGAGGTGACTGGAGTGCAGCCTATGACGCTATTGACTACCTCTTTTAAAACGATTAAAGCAACCTCATGGCAATGTTTAGAAACCATAGTTGTTTAACGATTGCGAAAATAAAATAAAAATATTCACATTAAAATGTTGTATACTCGCTTAAGATAATTATGTATAGGCTTTTTATAAAACAGGAATTTAATATATTCTTTTCCAAGCACTGAACATTAACGAATGGTTAAGTAGACACAGGTGTCAATCCTACTTTTTGAATGTATTATATATGAACCAAAGTTGTTATAAAAAGGGCAAGCAAAATACCGGTATGTCAACCAAGGAAGTCAAACTAGCAACACATTGCAAATATACTCACCATTACCTTGAAGACTATCCAGACGGTGCCATAGAGGCTGAAGATGTCCCCGAGTATTGTCCAGATGTCCCAAAGCTTGATGATGTGCCTGTATTCAGAGGGAAGCAGGTCTGTCTCCTCAGAGGAATCAGGCTGGTAGAACCGTGTGTAGTACTTACCAATGAACACTTTCGTTTTCTGTAGGTAATGGTATTTATAATTATTGACTCAATAATAGTCACTTTTTAAGACATTTAACAATATATGTATACTATATAATGTTCTTAATACATAAAATTAAAATAAAAGCGGTCGATTGTCTTCGTGTGAGTCATTTATATGCACATTAAGTTTAAGTTACTCAAAATGTTGGTACGTGCGTGCTATCTATGCGAATGCTGCGACAACAGCTTTGATACTCACCAATAAGATGTACACCTGAACGATTAGATGGAGAGTATAAGAAAGTGGCTGGTGAACAGACATCAGACGTAGACAGCAAAGATGAAACTTAGATCAGAGAAATTCAGATATTTAGGTTGACATTCGCTGTGCTACTTACGTTGCAGACTTGGATAACAATCATGACAGTGAGGACTTTGACTTTGTTCGTAATTTCATTTCATCGTTCCTCAAAAAAGTGTAACTCTGTTGCTCTGGTCTTCTTCCTACCGTTGAGTAATCAATTGGTTTTTTAATTTAATGCGCTTTAATTCCCTTTTATTATTGTTTAATTTAAGTTGCAATGCTAAGAGGTTAAATTTTATTTACACTTATATGTATTATGAATATTGCTGGGCTAAGTGTTAGGTTGAGCGCTCTAAAACCGGTTTAAACCCCCAATGCTTTGCATTGACCGTTCCAAGGCGATGACCCCAGCTTTATTCTTCAATGTGTGTATGTTGTTTCGTATAGTGCTGTTTCGTACTGTTCTGGCACTTGGCCACTTGCCTTAAATAAAGGACCAACTAATTGTTTATAATGAGAATACAATACTGATCCAGCAGCTGCAGTTTCACTTCTTTATAATGAGTTGAAGAATAATGCAGGTGAACAACAATCAGATAAAGACGTCCACTATGAAAATTAGGACAAAGAATATCAGAGAGAAACAGGTTAACACCTCTTCTGTTTGTCACCCAGCAGACGAAGACGTCAACGTAGTTGAATATGACGAATAGCGTAAGAAAGTGGTCGGTGAACACTAGCTCTACTACTCAACTATTAAACGTAGATTATAGAGAAACAAAGAGAGGCAAGTGAACAACCGCCTTGCTACGCACACAGCAGTAAAAAAGCAAGTAGATACCAGATGTTTAACTCAACAGACTTAAACGTCAAAGATGACAATGAGAAAAATGAGAATATAAAGAAAGGCCGATGAACACTAGAAGTGTTGCTCATCCAGAAGGTGTAGACATCGACGAAGACGCTGAGGACGAACATTTAGAAAACTAGATCGGTTGCTCATACAGCAGACAAAGACGTCAAAAACGACATTAAAGAAAAATACTATCAGTGAGAGACATATGAGCTTCCTCCTGATAATAATTCATGAGACAGAGAAGCGAAAGTCGAAACTGAGGAAGAAGCGCATTACAAAGGTAGATGGACTCCTGCTCTTCTACTTAGCAATAAAACGTAGACGGTTAACATGAAACTTTGCTAGTCTTTGAGATGTCGAACTCAAAAATGACAATGAGGACGCAGGGTATAACTGAAAGGCAGTTGAACGTTCGCTACTAACAAAGCAGAAGTAGACGTCCAAAATGAAGCTTTGGAGCAATAGAATAATGGAGCGGTAGAAGTACATCAACTCTGCTACTCACCCAGCAGACGTAGACGTCAAAGATTGCACTGAGGACGGAGAGTAACAGAAAGAGGCATGTGAATACCAATAAGGCCGCACCGATCTTCTTCGAGACGTTCACTAGTACCCATTCTGCAAATGAAAGCCAATGGGCCAGTATTCAGTAGCATATCTTGATTAAAAAATAACGTTAAATATATATATATATATAATATTTGTCAATATCTACTCATATGTTTTGGCAAGAACATTGAATGCCAAGAAATCTAGCAACTACTTTACCTTACATAGTGTTATGGAGACGTTGAAGCAATATTTACCATGCTTATTTGGCTGAACACAGCAGTATAATCCGGAAGCCGAAATATGAAAAAGTCAGTTTAAGTTATTAATGAGCTGATATTGCTTCCATTAGTTTTCAGCTGTATCCTCTCTTGTCAATATGATGGCGCGAGCTGCTCCTGAAGGTACGGACCGTATACTATTGCTATGACTTGGTAAAAACAACAATATGCGACGCCCATACACGCCATAAGTGCGTCTCTTGCAATGTTATATTTTTTTTTTGCAGACAAGGTGTTCATGTGATAATTGGAGAAATACCAACAGGATATTTTATCGGAAATACCAGCCTTGTGGTATTTTTGAATGATGTTGAAATTATTTCCGAAAGCGACATATTTTAATTCTTAGAAAATCCGTCAATTAAAGACATATATCTCAAACACGGATTTCTAAGGTAAGCTATATTCTTTAAATATTTTTTTGCGCAGAAAGAATCACTTTAAATATTAATTATGCAATACAATCAGCTTTCTATGTGTCTCAGCTAGGGGTCCATTAAACATTTCGAGCATTCACAGCTCTTTGTAGCGTATGGTTGGTTGAAACTAATCTGTTTTAAATAAATCAATGACCGTTGACAAGTGTTCAGATACAATTGGCAAATGTTATTAGACCATGTATTGAAAATATGTTTTACAGTGCTCTAAATTATAGTTTCTTTATTATGTCAGAAAATCAATGCAACATGTCGTTCGTTGTTCTATATAACCAGTTACCATTAAGGTAGCATATTTTGCCAAATCTTAAATAACCTTGATTGAGTGATGAATAGGAACAAAACTCTGGTGGACATTGAAAAACTCAGATTTTTTCCCATCAACACGATACTTATGTAGAGAATGTTGCTCTGATTAAATCTTAAAAGAGATCGAGTATTGTTCCGGCCCGTAGCCAACTATGGCTGCCAGGGATGTGTTGGTTTGCTTGGCGAAAACTCGTGAAATCTTCCTACTCGTATGAGTGAAGTTTCTTTGTGTCATTGCGGTTTCAGAAGACCCTTTGGGTTATTTTAGCTCACCATAACACATTTGATTGATTAAGTCGTGCATACATGTGTAAATAATAAAATATCAGCAAAGTACAAGAACGTTTTGAGTTCACAAAAGAGCAGCAGACATACAAAAAAGAACAGTTAAAGCAACTCAAGGTCTTTGGTGGCGCGTATTTAATGCTATAAATAGAAGTATTGTGGTTATTTAAGTTACATATGTTTAATACATTTTATGTTATCCTGTAAGGTTATTTTATCTTGATATCTACCATATCATACTTTAAACGACAATTAAGCTCCTTTTTGTCGAATCGAATGTATGTTTGTCTTTGTATTCCTGTCTAATGGCTGACATTACTTGTTAATTTTTTCCTCATGCCCTTTGTGTATCATACCAATGCTTGTTAAAGGGGCCTTTTCACAGATTTTGGCATTTTTTAACTTATTCATTAAATGCTTTATATTGATAAATGTAAAAATTGGGTCGTAAAAGCTCCAGTAAAAAATCAAGAATAAAATAAAAAAAAGGAAAAGAACATTGCCCAGAGCAGGTTTCGAACCAGTGACCCCTGGAGTCCTGCCAGAGTCCTGAAGTAAAAACGCTTTAGCCTACTGAGCTATTCCGCCGAGTACACAGACTTGACGTATTTTATACCTTATATAAGCAATCTTCGTAGTTTCACAAAATTTAACGACAAAAACAGAACTCTCCAAATTATTCAATCGTTTCGCGTTGCAACGCTTTATAATTTTTAGGTTTTAAAATCGTCAAAAGATGCATATAATGGCTATATTAGACCATGGTAAATGTTCAGTATTACTGTTTCCTCACAAATATCATAACTAAAACGAAAATGTGCGAATCTGAAACAACTTTTTTCAATTTTGTCAATTTACCAAAGCGTGAAAAGATCCCTTTAAACAAAGGTTAAGCTCGCAATGACATGTGTCAGGTTAACTATTTATAGTTAGTTCCTCTCATAGGCTTAATTATTGATATCATTTTGTTATAACCTATACATATTATGCAAGACAAGTTCATATTTTGTACCGATATGACTAATGCAAATAAGTCAATGGTAAAAGTCACAATTTAACGGCAGAATAAAATATATGCGGATTATTTGTTTGTTTTCTGTATTTTAAGTTTTCTCTTTGTTAATGCTATTTCATTTTTGTTTTGTGTCGGAGCAATATAACATCAACGCTTAAAATTTGGTATTAAATCAGTATGTGCATTTTTTAACCATCCATCTTTAGAGCTAGTTTTATATTGATATTTTATACAATTTAAGTCATGGGTTTATATGAAAAGTTCTTGATCAGCCTTATTATATGTACATGAGAGTGCATGTAATACAACTATTATGTCTGTCTTTTTTAATTGTGATGTGTCCAGGTTACAGGGGTGTTACTATTCTTACAGTGACGGGAAAGGGTGGGTGCTGTCTCTTTTCCATTTACAGCGCTGTTACTATTCAAACAGTGACGTGTGACTATCTGATCAATGTTCAATGTGTAGTGTGCATGGTACAGTTATTGGGGAGGGCTGTTTATTTTAATTTTGTTGAGGCCATATTTCAGTGGCGGTACTATTCTGACAGTGACAGGGGACAATCTGGTCAATGCTCAGCTTCCAAAAGTTTTCCTTCGTGGCAATGAGACTGTAAGTACTTCAGTTATTACTTCGAAGA
Source organism: Dreissena polymorpha (assembly GCF_020536995.1). Taxonomy (NCBI): domain Eukaryota; kingdom Metazoa; phylum Mollusca; class Bivalvia; order Myida; family Dreissenidae; genus Dreissena; species Dreissena polymorpha. Next base: position 165,643,170 of record NC_068355.1, read on the forward strand.
CAATTAATGTCACGTTTGATTGGCCTACTCCAAAACAAATGAGTCATTTGTGAAGCTTTAAATTACATAGCTGTTCTAAGACATGCAATCATGTGGTTAGAAGTCCTTAGCCATAATAATGAATATATCATCTGTTTTTTTTTTACAGTCAGAGCCGTGCCTTCCAAAAGTTAACTCTACCAAAATCCTGTTTTGTAAAGTGCCTGCAGCTCCCACAGGTGTCACAAACCATCTCAATTCGGCAACATGCCCGGGCTGTCTGGAATAGGACATTGTTGTGAAACTGGACGGCATTGAGAAAACATTTATATTGAACTACTTCCACGATCCGACATTGTCAAAGTTCGACAATGGCTTGCATCTGTTTAATGCTGAAGAACGATATCTCACTATATCAGTAAGTGTATAACACAAAAAACTTTGAAAATCTTTCTTTTAAAAACACAGCACTTTCGGTATTAAAACTGAATCACAAACTGACTTAAAATTATGTGGACAATATTTTGTTCAGTCTTTGTAATAGCTCACCAGTGTACGCTGTGTTATTTCGTGCTCGATGAGCCGTTGCTAGAAAGGGAAAGTATGGCCGCACACACTTCGGTACTGTTATTGTGATAAAGACTTTACTTTTTGTAAAATGTATTCCCAATATTTAACTTATGTACACCCAGCTTATCTCGGATGAGATTTGCATTTGGGCAACTATTTTTAGAAGTCGTCATAATTATTTACAACAAGTACAATCTGTATTGCAGAAACGTATATGTATGTCTACCTTTAGTTATGTTCTAAAATCAAATGCTGTATTAAACAATTTGTGCATCTTTTATAATTGTGGAAGCGTGTTGAGTGAAACTTTTTATTCCTTAGGGCACAAATCTGCAACTATAATCATTTTCTGACGTCGCCATCACTATTGGCATAGAACAATGAAGAATTGTAGAAATATCAGACGCCTTTATTGTATGCAGAGCAACTGAATCGCAACCCAAGCCAGGAATGCCCGTCCTTGATAATCCTGAAGTTAATGTTAGTATTCATTAAACCAATTCACACTTATATTTTGTGATTGTAGTTTTAAACCATTGTCAACAGATACTAATGTTTGCTTATTATTCTTTGCTTTACTAGTTTTATAAACCATTATCATCAGATACGAATGTTTACTTATTATTCTTTGCTTTACTTTCTTAATACAGAATTTATTGACGTATCAGCTAATGTACTTAATGAACCTTTTTCCGTAGAAGAAGTTGAACGATCATTGTCCAAATTGATAAACAATAAAAGTTGTGGTGTTGATGGTATTCCCGCGGAATTTTATAAGTATACTTCGAGCGAAATAACACCGTATCTTTGTGCACTGTTAAACAAAATTATCGATTCAAGTAATTTTCCAGAATCGTGGGGAACCAGCATTATATGCCCTATCTTTAAATCGGGAACAACTAATGACCCTGGAAATTACAGGGGCATTTCCGTTACTAATACTATGTACAAAGTATTTTCTGATATAATTAATACACGTTTATACTCTTGGGCCGAGAATTATAATAAAATCGACGAATCGCAAGCTGGCTTCCGACATGGGTACTCCACGGTTGATAACATTTTTTGCCTCCAAGCTATGATACAAAAGTACCTATCTAAAAAGAAAGGCAGATTCTATTGTCTATACGTTGATTTTAAGAAAGCTTTTGACTCTATCAACCATTTTAAATTGTTTAAATGTCTTGAAAGGAAAGGCTTACATGGGAAATTTATGAATGTTCTAAAAGCTATGTATACAAACTTAAAATCATTTGTAAAATTGCAAAGGAAATCTTTATGCTCAAACGATAATAACACACAATCAGTTGAGCACGCTGTTACCAATTGGTTCTCTTGTAACATCGGCACCAGACAAGGAGACAAAACAAGTTCGACAACATTTACCCTCTTTATTGACGAGTTATCTGCCTTTCTGCGTGAAAACTGTGGATCGGGTATTTTTGTTACAAATCAAATTCCCGACATTATTTGTTTAATGTTCGCTGACGATATCGCAAATTGCGCGGAAACAAAACAAAAATTACAAGAGCAAATTAATTTAATAGAGATTTTCTGTCAAAACTCAGGAATGGAAGTTAATCTCAATAAAACTGAGATAACTGTATTTCGTAACGGTGGAGTATTAAAAGATACCGAACGTTGGTATTTTCGAGGTAAAGAAATAAACACAACGCCAGTATACAAGTATATGGGTCTTATTTTTACCCCTTCATTATCATGGAAACTTGCACTTGATAAGCTAGCTGCCCAAGCACAAAAGGCTATATTTTCAATAAATAACTTTCAAAAACCATTTGGCTACTTCCAACCTTTCGAAATGTTCAAAATCTTTGATTCCATGATCAAACCTATTCTTTGTTATGGATCTCAAGTATGGGGATATGAATACGTACAAGCAATCGAAACAGTTCACACCACTTTTTGTAAAAAATCCCTTAAGCTAAATAAAAACACAAATAATTGTATTGTATTGAGAGAATGTGGTAGACATCCATTGTGTGTAAATTATTTTACTAACTGCATTAGTTATTGGTGTAACCTTCTACAAATGCCCACGAATCGTTATCCGAGAAATTGTTACTTATTGTTAAAATCACTAGATGACGCTGGGCGAATCTGCTGGGCATCGAAAATTAGAAATTTATTGTTTACATACGGATTTGGTTATGCTTGGATAAGTCAAGATGTTGGTGATAAAAACATATTTATATCATCATTTAAACAACGCGTTATTGATTGCTGCACGCAAAAATGGCATGACGACGTTTCAAACTCGAGTCGTTGTTACCATTATAAGCATTACAAAAGCCTACTTAACACAGAAAAATACTTATCAATCGACTTAACACAAAAATATAAAATTGCTCTTTCGAAATTCCGAGCCCCAAACCACAGATTACAAATCGAACTGGGGAGACACACTAATATACAAAAAGAGAACATAATATGTACTACTTGTTCTATAAACGAAGTTCAGTATCTGGAGTGCGAATACCATGCTTTCTTCAAGTGTAACAAATACAACGAAATACGATTAAATCATCTTTATAGCTGGTATTCTTCACGCGATTCACTGCTAGATTTTTATACCGTAATGAGCTCTAATGATGAAGCTGTTTTTAAAAAGTTATGTATTTATGTATATCACCTACTGAAAAATAGCAATAACTAATCAAATACTTTCAATATATTAACACCGGTTCTATTCTGTTTGTTTTGTTGTTGTTGTTTTTTTGTTTTTGTTTTATGTGTGTGTGCTTGAATTAAGAAATTGTCTTATCACAACAATGTTAACAACTTAAAATATGAATAACTTAACCACGTGCTTTATACAATTACACAATCCATATATATATTTATAAACATGTTCCAGACGCAACTCTGTTAGGATTTAATAGCCAATTATAATGTATCACTATGTATTTTGGGCCAGAGGCCTTTGTTTACAAAATAAAATTGACTTGACTTGACTTAATATATTCTTAGGAGATATGGTCCATAACGGTTGGCAAAACTAACCATAGTCTGATTTTCACTTTCAATTTTAAAAAACTGTTTGTTCTTTCAATTTCGTCGATTGTTTTGCAGGTAACAATTGGTAACATCAAAACAACATGGGCGTCCTGAAATATAAGACAGAGGTCCAGAACATCCCACTGATTGCCGGAGTCTCAGCGGGAGGAGTTGTGCTGCTCATTGCAATATGTCTATGGGTCTTAATTCAATAATTCATTGCTAGTTGTTTATGTGTGAAATAATATGTAAATATCTGTTTCAATACCAGATGCATGTTTTCAACTTAAGTAAATTATGCGCCACCAAATCACTACTTCTGCATGTCAAAAATTTGCCAATAATATGTTTGTATTAGTAATATTATTTTTAAATTATTTATTATCAAAATTGGTATTGTTGAACAAGAAACTAATACAATTAAACATGTTTGTGTTTTGCAAGATTGTTGTTTTAATAGAAATATATCAATTCATTTAATGTGTAAATATATATTTGTAAGTGGCAAGTGTTGCCTTCATCAAATTACGAAAAAGGATAGCGATGACAAAGGCGATGCATTAAGGGCATTAATACGAATATAGTTTAGTTAATTATTCTTTCGTTACTTTGGTTTGTTTCAGAAAATATCAGACCGCCAGAAGAACATCCGTATTTGCATACCGTTCATTGATAGATGTCAAATCGGTTGACGGTCTAGCCATGTTTGGTTTACTTACCTTTTATTAACTATTCGATCCGAGCTTGTATAAATAATTGCTTACATTTCAGTCATTACTATCCATCGATTTAAAATGACATGCTTGTCGTACCCGACTTGCTCCTGACTATTTTTAAGTCATGCACCTATTCGTATGAAAATTTATTAACAGAAAAAATTGTATTTACGTGTGTTTTATGGTATCATTTATTTATATATATATATATTATATATAATTTTTTGTTTCAAATAAACATTTATCACGTTCTGATATAGTTTTTAAATACTCTTACATAAACGCAATATTCAATATTTTAACATGGAAACATGAACGCAAATATTTGTATATACTATAAACGTATCAGCAATGAAAGCAAATAACCAAGCAAATACGACATTTGCACACTGCACATCAATATGCAAAACAATTATCTCATCGGAATAAGGAAGCTGTCGGAGCTATTTTATCCCCCATCTCCGCGGATGGATTGATTTCGAAACGATAAAATGTGCGTTTTTTCACATTCTTCCATACATAAAGAAACTACAGTTTGTGGCTGACCAACTAAGTAACATTAAATCTTCACCATATATTGCGTTCTATCCACACACCTGCTTTAATTTACTGTTTAAGTTATCGCATGATCCATATATGAGTTTTCAATTATTTCTGTACACATGCCAACCAAAATAGTAATGTGACGGTACAACTGATTCGACATTTATTCTGAATAGTGCCTTTCATATTTAAACCGGTTTTCATCAACCTTGCTTTAGTAGTTTTTGAAGTGACGCATAATCCATATTTTAGATTTCTGTTCATGTCTGTATCCTTTGCAATCACGATGATTGCATGAAAGAAAACCTCAAATAACCTAAAATATTCCATGTTATCAAGATACCGTGATGCATTAACATAGCATAATGTACTTATTCAGTTGTGGCAGGTTTGAGAGTAAAGTTTTCACATGTTGTAGAAAAAGCACGCAGAACAAATATGTCCTCTGTATGGGCATCAAATCACATACCGACTTCATCAACCGAATTTCGCCAGATTTTGAGTTATCGTAGAATTTAGATCAAGTTTGACGGACAGACGCATGCACGAACAATCGTCATGACGCTGATTTTGAGAATGAGATGGTGCACACACAGGAGCAAGACACAGGTTTAGAATTACATTATTTCAACATGGTATCGTTTTTTAATTGATTTGATGTTTATATAACCTGTCAATGTGCTTACCTTTGTTACACAAACAACCGACAAATCACAAATTACTGTCATGCATTGACTGTTGCGTGACAGTAAACCAAGCTTACATCATTTTTGTTTATGTTCATTATTGTAATATATTTATTTCCTTGTATCTTAGTACACTACCAAACTGTAACACGAATTTCGCCCCTGAACACATAAATGGTGGTTTATTATTCCCTTCTTTATTTTTCACGTCTTAGCCCTTTTCCATGTCATAGTGTCTATGTTTAAGGTATGGCAGCATTTAACACGGCCGTGACTTTTTAATGGCCCACCTATACTCTTTTTATGTCTTTATCACTTCCGGTTATAAAATATCCGCAAATTACCACATCGAAACAAAGTGCCGCTTTGCTATTCTGAGAAGCTCCTGTCATTTACAAAGCTCTCTATTGTTCTTGGCTTTATCAACTCGACTCCCTCTGTCTTACTCGAAATGCGGAGATGCTTCTGCAGCTCCTTCCGGAGAGAGTCTTCAATGGAAGAAGTTGGTGGCCGGTTGCTCGCGGTAAGAATCTCGTGAATTGATTGCCGGAAGCTTTCCCTGACGTCGTTTGTCCTCAGAAGACCACGAATAGCCGACTCCAGCGGCCGAATTTTGCGTTCATCTGGCGTCTTCTTGTACAGTTCCTGAAAATGAGCGGAATGTAATGAGTGTTGCATAAACATTGTGTTTCTGTTAAAAGTATTTGAAATGAGACACTAATAAGGCAATCGCCTTACTTTCTGTTTAACGAATATAATCAAGTATCACAGACACAAAGCAGCCACAACACAGCTAAAACAACAGAAAAATCCACTATTTATTCCTACGGACTGACGGAGAGACACATGCAATGATTAACGCCTCTCACACGAGTGGTGGGGGGTTTGCATAACAGTTCACTTTTTCGACACATAAAACAATCATTATATGTTTGTAAAGAGTTTCAAATTAACATGAGCAGCAGCAAAAAGACTCCCACTCAACATATAGTTACCGTTTACAGTCAGAGCAAATTGAAATAAAAACAATATCACAAGAAATGTGTCCGTCGTACAAGAACGCCACTAGACACATACATGCGTGTTGAATTGACAGTCATCACGTGAATGTATGTTAAAACTTATTAAAGTTCAAACATTAACGAAAAGTAATAACAAACGAACACAATTTACTTCCCTTCTCAATAAAATGACGATGCGACTTATGAAATAATCTCTGAAAACATGTTTTTAATTAATATCGGATTGTTAACCAACTGCTTGGCTTAAACATAACGATAAAAACGAGCTCATTTGAATTTAAAAAACTGCAAATACATCAACAAACAACAAGACTTGTATTGGTTGTCAAATAAAAAGTTTAACTAGCCATTCCGAAAATCAACCTGCTATGCGTTGTTTTATTAAAACGGACGTCGTTGTATTTCCGAAAGTGTTCAATTTGAAATCATTTGGTTCATAAGATATATTTTTTTATTCAGAATGTACCGTGTCATTATATTAAAACGCAATACACTCAATGTGTGTATTTGAAGCTTGAATGTTTTTATCTGGCTTTGACTATGTTTTTTCGACACGTACAGATTTAATGTTTCGGGCTACATTTTCAACAAGAATTAACTAGCACTGTTCTGCATTTCATCGGTGTATGAACTGTCTGAATAAAGTGTTATTGTGATACATCAGGCGTTATTTCAGTAACAGTTCATTCAACGATTATATGCAGACCAACTCTTTCACTACATATAATTACAACCAAAAAGATGAAACGACTGAATATTTTACCAATCGGTATATCTTTGACAATAGCGCAACAATAGCGCCATTTCGTTAATGGCAAATATAAAACAATTGGAAACAAAGCAAATACCATTCGCGCATAATAACTGGTGAAGTGCATGTTTTGATGATGACTAACTGTAACTAAACCGAGCTGTTTAATATTGAAACGCGCCTGTGTTTGATGATGATGACTTAATCACTTTGCCAATACCGTTGAATACTTCAACAAGTTTGATGATGACGATTTACCGTCACGATTTCTTACGAGCTGATGGTTATTTTCATTAGAAGATTAATGATGATAACCATTACGATCACTTCACATAATGTCTTTACGAGCAGTTTAATGCTGCCAAAAGGTGGCTTATGGTGATCGTGACGACTTACCGTTATGGCTTCGTACGAGCTGTTAAAGATCGCCACGATTAAGTTGATGATGATGACGGTAAACATGACAACGTAAAAAAGCACGTAAACTCTGGAGAACCACAGGATGATAATGTTGCCGACCCTCTGTGTCTCCATACTAACTAGCGTCAAGAAGATCTCGTCGCCAGTTACCATGGAAGCCAGCGTCTCCATGGCAGCCGACGGTGTCTGGAACTGGAATGGCGCAACATATGTTAGACAAAAACGAAAGCATAATGAGCCATGCTCTGTGAAAATGGGTTTAATGCATGTGCGTACAGTGTGTCGTCGACAGGCTAATCAGGGACGACTCTTTCCGCTTTTATTATATCTTATGTTTAACGAAAGTCTCTTCATGGCAATAATAAAAAGTTAAGGCGGAAATTTTCGACCCTGATTAGTTTGTGCGGACTGCAAAAGCTAATCTGGTACGACACTTAACGTACATGCATTAAACTCTTTTTTCACAGAGCGCGGCCCATATGTATAAAGAGGCACATATATCTTCATACATTTTTTATAGGCCCTTGCTCTACAAAAGACTGCGGGATATCGACCAAAATCCTAAATGCGTAAACAGATAATAAATACATGTTAACAGAATGTTGATATGCCATATTGGTATTCAATGGATGAATACTATACTGTCTGACAGTAATGCTGACCATGACCTTCAAGTAACTCGAACGGTTGAACTAAAAGATACATTTGCTTTTAAAATAAGAAACAATACAATTTTAAGATGGTGTTTTAAGGTTGACTAGGTCAAAATATGTATAACTTGTTCGCGCTGCGCATGAACAGCTATGAATCGTATACTTTTTTGTGGAATAGCGCAACTTCATCCATGTTACGTTATCATATTAACGGTGTTTACACTGATTTCTCCCCTTACCTTTTTTAAAACCTATATATTTAATCTCGATTGCATAACAAGCCTAAGCTTATATGCAACGCTCTCGAGTCCGTTTCCTTGGTGTCTATGGGGGAGATCTAAAGAACGCTCCCACAGTGGGGATCGAACCCGTGACCTCCCGATCGCTAGGCGGCCGACACCATATCCACTACACCATGAGGATCCCCTTACCTTGACGTTGTAAGGTCCTAGAACGACGTAACCGCAGATCCAGAAGCCCATGAAGAGAACCGAAACGCAGAACAGGAATGCGACAAGATCACCGAACGAGTGGTATATGGTGCTGAACAAAAGCTGGAGGGGTATATACACATGCAATTACTTAAACAATTGGGACATTTTGCGTTTACTTTATCCAGGCGTATTGAAGTTGAATTCATGTCTAGGTACCTAGACCTATGATTAATGTACTTATTAACCAAACAAGGCAATCGTAGGCGCATTTAAAATCGACAAGCTTAAATTGTAGCATTTAAAATGTAGCTTTTACTTTATGTAAGGTATCTATACAAAAAAGTCCCCCAATGTCTTCATAATTAAGTTCACCGAACAGGTAGTTGAAAACAAAAAAAATAATGCATATAATATAATGGGGTTTACTTCTTACATAGAACTTCTCTTGGAATTTGAAGAACCTAAGAAGACATATCCAAGAGACGAGACAGCCCAATCCCAGCCACATGGTGTAGAAATCTAGCATGCCTATCACCCAGTCGCTCTCCTGAATATAAATCAATCATTATCAATGTGAATCTACCTTTCATAACTTTCATTATCATCATCATTACATTATCCCCCATCTTGCCGTTTGAGGAAACGATGAACAACAACAAAGAGATCCTCCGCGAATCAGATCTTTTTTGGATTGCTGTGAGTACCTCATCCATGGGAAGAGACGTCCAGTCATTCACTTCGTCCATCCAGTTTTCGTTTGACGATCATTTCCCTGCGTTATGTGTTCGCACGAAGCGTCTAGGTTTCACAGTCGTACAATAGTAGGGAGACTACGAAGGACCTGCTTGTCCAAAATCTGCAACCTATGACATGATTGCCTCCCAGTTGTTGAAGCTTGTCATTTCTTCAAGATTCTCGCCCATCATGGTGATGTCTGCACTGGTGTTGTTGTGCTGTTTGCTATGTTCTTTGATTTCTTCATGCTGACCCTCGTTATATATTAACCTGCTATTTTGGCGAATCTGTAAGATAGGTCTTGGATTTCACCTCTTCGTTCATTCAATGAGCCCAACGTTATAAGCAAATCTCAAATAGGAAATTGGTCTTCAACTTATAAATATGGTGGTGTGATTGGCTTGGAGCGTCTACTTCATTATCTTCTCAAGAGAAATGTGAAACAGGACGGAGGCGAGCACACATTGCATACGGACGCTCACTTATGTTTTGAAGAATTCACCCATCTGTCCATTGAGAAGAGTGTGCTGCTGGCTTTTCTGTAAAGTTTTTGAATAAACAGTCTTCATCTCTGTGAACCCTCATAGAACTTGATATAGGTCAAACGCGTCTGAACCATTTCTTTAAGTTGGCGTAATTGGTGTAGCAGGAGTTTTGCTTGAGATCGGTTCAACTGTACACTGTCCAGGTCTGAATCCAACCTTCTCGTCCGCCAGTGGTTTCTCTGTCATACTCTGCGATCGATGAGGGTGATGTATAGCATGACTTTGCTTAGTTGGCTTATGGTGCGGTTATGATCTCACAGCTTGAGATTGCCATTTATTTCAGGAGGATGGCCGGTCAATTCATTTGGCCACTTATTCTTTTTCCAGATCATCTGGCATAATGCCGTTATTTTTGTGCAGTCGTTATATTTCCTTATTGCTTAATCAGCTCAGAAGAGACGTTGTCCGCTCCCGAGAGTCTTCAGATTGCAAACTGCGCTCTTCATCGCTACATCTGGTAAGATGAGGTCGCTGCAGTCTTCAGACCACCTGTTCACACGTGCGACAAACATTATCGGCGGATTTCCGTCAGCGTCTATAAAACCTGCTTCAGTATGGCTGGTCATTGCGAGGGTCTTTAGGTTGCTTTAGTCCTTCTTAATGCTGACTATGTCTTTGTGAAATGTTTTGCATAACTCCTCAATATCACTCTTTCTTTGCCTCTCGAATCACCTTTCTCACCTCCTTGTTCGCTTACTGGTAATCTGTCATGGCTTGTGTAATTTTTATGCCTCAGGTTTCGTCTTTTGTCGCAGAGGCCCATAATATCGGTCGTCACCCGCGGCTTGGTCTTCGTATTATCTTCCCCAAACACTTCTTCGGGCTTTGATAGCAGAACTTCCTTGATTTTATTGTTGACGGTGTCTATGTCGTTGTCTTAGATGCTCAGGACTGCAACTTTTCAATATGTGCCGAAATGCCTCTAATATATCTAAATCTTGCAATGTCTTCAAGTAAATCTGCGAGAGTTATTGGCGAAGCGCTTGCTTTTTGACTACAGCTTGATGGTGGTTAGCACTAAGTCATGGTCATAACAGATGTCTACGCCAAACAAACGTTCTCGTGTTCGCCTTTTTGATGCTTGAATAGAACCGTTTATGCTCCAGGATGAAATCGATCTTAATGTGTATTGGGCCGTTTGCAGCCTGCCAGGTCGCTATTCTGGAAGGTTTGTGTGGTAGGGTTTGTTGTTGGCTTCTTTCGCATTCAATAAGTCTCAACCGTCTGCTGTTTTCTAGGCCGAAACTACATACAAATTCATGTACCATTCTTGGAAGGTTTAGTTAAATTTTGGCGTTCTAGTCGATTGGGCGATAAGGATGTATTTTTTAAGGACCTTGGTACGATGAGCTCAAAATCTTCACAACAGTTTTCGATCACCTTGTATTCGTTATCTGATTTGTTTCGTTAATCTAGTTTATCGTTGCAATGCTAGATACCGCCGAGACACGCATGGAGATGAGTCCGCTGGAGACTGGAGTGCAGCCTTTGACTACTTATATCATAACGATGAAAGCAACCTCAATGTTTAGAAATCATGGTTGTTTAACTATTGCCAAAGTACAATATTCACATTAAAATCGTATATAGTCGCTTAGGAGAATGTTTTATAGGCGTGTTATAAACATGAATTTAATGCTCTTTTCCAATCCCTGTACATTAAAGAATAGTTATGTAGACACAGCTTTCTATCATACTTATTGAATGTTTTGTACATGTATATGAACCGAAGTTGTTATTAAAAGGACAAGCAACATACCCGTATGGCACCCAAGAAAGTCAAACTAGCAACACATTGCAAATATACTCACCATTATCTTGAAGACTATCCAGACGGTGCCATAGAGGCTGAAGATGTCCCCGAGTATTGCCCAGATATCCCAAAGCTTGATGATGTGCAAGTATTCAGAGGGAGGCAGATCCGTCTCCTCGGGGGATACAGGCTGATAGAACCGTGTGTAGTACTTACCCATAAACACTTTCGTTTTCTGTAGGTAATGGTATTTATAATTATTGACTCAATAATTGATCACTTGTAAAGACAGTTATCAATACATTTATACTATATAATGTGCTTATGACATGAAATTAAAATAACAGTGTTCAATTTTCTTTCTTGTGAATCCTTTATAAGCGCATCAAAATTTAGTTCCGCAGAATGTTTGTATGAGTGCGCTATCCATGCGAATGCAGCGACCACAGTCTTAATACTCACCAAAAAGATGTACAACTGAAAGATGAGATGGAGAGTATAAGAGAGAGGCAGGTAAACAGACTTCGGACGTAGTAGGTAAAGACGACACTAATATCAGAAAGATTAAGAAATTCAGGTGGACATACGCTCTGCTACTTACGTAGCAGACTCGGATATCAATCATGACAGTGAGGACCTGTAGTTAAAGAATAATGCAGGTGACGACAATCAGGTGAAGGCGTGCAATATGAAAATGAGCACAAAGGATATAAGAGAGAAACAGGTTAACAACTCCTCTGCTTGTTACCCAGCAGACGAAGACGTCAGCGTAGACGAATATGACGAAGAGTGTAAGAAAGTAGTCGGTAAACACTGTTCTACTACTCCTCCAGTAAACGTAGATTTTAAAGAAACGAAGAAACGGCAGGTAAACAACCGCCTTTCTACTCGCAGCTAAATATGCTAGTGAATACCAGCTTTTTCACTCAGCAAACTAGCTGTGATGCTCATCCACACGTTGTAGACCTCATCGATGACGCTGAAAACGGACATTTAGAAAACTAGATCAGTGGCTCATCAAGTAAACAAAGTCGTAAAATTCGACATTAAAGAAGAAGACTATCAGAGAGAGATATATGAGCTGCCTCCTGATAATAATCCATGAGACAAAGACTCGAAAGTTGAAACTGAGGAAGAAGCGTATTTTAAACAGGTAGATGGGCTCCTGCTCTTCTACTTAGCAAAAAACGTAGACGGTTAACTTGAAACCTTGCTAGTCTTTGAGATGTAGAACTACAACATGACACTGAGGACGCAGGGTATAACTGAAAGGCAGGTGAACTTTCGCCATTCACAAAGCAGTAGTAGACATCCAAAATGAAGCGTTTGAGGGATAGAATAATGGAGCGGTAGATGAACAGCAACTCTGCTACTCACCCAGCAGACGTAGACGTCAAAGATGACACTGAGGGCGGAGAGTAACAGAGAGAGACATGTGAATACCAATAAGGCCGCACCGATTTTTTCCGAGACGTTCACTAGTACCCAGTCTGCAATTGAAAACCAATGAGCCAGTATACATTAGCATATCTAGATAAAACAATAACGTTATATACAAATGTATATCACATTTGTCAATATCTGCTCATATGTTTGGCAAGAACATGGAATGCAAACAAATCTAGCAACTACTTTACCTTACATTGTGTTATGGAGAAGTTGAATCAATATTGACCATGCTTATTTGGCTTAACACAGCAGTAGAAGCCGGAAGCCAAAATATGATAAAGTCAGTTAAAGTCATTAATGAGCTGATATTACTTATATTAGTTTTCAGCTGTATCCTCTCTGGTCAATATGATGGCGCCCGCGAGTTGTCAGAGCGAAGTCTACTCAGCTAACACGTTGGTTATGTGCATCAATTCGATTAAAAAAAATAATATTTTCAGCAAAAACGTTAACAAACACTAACATGAAAAGTATTTGTTATCAGGATTGCACTAGGTTAATTCGTCACTCGGTAGACTACCGCGATAAATAAATACTTCAGCTTGTCTCGTTGTTATTTTTGTCTATTTTGTTAAAACTACGAGCCATTAAGCTGTTGAGTATTTCAATAGTTGGGCCAACAATTCATCACTTTATATTTGCCATGTGGATGTTTACTTTCAATAGGTAGAAGCTGGCTACTGATTCCACTAAAGGTATTTATTCTTTATTCGTATCTGCCGTGTTGTGCAGTATTTTCCGAGTTTGGAGATATAGAAGAGATGTATGATGTATCGTACTAGTAAACTAACCAGATAAACGCCCACTTATAAACACAACTATTGAATGATTATGTAATGTTATTGACTGATTAATATCGGAATGTTTCCATGTTAAATCTTAAAAGCTTTAGTTCGTAAATAGACTGCAGTCCTAATAATTAACATGAACGCTTTCTAGATAAAAAGGTAAAACGCTTAACTTCAATTAAACATACAACTATATATTTGATACACTTTACATGTACTTACCATCTATATTTTGAATTCCCATTTCCGAACACTTGATCCTAAGAGTAAGCGTCTTGAACTCGATCCCTACTTGACCATTGTTGTCCAAGTCCTCGAACACGATCTAGATTGAGGTCAAGCGAATTTCACCATTAAAAGTTCATACATTATATTTTTAGAGTCTAGAAGGAAACTAATTCATCTCATACAGAAAAGTGAAGTACATGTAGATGCATATAGAATTTCATACTAGTATGGTACTCCGATGCTTTCAATCGCAAAGAACTTGTTCCACTAGAGGCCGAGACCAATTGTTTGCGCTGCTACTTTACACAAATCAAGAACGTAATAAACGGTCTTATAACACCATTATTGATTCATACTACAGATATAATATAACTTGCCCAATTTGTTACAACAAAATATACGCACATCAGGAAATGTTTTAATGACAATACAAACATTGTATTTACAGGAAAGAGCCAAAAACGGTCTGGAATTAGTTTTTACATGAGCGTAGTCCGGAAACAGCGTAAATTGGTTGCTGACAATCGACTGATAAATCATTAAATAGCTTAACCTTCAAACTTATCAAATCTACGAACATACTTTAAACAAAAATTATCATTACAATTGGTAAGATGTGTTGGGTACTACATGCAAATATCAACTTCCGCAAGAGATTCGACTTGTTTTAATGAAAGTTCATGTAATCTCTGTCGCTAATACAAAACACTTGTTGATGGTTAATACAACTACTACTTATATTATTCAGATTTTACAAAGTGATTTTCTATTTGCTGGTTCATTTTTGAATGTTAAAAATATATTAAAAGACCAACATTTATATATTAAATTACACATATATTAATAAGATCTTTACAGCGTTTGCAGTAATGACAGGCTTGAACTCTGAAGAATTCTGCTGCGTGAGTTTTGAATACTCACATTTCCGCTTATTTTGAGGCACCTCGCCTTCTGGTCAGTCACGTGCACGCGCACGGAGTGCAGCGTAAAATTTAATGTCAGAGAAAGCAATCTGAAAGAGATTAACAACAGTACTGTACACGATGTGTCGTCATCATATAGTACAATCGGGGTATGATACTTGTTTTTTTGCATATGACATATGGAGATGGTATTGGTGGTTATATATAATTAATAACAAAACTACAGTTATGATTATAATAAAGGATCCGATGATTGAAATATCTATGAAATACAAATGATTTTAATTATGATAATATTGGCATGCATGCGTCTAATGGTTACGATGATGACAATGGTTGTGGTGTCAATGACTATGACAGAACAACGACAGCAACATGTATGTGTTGTTTTCAGTGGAATGATATATGTATTTGATATAAAAATAGCAAAAGTGATTGCTTGCTTATAATACCTTTTTACTGGTTTGGAAATGTTGAGGTAATCGAACTCTTTGCTGATATCGAAGCCGTATATGACGTCACCAGTTTTGTTATCACTGGTTTTATTCAGGCCTTTCCCAATTTCGAAACATGTTTCTGTAAAAAAAAATTGTGTCTGGTTAATACTTGAAAGCATCTGTTTACTGTATTTTGCTTTATTGCTAAACGTTTCATGCAGTATAATATGCATAGTTAGCGGTTAGTCTTACGCGTTTGCTTAAGTAGACGTTAAATAGAACAGAACAGAACAGAACATAATTTTATTACACATAAACTTTACAGTTTCTAGTGTTGAACAAAAACAATAATACAAAAAACATGAATATATTAAGTGGATTTAGCAGAAATGTTATACAATAGTTATGGATGAACTTTACATATACTTGAACAAAACTCGTTTTAAATTACGTGTTAACAGTGTATATTGCTACATATGGAAGCTTTTTACTACTTTTATAATCATTAGGCAAAACATTAATTTCCGAATATTTCGAATTCGCATCAAGTTCACCTGATGGCAATGCCCCAAATTAAACTTATACTGTAATTTTAAAAATGTGTATATTTTATGTACCTCTAATATGCACACCGGAAGTAAACCGTTTGTTGAATCCTGGGAAGTCGAAGTATTTGAGCTGTACCTTCATTTGGTCGTTTCTCAGGCGAATAAAGTATCCAATCGCCTCCGTGTGAGCGTTGTAATACTAAATTGGATTTTATGTTATGCTTTGTGTTGAAAGTAACATACTATCAGACTAATACGTTTAAATATATATCACTGAGCTTTAATACCTTCAAAATCTATGTGAATTATAATACATAAAATACAATAAATAGATACATTTCATATAAGATTTGAATATTTTATACACATTATGATTTTATCGATTTGAAATAATGGTATATGGATAGGCAGTTTTTGTTGTGGGTGCTACAACGCACAATATAATCGCTTAAAAAGGAGTTACAAATTATTAACAGCTTGATAAATTATTTGGTAAGCCAATCATTTAAATACTTCATTAATCGGAATTTAAGCAACTGACATACTATAAGGGCGATACGGTCCAAATAATTAATTGGCAGGCTAAATTACATAATATATCGTACATTATTTTAAGATCAAAGGGGTATGCACTATCTATAACGTGTGTGTAAGTTCTTACCCTATTGACTGCATGGCTGACTCTGCCTAAGAGGTCATCCACGGTATAAACAGCAAAGTCTCCGTGAGCAGGGGGGTAAGGCGATGTCTCCCAACCTAAATATTTAGTACTATTAAACGATCAGAGTTCATGCCAAAAATTGTATCTTTCAATCATCATCTAACACGTATTTTGTGATTTCATGTGAAATGCATTGTATACCGTTCCCCATTGATGGTTATTTGAAAATGTAAAACATATCGTTTGCTAGTATTTTTCCAATTGTGCATTGTGTAGTTTACCATTTTTATAAAAACATTATTTGTATTTTACTTTTACTTTGTTTATTTGAAACCAGAAAACATCTCACAAACCTCATAGTATCTTTAACACTTCATAACCTGTTTTACCAAATTGGATTTGTGAAGCATCTGAAATAATTTCAGTATGTTATTTCAACAACTTACTTGCATCCCAGCCCTTGATCAGGAGGTGTTTTAGCGCCAGTTCCCCCTTTCCGATAATCTCTTTAAAATTTCCGCGGTCCTTGCCAAAGTGTATCATCTGAAATTGTTAAAAGGCACTTACAATTGTTTAAATCTGAAATATGAATAGAAAAGAGCGCGATGTTGGTCAAAGATGAATATTGAAATTATGTTAAGCATTTATATAAAAGTTTGATCTAATAAGCCGCGAAGCATAAACATCGTAAAATTGTGCAATTATTAAATAATGCAAAATATGTTTATATGCGGTATTGGCCAACGTCAGTCACTTTACATGAATAATAAATACGTGTAATAGTCAACAAGGATTGTCATTGAGGACAAATTACACATATACATGTGGTTCTAGCGTACACCACTGTTGACAACGGCACCATAGTATGATAAATATACCATTGATTTGCGATGGAATGATTGAACAAAAGATAATTGTCAATCATTGATTGAGTCCAACATCGGTGGTTTTATAGTTCGCTGATACATAATATCACATTGTTCATAAACAAAACAATGGGCTATTCATGACGGCATAATTGACACTTGTCAATGAATGATTTAGTAAAACAATCATGAATTTATGTTATATTGATGAATACACGCGCATGTTTGCATTAACCAAGTTATTACCTTAAACAGGATGCAGGATCACGTGACTAAATGGGGTTCACAAATGGATGTTAATGGATGAAAACACACCAGTAAGTGGTGCTTTTTTTCCAAATAACTTTTTAAAATAATTTTCTTAAGAATTTTAACAAGTGCATGCGGCTTATGGCTATGTGAAAAAAAGTCAGAATAACTTAACTAAAATAGCCTGTGTTATTTGACAAAATTAAATTTCGAGTTTTACAATCATTCATATACACGGTTATGCTACACGCAACGTGGAAATTTTGGCACCGATTTCCGACGTATTCAATAATTAATTCTTAAATCTTAAGATATCGGCAATAATTGCAAAGAAAACTTGTATGCACTGAAGATGTTTGCAAACATATTTCAATAACTTGAGACATTTGCAAAAAATAAGGGTTTATAAGGTGTGTTTTCATTCTGTCCAGCCCGTGTGTAAACCCCGTTGATCATGTACCCTGTAAACCACGGACACACATACAGGTGGAGAGGAGAGCCATTTCGTTAATTGCAAGCGTTATCCCGGGGCTCACCTCTGTGGTCAGGAGGGACACCTTGATCACTTGAAGGGCGAAGAGGACCAGGAAGGGCACGTGGAAGGAGAAGCCGTGGCACCCAACGTTCAGCGTCTTTTGTAGGCTGAGGCGTAGGAGACGCTGTAGGGAGCTCCCCGACTTCCGGTACTGTACGTCGGTCGCGTCATCGAATTGAGCTGAACATATTATACGTAACTGACAAAGTTGACTAATAGTAACAAAATTTAGTGGCGTTTTGAATATAAGCAATAAATGTGTTTCATTGAATAATGATAGCATGTTCTACAGCATATGGAACCGAACTTTCAGCCTTATTTTACCTGAGGAAATACTGGACAATTATACATGTTGAGACTCACCTTGGAAAAAAACGGGGTTTTATTCGTGCAAACAGGATAAGCTAATCAGTGACGACACTTTCCGATTTTATTTACTCATTCGTTTCCGATTGTATTTAATTTTTGTTTAATGGGCGTCTTTTTTAAAGGATAATACAGTCTAGGCGGAGACGAAGACACCTTACGCACATTCATTTAGCCCCATTTTCCCAGACCTAGCCTCAGTTTAATGATCAGCATGCTTATACATGTATGAAGTCGAAATCACTTCTTAAAGGGAAAGAAAGACACGCCGCAAGCGCTTACTGAGCATGTAAACGACTTTTTTGGAATAATTTTTTTTCCATAAAGCAACTCATTAAAATTAAGTAATTTAATAACTTTAGGTTTATATCAAACATATAAATATATTTCTTTAATCTTACCCATTCAATACAATGAAATTTGTGTTTTAAGTTGTTTTTATTTGAACTTCCGTTAGCAGCTTTCGGTACGGAAGAAAGCACTTAACAAACAGTAAGACAACGAAGTCATGAATTCAACAACAAATACGTATCGGAAAAAAACGGTAATACGTATACATGTACACTCAATCTTAACTCTCGACAGAAAATGGAAACAAGGGCACAACTTTGATAAGACAATCAAACAAGTATTTAATCAATGATTTACATAGACACGCTTATGTTTTATTTCATTTTTGAAAAAGTTGTTTATGTTACTTTACGAAAATAAAAATCATCCTAAAGCATTCACAAAATCCTGTGCTTGTGTCGAAACGGATAACTTTCATATTACAATTGGAATTTCATGTTATAAGCTTTTAAATGCCGATACAGCAAGATTGTCTTGATTAAATTACATTGCCTTGACTTATAACTATTGTTAAAGAATAGTGTTTGTGTCTAGTTAAAACGGATGTCCAATAATAAAAAAGAATAACACATATATTAACTTCAACGGATACAGTTGTATAGCTTTAAGTATCGTTTTAATTGTTGTATTTATTAGAGAACGTATACTATATTACAACAAGAAATAGAGAATGCGTTTTTCACTCACCGATTTTAACAACACAAGCGTAAACATGAAGTGACATAAAAGTAGGCATGCAGTTTGATTTGTAATTGTAAATTTGATGTCAAGTAAAGCTTTTTGTTTTCCAACCATTTGACTCTACTCTCAAATGGCTGTACAATTGTTGACTAACAACTAAAAATGTCTTAAATATAATGCAGAACTATATAGCCAAAATATTCATACTTATATTCGTCAGGGGGTGTTGTTGATCCATAGCTTTCTCAATATCCGAATTATTTTAACTATAATCCTAACTCCGTTTCTCCATTGCATGTGCGGGAAATTAACTTATTCCAACTGTGTAACTTGGCATACGTATGGTACACACATCACCTCCTTAATCCTCATTGTTTTGAATAAAGAATACCAGAATTATAATAGTAACTGTCATAAACGTGCCAGCTGTATCTTAATTAATTCACGGGTTACACAACCTTGCAACAAATAAGTTCCATTAATATAAAATAAATATAGTAAAACATTCCTCGAATGAGAGCGACAAACTTGAAACAAAAATAAACACACTTGAACTAATATATTTTCAGATATTACTCTTTCACTGATATTGAGAAATCCATTCGGACTTGAAAGAATACGTGTATTAAAGTGATTAAATCTCGAAAGAACCTCGAGTGCATCGTTCTTTCTCATGGATGAATCTCGACTGGGTCTAAAGTGGATTACTTCCGATGGCTACATGTTAATGCTTTACTGTTAAAACACTTTGGGGAAACAAATAAATTATTCATATATCCGTATTAGTATTTGTATAAGTTTATGTTCATAAGTATTTTAAAACGAATCGTTCGCGCATGCACCAACGCGTGTTGTGGACACTTAACGCAAATAAAAGTTCATTCTGTAACATTACATGGCGCTTGCACTTACGAATATTTTATTATTGTTGTCCATAACATATTTAAATTCATTTTAAGAATGTAACGACGAATAACACAATTCTAAATATTTTACAGACCATGTACTTCTTAATGTAAACGTGGCTAGCTTATGGATTGTTCAGTGCATAAGCAGAAACTACATTCTGTACATTCTGTTTATGTAAATCCTATCTGAAATAATAATGTGTGATACAAATTCATGGCTGATCCAATCTATAACAAAACATTTGTAAGTTTTTACCCCAAACATCACACAGCGGAGAGTGTCTGATTCAGACTTGTGCTTGCTGGGTCCTTGCAAAAAAAAAATTCGCCTTCGTCACGGACGGACACCGGTTTAGGTGTTTATAATGTTATAAGTATCTGCAAACGGCCAATACTTGGGTTTGTATTTTGAGTAAAATGTCGTTCACATCCGTATCTGTAAAATATTGTTTGCATACTCGGCTATTTTGAATTTAATACAACACAAATGCATTAATACTCGTTTATGATATGACACATTTTATGTTAATCTAACAAAATGTGTACGAAGGTCAAATGACAAATTTTCTTTAAATAAAGTCGACTGTCAGACACGTTTAATGTTATCGGGATTAAACCAGGTGTAACTACTTGTCCCAATGTAGTGTAAGAGAAATACCGTCATTATTGAACAATGCCCTTAAAGCGAAGGTCCCTTTCTTCAAATTCTATATTATAAATAAAGGAAAAAAATCGTGTTTGATTATACGAAAGATAACCCCAATGAAATCTTCAAAACATTTAACATACATATGTAATCAATAGAGGAAACTATCAGGGAAAGATGTTGATACATAAAATGTAAATTGTGTTAATATTGCATATTTCATATTAAACAATCTGAATTCCATATATTAAGGAAATAACCTGATGTGTAAACACTATTTTAATGTAATTAAACGTAGTGAAACAAACAACCTTGTGGTTAAAAGAAACAATCAATCTCTACACACCGGAGGCTCGGTATTTTTTTGACGCGAACCAGGCCCCCTATCTCATTTCGACTTTAACCGAACGATCGTAGTTTTACGCACATTTTCGGAATACGTTATCGTATGTTAACAATAGCATAAACAAGTTATTTCCCCTATATGTATGAAAAATACGAGCACTAAATAACAGTGTTACTGCGACAAATTGTGTTATTAGTTTGATCGGACAACGAAACAAGTAAAATAATCGCGTGGATGTAGTGACTTGAATGATTTCAACCCGATAGGATTTTTGGAAAACGATATTGGATGTTAACAACAGCCATACATTGTCCAGCAACAAAAACAAAGACTCAAATAAAAAGGAAAACGTGTTTTAGGGGCCCGTGATTTCTGCGATATTTACACCAACGTCACAGTCTGCTCAGGTTAGTAACGTGTCTTCATATCAGAGCTCCGTTATTTAACCATTAAACTGTCTAACATATTTATCTTATTGACCTACTTAATGGGATCTTTTCACAGATTGTGGCATGTTTTGAAGTTTTTTTCTTTTAATGCTATTAAGTGATTAATGTAAACATCGGAACTATAAAGTTCCAGTTTAAAACTTAAAAAAAAATGAAGAACGAAACAAAAGTAAACCACACCTGGGCTAAAATTGACTCTTGGAGCAAACGTCATCCGCTTAGACCACTCGACCATCCGTACTTTCATTAGTTGCATGTAATTTATAATTTTATAAGCAATTCTCATCATGTCACAAATTATAACGATAATTACAGAACTCCCCAAATTATAAAATCGTTTTGCGTTTGTAACGCATAATAATTTTCAGGGTTTTGAATCATCAAAAGATGAATAAAATATATATTTTAGAGCATGTGTCAATGCACAAAAACATAACTACAGCGAAAATGTGCACATCTGAAACATTATTTTTACAATATTGTCAATTTATCAAAACGTGAAAAGGTCCCTTTAAATAGAACAATTTCAACTGAATATAGTAAATGTTGGAGCAATAGGTTCAATTAGCGTAACAATTTTTAATTGTCAACCCCATAAACCGAGCATCCATGCAATAACATACATTATACACGAAGTGTCATCTGTAATATGTAAATAAACCTCCATGTGTAACATGTTACAAGTTATTTGTAATGTCAATTTATTCATGGGTTCAATTTTATGTTGAAGATAATTTTACAGATAACACTTAGATTACATACTACTAAATGATAAATGATATGATTGAATATAATTTTTCTCACGCCTCAATAAAAGTATAAAATAATCTTGAGCAATACTTGTCTTAAATACATATGATAATGCAGATACATTTCATTACAAAAATAGTCCGCTGCATTAAGCTCGATGTAAATATTGCAAGTTGTTTGTTTGTGGCTGAACATTTTTATTTAAATTTATAATTGCATAAAACCGTCTTTTCGCTTCTGAAGTGCGAAACATTTGAGAGATTGTGATAAATTGTCTTGCTACACGGCTTTTGCATGAACATTTAACACGCTATACCATATGGCGGAACAGGGAAAGAGCGGACGATATTACTTGGCTTGGTTTGTTTTCAGTAATTTAACTGGTGCAGTACCACTGCTCTTAATCCACCGATCCTGTTAAATCGGCATTAAAAAGTCGATTAATAGCTTGGTGGTCTGGTCAATGCAGATGAGTCAAATAAAAATACAGTAACTGACAAGTGTTCGTAGGGATTCGATAGTTTTTTTTAAATGGTTTAAATATAATAGCCTTGTTGGTTTCTACAATCGTCTCAATGAACGTAAATGAATAAGTTAAACGCTTTTAACAAATATATCTCAACATGTAAAACTGCATATTAAGCACGGAAGCACATGTTTGATTTTGAGTAGCTACTTATATTCGATCGTTCAAACAGTGTGAGTCTTCATCTACGACCCTCCATACCGCTCCCACCACTACTGGCTCATCTACGACCCTCATACCGCTCCCACCACTACTAGCTCATCTACGACCCTCCATACCGCTCCCACCTCTACTAGCTCATCTACGACCCTCCATACCGCTCCCACCACTACTGGCTCATCTACTGGCTCATCTTCGACCCTCATACCGCTCCCACCACTACTGGCTCATCTACGACCCTCATACCGCTCCCACCTCTACTAGCTCATCTACGACCCTCCATACCGCTCCCACCACTACTAGCTCATCTACGACCCTCCATACCGCTCCCACCACTACTGGCTCATCTACTGGCTCATCTACGACCCTCATACCGCTCCCACCACTACTGGCTCATCTACGACCCTCATACCGCTCCAACCACTACTAGCTCATCTACGACCCTCCATACCGCTCCCACCACTACTGGCTCATCTACTAGCTCATCTACGACCCTCAATACCGCTCCCACCACTACTGGCTCATCTACTAGCTCATCTACAACCCTCCATACCGCTCCCACCACTACTAGCTCATCTACGACCCTCCATACCGCTCCCACCACTACTGGCTCATCTACTGGCTCATCTACGACCCTCCATACCGCTCCCACCACTACTAGCTCATCTACGACCCTCCATACCGCTCCCACCACTACTAGCTCATCTACGACCCTCCATACCGCTCCCACCACTACTGGCTCATCTACTGGCTCATCTACGACCCTCTATACCGCTCCCACCACTACTAGCTCATCTACGACCCTCCATACCGCTCCCACCTCTACTAGCTCATCTACGACCCTCCATACCGCTCCCACCTCTACTAGCTCATCTACGACCCTCCATACCGCTCCCACCACTACTGGCTCATCTACTGGCTCATCTACGACCCTCATACCGCTCCCACCACTACTAGCTCATCTACGACCCTCCATACCGCTCTCACCACAACTAGCTCATCTACGACCCTCATACCGCTCCCACCTCTACTAGATCATCTACGACCCTCATACCGCTCCCACCTCTACTAGCTCATCTACGACCCTCCATACCGCTCCCACCACTACTAGCTCATCTACGACCCTCCATACCGCTCCCACCACTACTAGCTCATCTACGACCCTCCATACCGCTCCCACCTCTACTAGCTTATCTACGACCCTCCATACCGCTCCCACCACTACTGGCTCATCTACTGGCTCATCTACGACCCTCATACCGCTCCCACCACTACTAGCTCATCTACGACCCTCCATACCGCTCCCACCACTACTAGCTCATCTACGACCCTCCATACCGCTCCCACCACTACTAGCTCATCTACGACACTCATACCGCTCCCACCTCTACTAGCTCATCTACGACCCTCCATACCGCTCCCACCACTACTAGCTCATCTACGACCCTCCATACCGCTCCCACCACTACTAGCTCATCTACGACCCTCCATACCGCTCCCACCACTACTGGCTCATCTACTGGCTCATCTACGACCCTCATACCGCTCCCACCACTACTAGCTCATCTACGACCCTCATACCGCTCCCACCACTACTAGCTCATCTACGACCCTCCATACCGCTCCCACCGCTCCCACCACTTCTAGCTAATCTACGACCCTCATACCGCTCCCACCGCTCTCACCACAACTAGCTCATCTACGACCCTCATACCGCTCCCACTACTACTATCTCATCTACGACCCTCATACCGCTCCCACCACTACTAGCTCATTTACGACCCTCATACCGCTCCCACTTCCCACCATTTCTAGCTCATCTACGACCCTCATACCGCTCCCACCACGACTAGCTCATCTACGACCCTCATACTGCTCCCACCACTCCCACCACTTCTAGCTCATCTACGACCCTCATACCGCTCCCACCACTACTAGCTCATCTACGACCCTCATACCGCTCCCACCACTCCCACCTCTACTAGCATATCTACGACCCTCACACCGCTGCCACCTCTACTAGCTCATCTACGATCCGCATGCCGCTCCTACCACTACTAGTACATCTACGACCCTCATACCGCTCCCACCGCTCCCACCTCTACTAGCTCATCTACGACCCTCATACCGCTGCCACCACTACTAGCTCATCTACGACCCTCATACCGCTCCCACCGCTCCCACCTCTACTAGCTCATCTACGACCGTCCATATCGCTGCCACCTCTACTAGCTCATCTACGACCCTCATACCGCTCCCACCGCTCCCACCTCTACTAGCTCATCTACGACCCTCCATACCGCTGCCACCTCTACTAGCTCATCTACGACCCTCATACCGCTCCCACCTCTACTAACGAAGCAAGGCATCCGTTTAAGAGCATTACAGATGACTTATTTAAGAACATAAGACTGTGTTTAATGACATTTATTATTGTTTATTGTTGACAATATAATGAAAAAAATATTTAAGAATTATAAGACTACTAAGCATGTTAGGTCCCGAAGGTGTTTTTTAAACAATAGTTTTCAGCATTAAGTAAAAACAGCTTTTAAAGGTTCCAGATTAATGATTTAATACTATCACGCACTTTGTAAATCTTGAAAATGTCATCAAGATGATGTCCATTTTGTTCTTCAACTAAAAAGTCTCCTTTTAGAAGTATAAACACTATTATATCCAGGAAGTTTGAACATTTTAAGAAGAGAAGCGGATTAAAGAAGTATTGTTTTGCATATTAAACCTATAGGGAGTTATTTACATTTGTGTACCGATCAATTCACTTCTTTTTAAATTATCGTTAAGATACCCTCAACATATACCGGATTCATACACTGCACAAGAAATGGGTTTTTGGTTTTGTTGACAACATAAAGACGCTGGTATTTTGTTTGTCAAGCCTCAAAAAGTAACATATTAAAGGATAACTAGCTCATCTCCGAAAACTCGTCTCCAAAAGGCTTACAATACGAGGCAAACATTTCATCATAACCTTTCGTAACAAATAAAGCATAAAAATACACTTGCTTTATATTATGTTTAGAATTTTGACCTTATTTCGAAATTAGCCTTTACACTTGAATAAGGACGGATAAAAAATATTCGTATTAGAATAATCGGTTTACAACGTATTCGAATATTAAAACTTCGGGAAGGCAATAAATGTAAACAATATCTAAGCGTATTTAAAAACTTAATTGTATTGAACATAGCCGTTGCAAAATGAAGTATCATGAGAAAACTCATGCAACACGTATTTACAGTGTGTTTGTTTTTGTTTTTTTGTTAGCATCAAAATACAGTAAATATACAAACCTACTTGTATTTCAGACAGTTAACATATAAACATACAAATATATGTTTAAACATATAACAAAATATCACTCTTATCATTCTAATCTATTGACATCCATTGGAACTGTTTTCTCACTTTTTAATATCATCTTATCAACAATATGCGAGTCTGCTTGGCAGTCAAATTATCTAGTCCGCTGTGAATTCTACGCTGTGGTGGGACTATAGGATAAACAAAAAAACAGTACCTATTGCAAACACTAAAATAGGGTAAGGATCGATCTGTGGTCGAAAACCATGAGCATTGTATGTTGGTGTTTAGAGGCTAATAGTGGTACCAAGTGAACGTATTGATATAGTTATTAAAAACAAAATTAAGGAACATGTATTCGACTAGCAAAAAGATTTGCACATAATTTGTATCTCTCGAATATTTTAAGGTTATTAGACGTTTCATTGTACAATACGGAGATATATTTAGACGAGCACACAGTTTGACGTCATATTGGACGAGCAATATGACGTCAAACTGTGTGCGAGTCCAAATATATCACGTATTGTACAGTTTGAACGTCTAATAAGCTTTCTATTCTATATCCCTTTCTTCAGCTCTTTGTTTCATTTTAATTTTGATTTTAAAATGCTTTAATTACATCTACGGTATGCTATTTTTAAGACAAGTGCCCGTGTGAGTCGATTATAGTACATTCGGATACTTTTTCTCGGTAACGGCTTTTATCGTTATAAAACAATTGCTTAGTGCACTTGTTCTCAACTGTCCAATATGGAAAAAATACAGACTTTTTGGATCCAATACCGGAATATATTGGACGGTCACGTGGTACATAATGAAGAATACCGATTGGATGAATTTATTGGATAATATGATTATAGGTGCTACCTAATTTACGGGCAAAAGCTTTTAAAGTTTTTTTGATAACTATGTATTTTTAATAAATATATTGACATGATTGTGTTCAAAATATTATAATTGTTGCAATAATTAAGTAATGCATCCAAAAAAAATCAATCTTAAAACAAGTTACATGTTCCAAGCTTAAAGATCTAGCATCTTATATTTTTTTGTTTTCTAGCCACAGGAATTTATAGCTGGTTCGGTGTCTGTGGTATAGTGGATGGGGTGTCTGCTAACTGGCTTAGTCACTGGGAGGTCTCTGTATTGATCTCTTAAGTGGGAGCATTCTTTAGATAACCCTAAAGACATACTATGGCGTACCATTTGGGTTGAAAGTCAAGAAGACCTACAAGTTAAAAAGAGAAATGTACGTCAAAGTACAATAATTGTACGTCGACATAAATATAAAATACACTTCGAAGTATATATTTGTACGTCAAAGTACAATTTGTACTTCGACATACATGTTTGTACTTCGACGTACACATTTTTTGAACAGCCAATCAAAACACTAGTCTCTTGAGCCGCTTTTCCTTCAGATTTATTCATAATAAATGTTTAAAATCTCTTTTTTAATTGAGGACAAAATGAATAAAAATATCAGAATGGCAAAAAAACAACACATAGAAGTTTCAAGTATTTAATGCATTGAAATAGATTATATACAAATTTGAAGAAGATTCAATTGTTACCTTTTTAAAATTAAAATTATTCAGCATATTGTGAGTATTTATTGTTCATGCAGGGCGGAGAATCACGACCGCCTAGTGCATTACTGTGTAGGAAATTCCCAACGGTAACCAAACAGTTACCAAGCATTAACGGGATAAATAATGTATTATAACCTCTCCGTTGGTCGTATTTTGTGATAACCATAACTTGCATAAGTCAGAGGTTAATTCCGCCACGCCAGGTCAATAAATACGCACAATATCTATGAGTTAGCTGTCGATAGTCGCATAATTTGGTATAAACTATAATAATAATAATGTTTAATAAATACGCACAATATCTATGAGTAAGCGGTCGATAGTCGCATAATTTGGTATAAATAATAATAATACTTATGTTCAATGTCAAATATCTCTAAAAGCAACAGATGTAAGGTGTCTTCTGATTGGCTAACACTCAAGGATCGGTGAAAACTGTATGTCGAAGTACATTTCTCGTTCTTCCTAGTAGGTCTTGTAGACTTTCGACGTCATGGTACGTAATATAGACACTAAGTACTGGTCCTACCCAGGAACCAGTTTGTTTCATTAAATGTCTCAATTCAACTTGACAGCTTGCTAAAGCAGTTGCATTTAGCATACAGTACATGTGATGTGTCAAATCAATTTTGATTGACAAATTTGACAGGATTTTTTTTTATCCAATAAGTTTTAGACTGCCAAATAACACACACTACGTATTGAAAGCCATACCTGGAGCTTTCGTCTGTATATCACTGACTTCATCAGAAGAATGATTTCTACTGTTGGGAAACGTTAACACCACTAATTGTCTTCTTATTTATTATCAATGTATAATTATGTGTAACAGCATAACAACATACTTGTTTCGCAATTAAAATAGTTAATAAATACAGGTATCTTGCAGGTTTCTAATTTTCTTTTGCAAACTATTGTTGAATAGTTTAAATTGTGTCGCCACTAAAAAACTAGCCATTTTGTAGCAATTCTAAAATCACAGTCTAAACTGCATACACTTAGCTCTACAGTTACAATTTGAATGCAAATATTAGAATGCATCATGTTATATCATCCATATTTTTTTATTTAAACATTCAAAAAACACATAATACAGTACATATATAAAAAGATATGTTGTATTGTGTGGATATACAAAACACTTCACATCATTTATTTGCACATAAAATAATAGTTACAAAATAAGTAAAACTCATCAACCTACATTTCAAGAATATTTACGTATATGAAATTACAAAGTGGTGTTATTGTATTACCTTTTACAAAATTAACATTGCTGGTTTTGTACTAGCCATAAAACATTTATCATGGGTTAGCAAGTAACAACCAATTTATTAATTACACAATCGAACGGAAATCATATTAATTGCATTATGCATTTACTAAACAAGCTATTTGCTACTGTTTAGAATTACACTATCTTACTAAAAATGATCACGGGTACTTAGTGCTTTTACATACTTGTGGTAAGTTTTGTATTACTAGTTTGACAATTATGGGCAGACACTTGTCGATATACAGACAAAATTTGCATGGAAACTTTTCATATTTTTTCAGCATAATTGCCTTCAAATTGTTAATTTAACAACCCTTTGACATTGTTTGCACATCTGAACTTATTATACCATAGCTGATTTTTGTTTATAGATAGACATATATAGACTTTTCAAAGTTCTATAAAAGTTCACACATGTTCCATCCAAGTAAACAAACAGAACCAATAAAGATCACCACAGATAATAACTGTGTGTATAGCTTGGAAATTTTGAATCCCTCCTTTGTTGATTTCTGTAAACCAAAACTGTCAGTTTTGCTGGATATAATGGCTTGTATAATGCCCAGCTCTTGTCTTGGCAGAACAGCTTCTAAAAACGGAAAACCAACAAATATCTTAAAATTTGATCAATAATGCAGACAATTTATAAATGTCTTGTTTTTTGTTGATTTCGAATCTGGAAGATTTTTTACGTAAGATTGTGGTACGAAAATTCCAACGGTATCGGATTTTGTGGTTTTAGGCCTAAACTATTTATAGTGATATGTAACCTTTTGGGATATCGGTAAAGTGCGAGCAGACGAGGTGAAAATACTTTAAAAATTAAAGTTAAAAGACTAAAAAGTTAGATCTGAATATCTTAAAAATTTGTGAATAAATGCGTTTCTGGTGGGTAACAACGACAACTTACCAGAATATTGCTCATGATCAAACGTAAAACTTCTTTCTGAGAGCGAATGGAAAATGCGTCACAAATTCTGATACATAAACAGTAGGGTGTCGTTATTGAAATACCGCGAGAATACTTGAAGAATAGAGATGCCAACTATAGTGTTTAAAACAAATAATTTTTTAACAAGCGTTTGTGATTTGTCAGGATAATTATAACAATAAGATATCGAAAAGATCAAAGCAAATAAATTCGACAGAAATCGGAGATTCGGCAATATATTAAAGACGGGTTATGTTCCCCTAAATTGTGTTCGGTGAAGACTGTTACTATATGTAGTGAACCAGTCTTCGGCTTATACCCACTGAAGAAGAGCATTCAGGGGAGATAATTGAGTAATGACCTAATTCTGGAACGGTTGCGAAAAAAACAAATAATGCGAGAATATTTAGTGCGATACGCTACACAATTATGATGTCATTGATATCACTTTTTCTGAGGTATGTATTTACATGTGATTTAGCATATGTCCAAGTGTTTTTGATTTGTTCAAGTTCATAAATAGCATCGCGAAAATATATGTCGCGTGGCAAATTTTTTTGAGACGTATCCATATGTGGTATTCTTATGTAATGTCTAAATTCCCATATGTATGAACGGTCAAAGCCCGCTTCGCGGGCTTTTGCCCGTATAAAATACTCGAATCTAAGTAGCCATTATAACAGTTAGTACAACACAGTGGTCGATGGCAATCAACTAATTAAACAAGTATTTAAACAATTCAAACAATTTATATCGAACACAATTTAAAACACTACAACTGTAGTTAAAATTAAGTAAGATTGTGTAACGATTTTAAAAGTGTTGATCGATCTTAACATTGTATCAATTACGAAAAAGAATAGTAATAACTTATTAAATGAATCAACCTATAAGTAGCATATTTAGAATCTAAGCGGTTAAGCTTTAATAATAAATCTAGGAATATCGTTATATTTTTGTTGGGATGTTTTAAATATTATTTGTTAACATATTGTGTTCTATGTGTACATTAAATAAACAGTGTTTGCATTTTTATATAGAATGTATACAGGCACTTGGCACTGAAATAACTTCTTAACAAGAATATGGACATATTCTCAAAGACGGGTTATTGCAATTCTAGATGTTGGTAACTGTTAAACCTCTAAATAGGTATCGAATTTTAAAATTCCTTAAACAAATTATTTATCTATTGATTATCTTTCAGTTTCAGTTGACTGATTTTGTTTAGCGATAGATATAAACATATTTGCATCTCCCTGAAAATTAATCATACATTACCGTCGACATTGACATCTTGTATATGTTTATATTGATATATTTGATACAATATAAAGGTATTAGCAATTCTACTCACGGAGATTTGTCCACGAGTGTGAAGGATGGCGCGGTACGATGTGAACTGAGGTGTTCCGAATATTTACTCTTACGGGTATAACACATATTTACAGGCCCGGACACAAAATCCGGAAGTGTGTTTGCGTGTTTACAGAGAGCAGGAGTCAAGGGATGTCCCTTGGTCGGTAAATGTGACCCTGTATATCGCAGCCAGTGCGGCGACATTTGCTACATTATGTGTTCTCTGGGGTAACTATTGCAAATGGGATCAATAACATAAATGATGAGTTGTGAACTAACGCCAAGCGTATGAAGTTCATCTATAATAAGACTTTTAAAATTGCGCTTTAACAGTAATATCACTTACTGAAAACCCATTTTTATTAGCCGGCAAGAAATTTCATGATTTTCCACAAAATGACAATTTTGTAAACACGATGAAATGAGAATTTCTGATAAATACAGAATTTAGTCGATTATGTTTTATAACATATGTCCTCGCTAAATCGGATAGAATGTCACTATCGGAGGTGGGCTCTTTATATCAATACGTTTAATACTAGTCAATTGTATTGTGAAAATAACGTACATTCGTAGATTGCTGACTTTGTAAATACATGGTAATAGCGTATGTCAGCCGGTGTTTTTATAACATGTATATGCGATATGTTTTGGAGGTTGGGGCTTGAATTACTATATGTAAACACATGCCAGTTATTAGTAATTTTTTATGAATAATCAACGCAATACATATTAATGCGTTTTTATTTACTTAAATAAAAGTAAAGAAAAACATAACATGTTTTCCCTAAATTTGACAGTGACGCATGTATTCCAGACCCCAATTGATTGAATAATTAGCTGGTAGTTTAATCGAGAATATAATTACGTGATAAAGAAAAGACTAATTTTGTGTTATCTAAAATCTATGGATTTGTTTGATAACATTTAATGACATTTTGAATTCTCAACCTCTGTACTTGTAGTCCAGTTTGTATAAATTAGCATAATCTTATTCTGGTGAAGTCGATATAAATAATATATAAGTTAAATATTCCTAGAACAATGCAATCGCAATTCAAATAAAAACGAGCATACAGAGTTGTAAAAACCACATTATGGCTTAAACTAGTTGGTGGCTTGCCTAACCAACTACTTAGCGCCGAATACGTCATAATAAATGGCGCAATTAATTTATGGTTAAGACACAGTATTACACATTATAACTCTTTTAGGCACGACTTAAACGCATCTGAAAGAAAGAAATATCCGACACGGATATATAAAGCATACGGTTGATGGACTCATCGTGATAGAGTTAATTGCACATTTCGAAACCAGATGCGATGAGGCTAACGTGAAGAAAAAGGCCAGGGCATAGAGCTGTTAGAAGCTTGCAAGTAAGGAGACTGGCGTACTAAGTTTTTTCTCATAGAAGTAGGCGCTTGTGAGTTTTGTGTACAATCAGTGTGTCGACCGATGCCAGAAGCCGGGTACACTGGCATGGATATTTATCTGACCATCCGGAAACTGAGCCAAGCTGCAGAGCGAACCTCCAGCTAGTTGCTGCTGGAGCGAGAGGAGATAAATTGGAAAAAGTAGGGCTATCGACATTCACACCGTTGCTACGATGGCCCCACCCTTCCGAGATGTCAATTTGTAAGCGGCGGGACATTGGCGACGTAGGGACTCCATGCTGATGATGAAGGTCGATTCGCAATCGACAACCATCACAGCATTTGAGTCACCAAAATATTCGCGATTGTACTCATTAAACTTAAGACTATGGTTTCTACCATTAAATTTTATATCATCCAGCATTACACTTGACATATTTTTATGATGTCATTTTGATACATGACAGGGTTCTCTAAGACCTTAACCTTGATTAAAAATATATATAAATTTCCTCAACTCTTTTTGTATAAACACGTGTGTTCAAAGGATTTGAAGTAGGACAAAATATAAGCGTAGACAATTCTTAAACGAAATGTTGCCTCAAAATTGTTAAAATCATACTAATGTTAGTATCGCTTGCCAGTATAATGGGGAAATTGTTTATATTCAATAAGGTCAATGTAGTATAGTCATATTCTAACTAGAAGAGGACCATAATTGAAACATATTGATCGCTTATGTTTTAAAGAACTGGAACATCATAGACAATTCTGAGTTCAGGTGTATTTTCCACAATTTATTGAACATTTGTAAAGACATAAATTAAACTAATAAGATTATATTTCAAGTTTGATAGCAATAACTTGGGTGTGATTGATGAACGGTCTTTCAAAAATAAAATCTTAAACATAACTCATAAGTACGTGTGTATTTTTTAAAAACATTTTTCAAAAAAATCTTTTTGTGTGTGGGGTGGATAGGGGGAATAATGTGGGAGCGTGGTCATTTATTAGATGATATTTCAAAAATAAGAAGAAAAATAAACGAACAAAAAAATATAAAAAATTCGGGCGGGGGGATTCTGGAGTGGAGCCTGGTGGATGGTTTGGATGGAGTACATTGTGGTATGTCAGGTAAGTGTTGTAAGTGTTGTAAGAACTGTGTTCATGAAACACAATACCCCCTACTGCGCCGCTTTGAAGCCATATATTTGACCTAAGACCTTGAAGAATGACCTTGACCTGGACCTTTTACCACTCAAAATGTGCAGCTCCATGAGATACGCATGCATACCAAATATCGAGTAGCTATCGTCGGTCTTTCAAAATTTGACCTTTTACCTTGAGGAATGACCATACCCTTTCACCACTCAAAATGTGCAGCTCCATGAGATACGCATGCATGCCAAATATCAAGTTGCTATCTGCAATATCTCAAAATTTGACATATGACCTTGATCTTTGACCTTGAAGGATAATCTCGACCTTTCACCACTCAAATGTGCAGCTACATGAAATACGCATGCATGCCAACTATCGAGTTGCTATCTTCAATATTGCAAAATTTAACCTTTGATCTTCACCTTTGACCTTGAAGGATAACCTTGACCTTTCACCACTCAAAATGTGCAGCTCCATGAGATACGCATGCATGCCAAATATGGAGTTGCTATCTTCAATATTGCAAAATTTGACATTTGACCTTGACCGTTGACCTTGAAGGATGACATTGATCTTTCACCACTCAAAATATGCAGCTCTATGAGATACGCATGCATGCCAAATATCGAGCTGCTATCTTCAATATTGCAAAAATTTACCTTTGACCTTGACCTTGAAGGATGACCTTAACCTTTTACCCTAAAAATGTGTAGCTCCAAGAGATACTCGTGCATGCCAAATATCAAGTTGCTTTCTTCATTATTGCAAAATTTGACCATTGCAAAATTTGACCTTGACCTTTGACCTTGAAGGATGACCTTGAACCTAACCTTATTCCACACAAAATGTTCAGCTTCATGAGATACACATGCATGCCAAATATCAAGTTGCTATATTCAATATTGCAAAATATGACCTTTGACCTTGAAGGATGACCTAGACCTTTCACCACTCAAAATGTGCAGCTCCATGAGATACGCATGCATGCCAAATATCGAGTCGCTATTGTCAATGTTAAAGTTTTCGGACGGACGAACAGACGCAATATATTTGACATGTGACCTTTAAGGACCACCTTAACCTTGATCTTCCACCACTTAAAGTGTGCAGCTCCATGAGATACACATCCGTGCCAAATATCAAGTTGCTATCTTCAATATTGCAAAAGTTATGACCAATGTTACAGTTTTCGGACGGACGGATGCACAGACAGACGGACATTTCAACTGCTACCGGGGGCATAAAAAAGGAAATGAAAAAAATCTTTTTTTTTGGGGGGGGGATTCTGGGGTGGGGCCTGGGGGATGGTTTGGGTGGAGTCCATTGTGTTATGTCAGGTAAGCGTTGTTTTGTCAACGTATGAATCAAATCTAATCCTAAATAAAGAAGTTATATCAATTTAAGCAAAATTTATTTATTTGACCTTGAGATTCAAGGTCATTCAAAGGTCAAGGTCAAATTCAACTTGCCAGGTACAGTACGCTCATGATAGTAAGAAACTTTTTGAATTGAAAGCAATAGTCTTGATACTTTAGAAGTACAGTGCATAATAACACAAAATTTAACAAAATATTCAAAGTTACTTAGTCAAAAAAGGGCCATAATTCCGTCAACATGCCAACCAGAGTTATGCAACTTGTCCTGTACAGTCCCCTTGTGATCGTTAGCTAGTATTCCAAGTCTGAAAGTAATAGCTATGATATTTTAGGAGTAAAATGGACCAAAACACAAAACTTAACCAAATTTTCAATTTTGGCCATAATTCTGTCAAAATGTCAGTCAGAGTCACATAACTCCCCTTATGATAGTTAGTAAGTGTCGAAAGTAAAAAAAATAGCTTTGATACTTTAGGAATAAAGTGGACCTAAACACAAAACTTAACCAAATTTTCAATTTTCTAAGTATAAAAAGGGGCATAACTCTAAAAATAATGCTGACAGAGTTATGCAACTTGAGATTTGTCTTGTTGCCATAAAGAATTATTCCAAATTTGAGTTAATTATCTTTGATGGTGTTACAGTTATTTGACTTTATAAAAAAAACTTTAACCAACGGCGACGCCGGGGCGAGTAGTACAGCTCTCATTTTTCTTCGAAAAGTCGACCTAAAAACGGAATTGATAGGCTTTTCCTATGTCTGTCTTTGTCTTTCGGTTGTTTGTTCGGATGGTCGGTTCGTAGACGAGATCGATTCTGGACGATACCATGAGAAAACGTACACCTACCATCATATCAATTCGCAGGCTGGCTACATGGGAGAAACGGAAGACTATGTAACGGTTCACAGGTAAAAGGTATATAATGCAGGGGCTTGTAACATGAATTGAATATGTACACAAACTATGCTTAGAAATGCAGTAGCTTTACAAATCATCATATACGAATACCCCAACCGTGAACAAACAATATCTTACCATCTTAACAAAGGATAACGTATACAATTGTTATTTATAGATTATAAATATGGAGAGGTTTTTGCAGTAGTGTTATGTTGTTTTACATAATATACCTCCTCCAGCCAGCCTCATCACCCATAAATGGATTTGTTGTTTTGCTTAACTCTGTGGGTGGTGTGTGTGTCGGGGCTCAGTTTAAGCACTTAATTGAGTAAAGTTGGGGAGAGGTATATTTGTTGAAAACATGTTTTGATTGTTGACACCCATATATTTAGTGCTGCAACAATATACCGGTATATCGGTATATTTCGCAATACGCAATCGGCATATTGTATTGCGATACGATTTTCATCATACTGGTAGGAAAATTTTACAAAATTAATTCACATTTCGTCCAGAAAAGCCATCCGAAATAATGATAACAAGGTAAACAAAACAAAGCATTGTAAATATTTTTTTTTCGTAAAAATAGCATTCTGAAAAGTATATTATACGGAGTAACGTTGTTACATCGGAGCATTCGTTCGATGCTTTTGAACAGATTATCGTTGAGTTAATTGCGCACAGCTGTAAATGTTTCGTTCGATTCTGAATTGAGCATTATTAAATTTGTAATCCAAATTTCGGAAATACGCTTCAAAATTTTAATGCTAATGCGACAATAAAAAATTATAGCGTCAAATAAAAGTGCTTTATCCTTTGTCTCAATAAAAAGCGCGCGAAAATTATACAGACATGTAGGGCGTCGCATGGAAAGTATGGGTGTATTTTGTGTTGTATAAAATGGGAACATCACGTCAGGTGAATTACGCATGTTCAGTGGAAAAAAAAAACGCCCGGGTTGGACGTTATTTCATCACATCTTTGCATAGTAACAAATGCCAAATTGTATTTGATGCTTAAGAAAAGTTGCGAATGTTTGTGTTTCTTGTTATTCTTGAGCACATTTACCGGTATATAGTAAATATTTACCAAAATTTGCTTTAAAACTGGAATATACGGGATTATCGGGTAATTGGCAAGTTATAATTTTGGTACAAGCCAGCAGTATATTGCGATATATTGCAATACGGGTTTTTGAACTGACAATATATTGCAATACGGTTTTTGGCGTTTGTTGCAGCACTACATATATTAACATTTGAAAGTTGAAAAACGGTGCTCCTATTCAATATGTTTGAGATTTACTTAGTTTAAATATGTAAACAGGTTTAAAATTAAATCAAATACAATTATATAAATACACGATTTATTCCTAGACTATGCATTGTCCAATTTAAATGACAAAAACGACGTAATTGTTATAATTTTAATCATCCGCGTCAATAGCATAATTACGATAGTAATCTTATAGCGTATGTTGCAGTATTGAGAGTATGATATAATTGTATGTGTATCTGATATCCTCGACACGACGAAATTTAACCTTCGTTGAGACCGTGGACTTTACAATGTGTGCAGTAAACGTTCATTGCTATGCGCGATGTTATGCTAAACAATAAGCACATTTTTTATTTACCTTCACGCGGTAAACTAACCATTCTCATAATTTGTAATTAAAAATATGTCGAATAACCACTTATTTTGTTTTATATCAATATATTTTTTAATAAAAAATAAACATATGGGCAAAATGTTGTATGAAACGTTATATATTGACCGACAGTTCTACCCAATAAAGAAAGCGCAATAGATCAGTGATTCCTTTCTTGACAATCATGAGGTAATAATGTCATTTTACAAGGTCCCGTTGTTTTATACATATTGACCAAGAATAAAGCATATGTGTACTTGTTTAAGTTGTTTGTTATATAAACGACTATAATATTGCATTTAATTTGAGGATTAACACGATTTTATTTGTATGACCTTTTAAAACAGTCGAACTGTCCGTCTGTCTGTCCTTCAAGCATTTCTTTTTCTATACTTATTTGCTTAACGCTTTAAGATATCGACCTGCTATTTGGTGTATGAGTCTACCTACATGACTTACAGACTTTCAGATTGATTATGAGTTTCGTTCCAGTCCATTGATTTTTCGGCAAAATTATGTGTCTTGGACTTGAGCAAAGAAACTCACCGGTTTATTGAGGAAATGTGTACTGTGGGCGAGAGAGAACATACTCACCGGTGTATTGAGGAAATGTGTACTGTGGGCGAGAGAGAACATGAGAGAACAATTTGCAGTAGGCCAATTTAAAAAATAATCCTAACTCGACACCAAGCTTTGGGGCGGTCCACAAGGCCTGGGTACGGGCTTAAAGTCTAATAGCAAACATCATTAACACACCATCTTATAACGATAATTCATATAAATTCAATAAAACTTTCGACCACAGTTTTAACCCTGTTGATAACTAAGTATAAAGATAAAGTCGCTAGTGTTCTTAAATGTTTTGTGACGGAATTGAAAGTCAGATATAATTTTGTTAATCCAGTTTCTAGGAAACTCGTTATGCCGCTTCCTTACATATAATGAATAGAAAATCTTAAACACTGATAATTAAAAACAATTCTTGATTTATTTTGAACGTATGATGATAACATTCGTGCAATGTTTGTACATGTATGTCCATTGTTTGTAATAACACATTTGTATACGAAGCTGTCTAACCCAGATGTTTACCTCTATCGATTATAGTAAATTGTCTAATAAAATCCTGCAAAATTTCCCGCCATTAGTCCGAATGAAGAAATTGTATTTTCCTATTTATAAACAATACCCAAAACTCTGCGTAAATGAGAACGTGCAATTTACAAAATTTTGACTCAATTACATTACTATATAATTTAAATGCCTATCTATATTTTGTTTTATATCGTAAACAATATTGTCAATGTGCATGGGCTATTTCGAAAAATATAGGAATGCAGAATTGCGTTTTCTATATTAGTTACACAACTCGATCATGAAGAAACTAATAAAGTTTTTTAACGCTATACCATACACTATATATAGTCAATTAAATTACCTGTCAACGAGACAACATCTTTTTTTGCATTGGCTGTTGTCTATTTTGCGCATTTTTTGTTAAAATTTTAAATACAACCAATAAAAAATTATTGACATTTTTCCATGAACAATTTACGGATCATCGACAAATACATGACAAAAAGCTATATACTGTTCAGAATGAATACTGTATTTGTGTACAAATTTTAACTCATTAAAACAATAATGATTTTATACGGTGGGACACTTCTATGGGGCATAGCATATTAATTTTATTTAATAAGTTATTTAATAGTGTGCTTTATACATAAATAGTTAACTGTTCTATTGTTAGTTATGATGTTGACAGTAACAACTTGTAATTGAAAATGGTATTGCTTTATGCAATACATGGCCTTTATTTTGAAACTTTTGTTAAACCCATAGTACATGCTCCATTTTACTTGAAATGAAGTATGAACTTGAAAAAGGAAAGTGTATTTTTACACTTCAGCAAACGACATGAAGAGGTTTGTCGATTCGACGGCATGACAGTTTATCGGTTGCAACATTGTCTAGATGATAAATAAGGAATGACTTGATGTATTACAATTACTTTTGGTACACATATTTACAAAGCGCATAAATCAGCTGTAAGAGTGAGCTTTTAAGTTTATAAATGAAATGCACTTTTGTCATATATTGACATCTTTCGCACGGCATCGAGTCATATCATTTTTTTCATCAACATATTGAATGTAAAGTCGAATTTCTCCACCAATACGATTTTTTTTTAAGACACCCTGGCGGATATGTTTCTCGGGGGGACATTGGTTTATATTTTTTTCGTGCAAAAACTTTATCACTGGCATACCTTTTAAGAAATGTGTATATAAAGTGCTAATTAGGGGACAAATCCCTGCATCTTTGACTTCAAATAGCCATATTTCAATAAATCCTGAATAATAATAACAAGGATTTTTCTAACATACATGATAATACCTCTTTTGCATATACCAAAAGATATTTTAATTCAAAAATTCCTTAAAGGTCCACCCTATATTATTCACATTTCGCAGTTGGTACGTTACGCCAGAACATGTTCATGTATTAAATATTTTAATGATCGTAATCGTATGTTAACGAAAAAATTGCTTAAACAAGGTTCTTTGTATCATAACCAACGAAGTAAATTCGCTAAATTTCACTCATAGAATGGTGATTCAAAATATAATGTTTTGATGCGTGTTCGCAAATTAAAATATTTTAAAGAAAATGTTAATTGTAATCTTTTCAATTTAATGAACTAATTTTTATCAAAAGGATATGATATTAAAGTACTTTAAAACACATGCTTGTTGGTTTTCGATTCACTATATCTTTATTGTCTTAAAATTTGGAATTATTAATCGAATGCCCATTTAATATGTTTGATTCTTAAATAATAATCGTTATAGCTGGTTTTATTGGTAATTCGATTTTACAGTACTGCCACTTTAATAATTTTATGTTTTACTTTACAGTACCGCCCCTTTAATTATCTTGGATTTTTTACGTCATCGCTTCTAAATTCCGTCATACGGCATTCTTTCACTGTGCTGGGCTACATTGATTTTTTGGACGTCATCGTGCCATCGCTTCTATATTACGACACACATTCACTGTGTTAGGTCACATTCATAGGTCATCGGGTTTAAAGCGTTTAACTTTTTGTGATATTTTCTCTCTGACGGGCGTTTCTTGTTCGATTAATTTTTTGATTTTTGATTTTGAGCAGTCACATAAATAACCAAGCTATGTAATATGGATCTTTTTCACCCATTATTGCTGCTTCTTCCTGTATTTGCGCGATGATGATCTGAAATATTAACTTTATGATGCTATATTCTTAAATATTTTCCTGGAAAGAAGGGATGTAGTTGACACTTGTTCGTAAATTCATTTCATCGTTACTCAA
The DNA here is from genome assembly GCF_020536995.1 of Dreissena polymorpha. Classification (NCBI taxonomy): domain Eukaryota; kingdom Metazoa; phylum Mollusca; class Bivalvia; order Myida; family Dreissenidae; genus Dreissena; species Dreissena polymorpha. Next base: position 165,685,165 of record NC_068355.1, read on the forward strand.
AAAGTTGTAACTCTGTTGCTCTGGTCTCTTTCCTACCATTGACTATTTAAATGGTAATTAAATTGAATGCGTTTTATTTCCCTTTAATTATTGTTTAATTTGAGTTGCAACGAGGTTAAATTTTATTTACCCTTATATGTATCATGAATTTAGTGGGCAAAGTGTGAGGTTGAGCGCTCTAAACCCGGTTTAAACCCCCAATGCTTTAGATTGACCGTTGCAAGTCAGTGAACCCAGCTTTATTCTTATATGCGTTTATGCTTTTTTTGTATTGTGCTCTTGAGTACTGTTAAGGCATTTGGTCACTCGCCTTAAATAAAGACCAACTTATTGTATATAATGATAATGCAATACTGCTCCAGCAGCTGGAGTTTCACTTCTTTATATTTAAACAATTATAGAACTGGATTTACTTAGCCTTTCGAAATTCAGCCAGATTTATCGGAAACTTTTCCAAGCAGGTCGAACTTTTCACATCAGATCGGGTTTCCGAGGGTGAGTGTGACATTGGAATTCGTTGCTGGTACAAGGTATACCATTTGTATATTTCTTTGCGTAGCAAGCGATACAATTTATTTCTTTTTCTTGTCGAAAATATCTTATAAATCTTGAATGAGACAGACGCAAACGTTTGTGTTTTCGAGTTCGTGAGTCAAATTATTGAAACGAAGTGAAGAATAATGTTTTCACATGTTTAACTTGTTTTCCAAGTATACGCATCAGAAGGACATTTTATGGTTCTTATTGCTATTTGCATGACTTCGTTGATTGAACAGTCTGTTATGTTATTTTGGTGATATTACCATCTTTCAATCGCGCATAAAATTATTCGTACACTATAATTGTACTAAACATGCGATTTTTACATCGATATTACTGTATGCATTTAGCTCTATATACACCTGGAGACTTTTAATGCAACACATTTAAAACTTGAATATCTCTGTTATGAGTTAAGATTTTGATTTAAAATTTATATGTGATCATTTGACTCCATTCTGAGCAAGTTCACGATAAAATCATTCATCCGCGACGATGGGACGCTTAAGTACGTGGGGTATGTATGTTTCGATTGTTTGCACGTGGAAATGGTGAAAAGAAATATTATTGTCGATTTATTTCAATTTCATCATTTAAGATCGATGTTTACACCAGGCAAACATTAATTTGATTCAAAATAATGTATGGCTAATATGAATATTCAGAAGCGCAACCGCGCAATTTGGTAAAATGCATGCTACTCATCCCACATAATAAAGCGTTCGATCGTCACGGTTGAATGATTTTATCGTTCGCTTACACCGAATGTATTCAAATGATTTCATCTACAATTTTGAACGAAAATCTTTACTTATTATAGAGAGATATTTAAGTTTGAAAAGTGTCGCGCTAGAAAAGTCTCCAATACACTTACCGGCAAACTGCAATTTGCCGAAATGTGCCATAATGCGTGGGTGCGCTCTCAAATATTCATATGAGCCATACATCTTAAAAAGATTCAATGCTTATTGAGGCAATAAAGAACTGGCTGATGTGCGATTTAAAAAATTGAGTTAAGAATCACTAACGGATAAATTCCACTGGACTTTCGTTAACATAAAGAGGGACATTTAAAGTTGTGTAAGGAACAATATGACAAATACTGGAAATGCAAGTCATGCTTCATTTTGATACTCTGACATCCCATCCCTGATTTTTCAACTGTGTCTTCGTAGAGCTCGTCAGCAATGCTTGGAATCGAAAACCAGTATTATTAAGTTTATTCATCTGTCCATGCAGCAGGCAATCTCGCTTTTACCATTCTTTCCCAACATGAAGATTATCCATCTAGTGCGAGACCCAAGAGCGATAATAAAATCCAGGCAAAATGCTGTTCGGCATGACATGATAGACTTCAAAGAGACAAATACAATACAACCTAAAGTCCTATCTTCTTGGCTTTAAAAGGATCTATCTGATACTAAATTGTTGATGAAATCTGATCCGTCAATAATAAAGCTAGTGTAATATGAAGACATTGCAGAACATCCAAATGAAGCTGCAAAACAGTTATATGCATTTGGGGGTTTCATCTTCGATTTTGTCAAAAGCCAAACTCAGTCCAGCTTAAACAGTTGTAACTTCTGTACGCAGCGGAAAAATTCTACTGTAACGTCAATGAAATGGGGGTATAAAATAAAAACCTTATGGAGCATAGGAAATATTTAAAAGTTGTAAGAATATCATGAGTGTTTTAGGATACATAAACCTCTGCAATAACAAATCTCTACGAGCATTGTCAATTCCCTCTAGAATGAGAAATAATGTCACGAAAATATTGCTCGGCGATGGAAGATACTGATAAACGTGACGTGTACACAATATTGCAACCAACACGTGAGGGTTGCAATACTATCGGCACAGATCCCTTTCTAAATAGTTGACACGTTGCAAGCTGTGTGTATAACATTGAATTGTAAATAAACCACTTGTCCTAGATAAAACAATCCCTATACTTGTATCCGCTGGTGAAAACAAACAACAAAAATGTGCGCAGATGTTTATCGTTGCCGTCATAGCCCATGTATTGTTCGAACTATGAAGTAGTTTAATTCTGTTTAGTAACAATCACACGAACTGTATTATATAGGACATAAAAGGTTATACAAACGCGTACTTGTATCTCTTAAGTACATTTCAAGTGTTATGAGCGTAGTTTATTAATGCAGCTCTCGAATCAAATTATATTTTGAATATGTGTATTGTTCGTCATGTGTAATTATGCCAAAACTTTGTTATAACCCAAGTAAACGCTTTATTCTAGTGTCACATACGCTTATCGTATAACTTGTAAAATATCTCATTGAGACGTTATTCCCTCTTCCCTAATCACTAAGCGACGACGACGATTTGTGTTTTATGTAATAATATGTGATCTATAACGTGTGTATATATGTATATAAAATGCTCTCAGAACATAACTTATAGCAATATGGTTATGTCAAATCTAGCTAAATTGTCTTTCATAAGCATTTCCAGTAAAGCATTTTGTTACATTTGTTCGCACAAGCAGTATATGCTTCATTGCAGAATATTTTGTATGTCTATATGACCGCGACTGTTACATTGCCCAATATTCCTTTGCATGTCGACACTGTTAGTTGCCAGGAAAATGCAAACTTTAAGTCCATTTAATGTTTCTGAAGGATTCGAGTAAGATTAAATGCACACGTACGTAAATTAAATACAGCTTACAATCACATTCTAGAAAGTGTAAAGTAGAAACATTATTTTTGTTATCAACTTCTTTTATTACAGAACAAAATATACACACATAAACATTAATTGATTAAATCTGGGATCACAGCCTTGTTCCGTCAATGCAAAGCGTTAAGGGTTAAAATCGGTTTTAGGTAAATCCAAACCTCGCGCTTACCTATGAATGTATCAATATAAATGTAATAAACATATTGAGAAAAAACATAAAAGCCAACATGTGACGCGCAAATTATATAATGTTTGAGAAAAATAATCTCAGTCTACTATTGTCGTAAGTACCAGATAAACATTTGTATATTAAAACGATTTAGGGAAAAGGTTTTAAAGTTATTGATATACAAAGAAATACGGTGAATATATGAAAGATCTTAAATTAACAGTTAAGCCATGTATCTTAAGTAAATTGTCACGAACGTATATATTTGACATACTATAGTATGTGTTGTGCCCCTAGGTGTAAAAAAATATCGTTTATTTATTTCATCCACTTGAACACCTCATAGCTAAAGAGTGAGCACATGATACAAGGTGATGAATATTATGTCACTTTAAAAAATAAAAAAATCGCATCCGTGGAATTATACGCATACTTAACACCTTTTACGGTCAGCCATCGGTTCATGGCTATGCTTTCGATGAAATATTCAGTGATATAGCTAGTTTTGTAAACGAAAGAGCAATTTGATGGATTACTTAATATCAATTATATATATTGTTTTTTGAATTAGGTTAATGAAAATGTTTGGTATATAGCACTAATATTAAAATACTAACCATTAAATTGCGGAAGAAATGTAAGACCGTGCCATTAATGCTTTAATATTGCACACTTCTCCGATTGCTCTCCAACCTCGCAATTACCAGCTTTCTTCAAAGAGGGTAGAGGTGATATCGGTGTATGAACACTTTATAGTTTGCAAATAATAAATATTAATGACATACATTTAGCGTGTATGAAAATCGTTGGAAAACGTGTTGCCAGTTAAGCTTTTCTTAACTCTGTTACTGTCTAAAATGCCAATGCCAGTATTTATCGGATGGATGTAGCTCGTGCCCCCCCCGCCCCCTCGCAACCCCAGCTGACTCCAAAACGTATGAACTGGATGCTCGTTACGTTTTGAATACTTATAGACAACATATATTTTTGACATACTAGTATGTGTTGTTCCCCTAATTTATTGTCGGCTCGGGTACTACTTTAAAGTACCCCGGGCACTCTTAAGTATTAGTAATTACACTGCTTGTAACTGATGGCGTATGGGATATACACCCTCAATAATGGTATACCATACGAGAGCGAAGCACCATCAGTTACTAACTTCGTAACGATTATATCTCAATCGACTACTCGATTACTCGGGGTGTATGGAAATTACTCGGGGTGTATGGAAAATACAACATGGGCATATGGCCTCTCTAAGCCAATTGGATTAGGTCGTTTTTGTAAGAGGTTAGATATACTACAATATAGATCTACCCCAGGTACGGAACATATATTCTAAAACGTACCCATGAATAAGAACTTTGAATTGGTCGTTGTCGTTGGCGCTAGGTATGTCCTTATCGCAAAACGTTGATGATGCGCCAAATCGGGACTTTTATGTACTACAAGATGATTTTTGTTATTGATCAATCGTCTCCTCAATACAAACATGATAAATAATCTATTGTAAACCCGATCCGTGTTGTATTTGGCTAAATCTATAAAGTAATAAAACTGATATTGTCTCATTGAGGGACCTATACAAACAATGCTTGTAACATCGGACAGTTGGTTCAGGGAACATAAAACATACTTATAGGTCCCTGCTTGATTGTATAGGTCCTTGGTTAATTTAGACAACAGCTCACCCGAATATTCGCTGACCTGTCAAATCTTATGGGGCGGACAAAGATTTTCCACGATTTAATCATCCCGGAAAAATTTCTCCCGCAATTTTACCACCTCGGCTGGGAAGGCACCCGTCTATGTTCGGCCCGGGCAAAAGTTCAACGTGTTTTATTCGTAATTTGCTATACGGTTGAAAATTAAACATTTCCTTTAAAAATACATTTTTTAACGAGTAAAAGTCTAAAACATGCATGAACCAATAAACATAGGTCGGTTGTTTTTAATTCATATCACGAATAATTAATTGATTTCTTATATTAACAAATAGGATAATATTTTAAGCACGTTATGTTCGTGTACACGTATTGTTTGGTGCATGGCTATCAAGGATCCTTACACGTATTAATTAAGTTAACTCACTTTTAACAGTACTATACTTAAGCAGTTGAGGTAAATATTTCTAAACCTCTTAAACGTGTTGATATGTGTAAATAAATAAACATGTATAAAAATTAAAAAATGTATGAGCTTCATTACATAAATGGTATGCAATAAATACAGTTTACAACATCTCTCTGTATATGGGTAGTTTTATTAAGGTTGTTTACATATATGAATTGGGAAGTTACAGGTAAGACTATTAATAGATACGTATACTGATCACAAAAAGTTAAAGCCATTGCGCAAAATTAAGAGGTTTTAAATTTATAGAAAAGTAAAGATAAATAAACTGAATTTAATTATACCATTTATGAACACATGGGCCAGCGCCAGCTATATACTCAAAAAATGGGGGTTGGCGGGGGGTCGGATTTGTATAAATTCGATTAATAATCAAGCATTTATTTATAAATAAGAGGTATTCATTATTTAATTCTCTTAAGTGATTTAATCGATCTCCTTAACTGAAGTTATGATACAAAAGAGGTATATCTATTTCGTTTTGACGTATTTTCGAAGTTTTAATAGACCGCAAGCAAGCCTCCGAAGAACAAAATTACGACATGTGGAATGCACTTTTATAAAATTTCAGAAGGCTTTAATTTTCAAAGAAGACGTCGAAACACATTACTATGTTATATCACTGGGTTGCTGTCATATTGGACCACGGCGACTGTTTCTGTAACTGGTGTTACAGAAACGAATGTGTTAGTAGGTCAGCAACATATAGTTTTGTTGTTTTTCGAGTTTATCAGTGTGCGGTTGCTCGCATGCATGTAATTGCGGCTGGGCATATTATCACTATTAGCATCCCGTATCTCAAATATTCTCAGATCTCAGGGTCACAAGCTCGAATCTGCTATGAATGATGCAAAGGAAAAACATGTTGTATAAAAGGTGAACACGCGAAGAAAAATGCAAATTCGATTTCGTATTTATAAATGGTATGCCTTATGTTACAGAATGTGTAACATCTTTTAAAATAATTAATTTGTATAATATAGGATACGATTAAAAATGTTTCGGTTTCACTTAGTCATATATATAGGTATAACACTAAAATAAATCAGGCGGCAAGGGTGTTTTGTTTTCATGCTTTCAAGTCTAGACATTTGACCACCATATAAATACCGGTGATACAATCTTCCCATTCAAAACATTGATGTGTAATTCACAATACGCATCTTTGTGTGCATCAGAAGCAAACACAATAGGCATGGACCTCTGTTCCTACTTCCGTTGTCAGTCCAAGCCACACGAATATTGGTGAAGTAGATTATCAAAGCGCTGAAGGCACTGAAGTTTTTCGCTGTTGTCGTCCTTGATTAGCTTGTGCGCAATGCGCAGGCTAATCAGTGTGCACAGGCTAATCTTATTTGACGTGCATTTAGCCCCGTTGTCCATGAAAGCAGCTAATATGTACAGATTTCAATGATAAACACTAGACTGGCCAATGTCGACTTACAAGCTGGTATATAAACTTACTGCTAGAGGGTATATACACTAACTGCTAGAGCAGAATCATTCGTCGTCTGCTGCAGACAGGCAGCGTTAATCGTCCCTTGCAGAGTGAGTTGTGGTTTTTACCGTTCTAAAGGCTTCTAAGCACATACTGATTTGCAAAATATGCTCTGTAAATTAAACTGGCCGCTAAAGCGACCAACTAAAAATGAATGTTACTGCATAGTATATAGAGTCTATGCATTTTATAAAAGTGCATTTTATAAAAAGTAAAACTTGATGTTCGCGTATGGTACTGAACATGTATTATGCTCTAAAATATCCATTATATGGATCTTTTAACAATTTTAAAACCTAAATATTATAAACCGTTGCAACGCGAAACGATTGAATAATTTGGGGAGTTCTGTTGTAAGTCTTTTACTCCAGTGTCAGTTGTTCGAGCCTAGTTGATGGTTATACGATTATTATTAAATTATACGACCTTCAACCTTTAAATCTAATCAAATGACATAATTTTTCGCCATCCGTATAATGAATCAGCTGATTGATGGCGTCATAAAATGACACCTATTTCCCCCAAAAAATTGACAATTTATTATAAACGCGACTTATTTCACATGTACATGTATTGTATATCGACATACGGTATTTGAATTGTCAATTAATCACATTTTCCTTATTTCGTGTAATGTGCATTGTTTATAATCCATGCATATACTTTTGACATTTAAGAATGTACAGCAAGCCATACAAATATCGCACAATTCATAAATAATCTGCAATATTTGCTATCCTATTTAATTCACGTTAAGCATAGAGCTGTGTAAAGTATAAGATGGTAAAAATAGCACCACACTGGAATTCGGAACGTGCCATTTGTGTATTTATATATATTAAATTATTTTCTTGTACACAATAAGGGCATTTATCATAGACAAATAACATTGTGCAAGTTTAAACATAATTATGTTTGTATGCAGAAATCTGCAAATGCATCCGTGTTTACCAACGGCTATTATTTGATAAACTGCTCCGGTTCATTTTAACAGCACTAATGTACATAGAGTACATGACGTAGCGTGTGACGAATAAGAAAGATTATCGAGTTCATAAATTCATTTGAAAATAGTGATAGGATGGCATAAGGGTCTTTATTTAACTATGCTAAAATACTTATTAAAGACCATAGATGTAAAATCGCCAATTATTGAGTTAAATGGATTACTAGATGGATTTTAAAGAATAATTAAAGGTAAGATACTAGTTCGAACGTGTTTTGGTTTTTGTTTGTACTTTTGTCGTTCCCTGTTTTCGGGGAAATGATTTTAACATGGGTGCATTGGATCACACACGGCATACCCATACCATTATGTAAAAAATACGTTCTGCGCGTCCTTAAATTCGTCGTCCGAAGTCGGAAAACGTATTGCCCTGCATATTAAATCAAATAAAGTGTCAGTCGCTGCAATTGTCTGTTTACTCGTCGATAGTGTACATGTAGAATCTATGTTGACATCGACATCATTTTGTCAGGAGCAATCGCCGCCATATTGGATTTTGATCATTTTCTTTCGAAAATAAAATGAATTATAGTAAAGTAAAATCTTCTTTTCGCGGTCGTAATGTGTTACAATTCGCATGCTGCGTAAAATTGAATCGAGGCAAATGGTGATATTTTTACTAGTTTTACAGTTTGTGTGTGAATTTTTTAAAGACTATTTTGCGTACCAGAACAAATACATTTATATCACTACGCATGGTTAAATTAGTTAGATTTTAAAGCGGGTATATACGATTTTGTCAAATATTTATGAATTTATATAAACTGTGTAAAAAACTTATTATATATATATTTCAATATAAATTAAAATAAAAGTTAAGAAAAACATGTGTCGAAAAATGCGAAATAAGCCAGATATTTAATTCTGAAATTGAAAACGGCTGTACAGCCGAATTCGCCAGCATGTATACCATACATGTACGATGTGCATGTAAACTTACGAGGGGTGATTCAGAAGTTCGGTGATTTGAGCTATAACTTTCATTTGGTAACATAAATGGACAAACAAATAGCATGTTTAGAATATTTCGTCCTTTCCAAATCTACTCTCCAAATATCATGGAAATACATAAAAAAATAAATATATATCAGAGATTTAAACATGTGCACAATGCGCACACCGACGCACGTGTACCGTTTCTGTTCTACGTCAATGACGTTATGAAGTTAACAACTGTCAAATCTTTTCCACATAATCACCTCCAACGCGAATGCACTTTATGTGTCGGGAAATCCACTTGTCAAAAGTGTCTCTATACCAGTCAGCGTCAAAAGACGACACGATTCGCTTGCTGCAACTGTAAGTTCCTGTTTACTTGCAAAGCGAATACCAACGGCCACCGGAAAAACTTTGCGAAACCGAAATTTCGCAAACTTAAGTACCCTTTTTCTTGAAGGTTTGCTTATTTGTGATAAAGTATAAGATAAAAGTCTAACTTGTGATTAATAATTGGTTATTTTTGCTTGTTAAATGCGTTTTCTTCACTATGAACTTTATTTGCAAAGTTGGGGAACCCATGGGATTTTTGTAATATCCCATGGGATTTTTCATTATCCCATGGGAATTTTGGTTTCTCCCATTGGATTTTTCTCCAGCTTTTTTTATGGGAGAAAAAATCCCATGGGATTTTCAAAAACATAAAACACGTTCGTTTGTGCTTAGTAATCGATTTTAAGCATTGTTAAAGCATTTGTGCTTATTTTCGTTCAATTTACTTTGATAGAAAAAAAATCCCATTTTTTTATGGGAAAAAAAAATCCCATGGGATTTTTTTCTGATTTTTAGAGATTTATTCATGTAACCTTCAGAAACACTACCTTTTAACAAATGATGAGCATTTCTCGCGATTTCAACGCGTTATATCGTGTTTTAAAATAATAAAAAAATCCCATGGGATTTTTTTTCCCATGGGATTTTTTTGTCCATGGGATTTTTTTTCCCATGGGATTTTTTTTTCCAATGGGATTTTTTTTAAGGTATAAGTTTCTAAAAGCTATATAATAATAATAATTATTATAATAATAATAATAATAATAATAATAATAATAATAATAATAATCGTGCTCAATATGATGAATTCGTACTTTTAAGCGACTAACATTTTTATTCGAGCCGATCGTCGAGTCCGAATGGTGAGTATAAGAGCAATTTACCTGTACAAATAAATCTCAATTGTGAAGAGAACGCTACCGTACTATAAAATAATCTTGATAATAAGTCATATCATTTCTCGACAGAAAATGAAAACAGTATCCATATTGATGTCAGCAATGTCCCCTGCTATGATAAATATTGACAAAATGAAAAACCTTGACAATAATTCCGTGTCGAATACGCATAAGATTATAGCAATCAAATTCATATAAGCATTGATAAGATAATTTGCGAAAATGGGTCTTATGTCAAATACGGCAAGCGTAGCTCCATTCCATAATGTCCGGTATTAAGTCACGTCAAGTTTCGTGGTCGAATTATAGCATAATAATCATTTTCACATTACGCGAATCATATGAGTTTCCCTACATATATTGTGTTAAAATTTATGTTACACTAATGTGCGATGATGAAAAGGGGATTTCGGTAATTCTACATTCGCCCGCCTAGTACCGAAATCCCCATATTTACGCCTTAAAGGGTCAATAGGTCATCGGTATGAATGGTTTTTGACTTCACATGAATGTTAAGGTGCAACAAATTTGATATTAATTTTAATTATTAAGCACTCTTGACAGCATTAAGTTGCCTCTCAGTGGGGATTTCGGTAATTCTACACTAGAACTTAAACGCGCGCCGGTACCGAAATCCTGCTGTACAAACCTTCAAGTGTCAACAAAATTATTATAGTGTTTTTTTTTCATTAGCAACCAGTGACATGTATTATCTCCCATTCGGTTACTTCTTTTGGAAAATGATTAGCGGGGATTTCGGTACTGCTACATTCGTACGCCCAGAGCCGAAATCACCCATGTTTACGCCAATCCCCCATATTACGCCTTAAAGGGTCTATATGTCATTATGTTTGGGTTTTGGCTTTGCATTAATGTTGATTTGTACACAATCATATTAGTGTTAATCATTTAAACACTCTTATCAGAATATTTTTTCCATTATTAAATAGTTTATTAATGTGAAAAATGTGTAAACGAATGTAAAAAAGGTAAAATGTACATTTAAAACATTGGTTACACAAAAGTATATGTAAATATAACATGACATAGTAATAATAAGTCTTCAGAAAGTATTTTCCAAACAAATCTGATGAAACAAATGATATCGTACTACCTTATTTACAATATGCTATACACTTTTGCAATTTAGTTATCAATGTTTAATCAAAGCATAAATCAGGATAATATGTTGCCTCTTAGCGGGGATTTCGGTAATTCTTAACAAGCACATAAACCCGCGCCGGTACCGAAATCCCCGCTGTACAAACCTTCAAGTGTAAAAAAATACTGATTTAGGTTTAAATAAAGGGAACAATAGTATTTTTGGCCACCAAAAAGCACTTCCGCGTCAACAAAACGATTGAAATTATGTCAGAAACCCAGCTTTTCATTTTATATATTGCAATACACCATCGGCCGCCGAGAGCGGAATACTGCGCTTGGCCGCTAAACAATGTGGATTGCATCAAATTAAATGTCAATTTTCGATTTTATTACAAAAATAAACACTGCCTTTTTATAAATATGTCAAGCACGTACACTTAACAAAAAAATCGATATATCTTTATGTAATGTAGAAAAGTAAAGCGCTTTATATATAACAATGTTTTATAATGTCTCTCTGGTTGAGAAAAAAAACTAAACAAAACCATGTAGAACATATATGTTTTCATAATTAAAAAAAAAATATTTAATGATGCACGTGATGTTTTATAATTGATATAAGTTCACGTGTTGAACGAGTTAAGGGAGAGATGCGAATTAAATTACACATAATTAAAAAATGATACTATACTGTCAGCTTGATTTATAAATTGTGTTCCATCGCGCCAATATATTCATTGTTCCATGAAATTGTGTATAAAAGCAAAACGATTGAAATTATGTCAGAAATCCTGCTTTTCACATGAAATGATCTTTAACACTTTATTTATTCCAATCAGGTAATTAATAATAATAGGGGAAGTCTATACTGTGTATTAGAAACTTGTTGTGGTGATCCCTATCTTATCCGCTTAATACACATCCACCTGGCTACTGTACAGAAACAATTAGATTTACTTCCAAAATAACTGATTTCATTAATTGCTAACTTGTTGTCTACATTTTAAATTAACAACGATAATGGATCAACATCACCGTTGCACAATTATTAAGTTCACAGTAATCTGTACTTTAAATAGATAGCCTAATTAAAGACGGTGCTAATAAAGAACAAAGCGTGAATGTGGATATTAAGAAATTAGATCCTTTTTTGCATGACACTGGCAGTATATCATTTTATCTTATATAAATAAGCCACATTTAAGACATGGATAAAATTAAAATAAGACACATTTGCATCTTTCATTTCTTGAAAAAAAAATAAGCACGCAGTCACATATAAATAAGATACATTGAAGACACAGAAAAAAATAAATAAGACACATTTGCATCTTTCACTAAATTTTCTTAAAAAACATGTGAAACTGAAGAAAAACATTTATTACTGACACATTATTCTAAAAGTCGACTGACAACTTAAGTTCAAAGAGGGATTTACAATTAAATAAGATCCATTTTCGCATGATGCTGGTTGTAGAGCAAGCAATACATTTCTTACTGACACATTATTCTAAAAGTCGACAGGCAACATAAATTCAAAGAGGGAACCACAATTAAATAAGATCAATTTTCGCATGATACTGGTTGTATAGCAAGTAGTCACATATTAATTACAGCTTGCATTAGTTGCAATAATTTTGTTAAGTGCGCGTGCTTCTGAACGTTGCGTTAAGCGAGAGTGTTGTCATTTTGTTAGTTTTATATTTTGGTATTATGTATGATTATTGCTTGTTTTGAATTTGAAATAAACGCTTTCTGGCAAATAAGCATCGTCTTAATTTTAATACAAATAATGAACATTTGACATACAAAATGTCCAATAACATACCGGCAATAACATTATATATATGTTAATTTCTGTGCATGTTTATACCGAAATTATAGCCGACATCGGCAGTTAGGGAAATTTAGTGACACACTTTAACACATCAAACATGCATGATAGTTCTTTTTTCATATGATATTCCCCTGGTTGCTTACCGGTGTATTGGTGCAGTTGATAACCCCGCCGGGACTACAGTAGGGTGCTAATACACACGTGTATCGTGTTCAATACAATCGTCTTAATTTTAATGCAAATCAAATTTTCTATATAAAAAAAAATCACTACCGTTTTATATATAACAAGGTATCCAACTCGAAATCATCCGAAAACGGGGTGCATCGTTTTGAGCAGCCATTACTAAATTAATTTTGCAGCGATTTTCATGACCCGGTCTTATTCAACGCAGAAATGAATTTCCTTTTAGGAAATGTATATATATTGTTATATTTCTACACATGCTGGGTCAAATTTTAAGAAATAAAGCTATACATAATTCGCTTGACCCAGTTGTTATCGATCAGACCGTATTTATGAATGAAATCTCCAGTTGTAAAGACACATCTCCGCATTGGAGCAATGAAATCACCCTTGTGTTTAAAATGTCAGTTGGTTGAAATGTATGTAAACAAAGGTTTGAAAATGCGCTGGACAGTTAGTTTTGATGCATAATTCTACGGCAAGCACGGTAAGAATGTTTTTTTTTCATACGTTTTATTGAATTATGGTATCGAGGTTCGTGAACTTTGCAGGGAAAATGCCCATTTCCCCGTGAAGATTTCAGTCATGAATACTGTCTGATCGATCACAGCTGGGTCACGCGAGTTGTGTATCGTGTTATTTTTTAAAAGTTGACCCAGTATTTGTAAAAATATTGCAAGACATATACATTTCCAGAAAGGAAATTTATTTCTGCGTTGAATAAGACCAAGATCGTGAAAATCGCTGCAAAATTGATGAAGTAATGGCTGTTTAAAACGATGCATCCAGTTTTCGGATGATTTCGAGTTGGATACCTTGTTGAATATATATTTAACTTATTTTTTTTTAAGAAAAGTTGATTTTTCGTTATAATATGATTACTTATCATTCCAAAATATGTTTTCACTAACTAGTATTATAGCCACACGCTAACCACCTGTAGCTGGACACTTTTAAAAAACACTATACAAATTCAAGTACTTATGCACTTAATTGATTGTAAACAATGACGGTTGAAATCCGTGCGTGGGAATTTTTCTGGTAACCAAGAGCGACGTCAACGTTCATGACAAACCTGTTTATATGACATTTATTTATTGATTTTTTCCAACTTGATTGAAAATTATGTTTTATGATATTTTAATACATGTAGATGTAGTAGTTGTTTTCTCAACGAGGAGTACAATAGTTGTACAGTACTAGACACGAGTACTTGTAACTTTCAGGTTTCTCTGTATACCACAGACATTATATAGTCATAAAATGATAAATATGTGTTTATAGAAATTGTAATTATAGCATGGTAAACAGACTAGAGAAATCTGAAAGTTTCACGCACAGGTCTGTGGCAATGGGGGTTTGGGCTACTTTATAAATATGAGGTCGATATGCAATGCACATCGGTAGATTACGTCTACTGTAATTATTTGGACTAGGGAAGGGCCACAATTCCAACACATCAGCCCCGTTATGTTCTGAATAAAATACATGTATAATTTCTTGAGTGCCAATTGCATCTTACAAATATCAAAAACATTCACAGCAGTCAATTCATTGTGTAAACTTACTGGTCTTCATGGCAATAATGAACGTATTTAGTTTAATGGAGATTATATAACGAAGGGAACTAATTCAGCTTATTCAGTTTACTAGTCAAAATGATTCGGATGTTTTCGCTTTTTTTTCCGAAAAGTAATTTATTCAACATACGGAAAATAAACGCGCGCCACCTGATGTCATAATTTAGTAACTTGCATTCTGCTTACTGCCTGTTGCTAACTGCCGTTGTTAATGACGCTTAGTGGCAAAACCGATTATGACTGGTTTCAGGAATAATGAACACACAAAACAAATGAAGCTGCATCGATGTTTAAAGTGAAAATAATTTCGCAAAATAATGTATTCTGTGTCACATGATTTTATTACCAACTGTCATTATCGATGTTAAAGGAACATATCTTATGTTATAAATCAGTAAAATATTTGTGTCACATGATTTTATTACCAACTGTCATTATCGATGTTAAAGGAACATATCTTATGTTATAAATCAGTAAAATATTTATGTCGTATCTTATGTTATAAATCAGTAAAATATTTGTGTCACATGATTTTATTACCAATTGTCATTATCGATGTTAAAGGAACATATCTTAGGTTATAAATCAGTAAAATATTTGTTAACTTCTTCCATTGCATAGTTTTCATAATTATTACCTTATTCTTATAATTATTATCATCCATGTCTTTACACGTGTATATTATACATTTGGCTAAAAAGCAATTTTATGCTTAAAAGCTCATAAATGTTGTTGTTGTTGTTGTTGTTGTATTCAACGCTAACCTAGTATTTTCTATGTAATTCATGTTGTGGAATAACCGATAGTTTATTATTCATCGCTATAATATTTATACAGTACTTCTTTCTTATCCATTTAAATTGTAGATGTACAACTATGAAAACTACATAATTTATACTCCCTAATGAAAATGCGCCCTTTATTAATGTATCAATCTAAAGCGAATTTGAATATTTAATTTTCTTAAATCGTATGCGTTTATGAAAATAAAAATGATTAATGTAAATGGTTAATTATAGCTCAAGAAAAAAAAAAAAAAAACAATATATACACTGAAATTATGAATAGATTACATATCTTGTGCCGGTTTGAAAACATCACAAACTGCATACATGTATGTCATATTATTCGGGCGCATGAGTTAAGTGGTCGGCGGCACTGTTATTTTCCAAAACGTCGACGTAATGCGTTACAGACGTTAAATAATTTAATTTTAAATGATCATTATCCATATAAAACGATCGTATGTCGAATAAATATTTCGATATCAGAACTTTCATTTCGTTATATATTATATATATAAAAAATACACGTCTTATATCGGAAAATTAATTTTCCATTTCAACTCTGTGATAAATACCCGTTAGTAAAGAACTACAATTGAAATGATTTCACTTTTTAATTGAAACGGTTTAAAAAAAATTATTTATTTATTAATAATTTGTGATCTTCGTTTTTTGCAGTGTAATCATGTCACAGTACTTTGACGATGATATTTCCGGCGTCGTATTGACAACGGAAGTGGAATGTGCAAGGCCGGTTTCGCCGGCGACGATGTTCCCCGCGCCGTGTTTCCGGCCATTATCGGCCGTCCTAGCTACGACATGGTCATGGCAGGAATGGGACACCTATATATGCGATGAAGCGCAGAACAGACGGGGAATACTCTCACTGCGGTATCCTGTAGAGCACGGTGTCGTCATCAACTGGGACGATATGGAGAAAATCTGGCATCACACTTTTAATAACAAACTGCGAGTGGCACCCGAGGAACATCCGGTTCTCCTCACGGAGGCGCCATTAAATCCGAAAGCGAACCGAGAAAGAATGACCCAGATAATATACGAGACTTTTAACGCGCCAGCCTTTTACGTAGGTATCCAGGCGGTTTTGTCGCTCTATGCATCCGGTCGCACGACGGGAGTTGTGTTCGATTCCGGTGACGGCGTGTCCCACGTTGTACCGATTTACGAGGGGTACGCGCTGCCGCACGCGATCGAGCGGATGAACCTCGAAGGAAGGGAACTGACACACTATCTCTCCTGGATCTTGAGCGAACGGAGGTACAGTTTTACATTCTCGTCGGAACAGGAAATAGTACGTGATATCAAAGAGAAACTGTGCTACTCTGCCTTTAACTTTGATAGCGAAATGCAGTCTGCAGCTAGCTCATCGTCGGTTGAGGAAAAGCTACGAATTACCTGACGGAGGGATTATCACCATTGGAAACGAGCGTTTTCGGAGCGTGGAGACCATGTTCCAACCGTCTTTTATCGGAATGGAGAGCTGCGGAATACACGAACTGCTCTACAACTCGGTGAGGAAGTGCGATATATACATAAGAAAGGATTTGTGGACCAACGTCGTGATGTCCGGTGGGTCGACGATGTTTTCCGGTATCGCTGATCGGATGAAGATGGAGCTTGATAATCTGGTTCCCAGCGGCATAAAAGTGAAGGTCATCGCGCCGCCCGAGCGGAAGTACTCGATGTGGATCAGAGGCTCTATCCTGTCCCTCTGACTTCATTCAGCTCCATGTGGATCTCAAAGCAGGAGTACGACGAGTGCGGGCCGGGAATCGTTCACCGGAAGTGCTTCTAGGTGTAAAACTGAGCGCAAAATTTAAAATGACGTGGGAAGAAAAAATATAATTGTTTTTAGCATTTTTTTTGTCCACGTGCTCTTATGATTTTTTTTATATGCACATCTTGAACAGTCGACTTAAATTTATTCCTACTTTTTAAACGCAATCAAAGTTAATATGTGATGTGTCTGTTTAACGTATTCACGTATACCCAAAGACGTAAACTGTGTTTGTATGAACCTGGTATATGAGTATTATATAATATGTTAAGCAGAGAATACTCGTGAACAGTTCTTCATTTACAGAGAAGTGTTCGTGGTTATGCATTTAATGTTCTTTGCTTATGTTTATTACGAAGGTCTTTTAATTTAACATGTTTATGTCACATTTTACATTATTGCTTTATGTATATACATATTTACAATTGTTTTTTATACAACTAATAAAGGCGAAAATATAGTTTGAAGCGCTATCTTTGTACAACTTATGGATACCGGTAGTCCCCGACAACGCATGTGCTTTTCAAAAGCAAAATACATATTAAATAAAATCTAATGGATTAAGAAAGGGTGCAGCGAGTACAGCAATGCGACGAAAGTTTTTAGCAAATAAGATTGTACTTGATATGTTCTAACTATCATCACCGTCATCACCGAAAAAAAAACACTCATCATCATCAACAACAGATATGAAATGACTAACAGTGGTATTTGGAATCGTATTATATCCTGGGTAGTAAGCCAATCGTGAATAGACTCTGCTTCAAATGGATTACGTTAACGGTAATATAACACACATAATGTAGTCATATCTGTGAAATATAGAGCTTATAAATGCATGCAATCCTTTATCCGGCGCTATATTTTTTTAAGATATTTCGTTGATGTTTAATGTGTTGCTTAAAAATACGTGCGTATCAAATAGAGACGGTACTAAGAATACTTTTGCGTATAATAGTTTAACAATTCTTCCTCATTGATGTATGGTTTTACATTTACTTGAGTTGTTTTATACTGAACAGCAACATACGTTTTTCATGTTTGTAGCGATTCGATGTGATGGTCAAGTTTTCTTAACGCCTTTACTGATAGTTAAATAAATCAAAACATGATAAATCAGAACGTAAAAAAATAAACAGAAAAATGCTTCATATATACACATATTGCAAAATGCCGGAATTCCACGAACTAACCGCACATATGTTGTAATATCATTCATTATTTTACCATTTGTAAAGTTTCATGTTAATCTAGTACATACTTACGGTTTTAAAGTCCTTTAAAAGGCCAGAGTTGTTGGTATATTGTTGTAATATCATCCACAAATTTAATTCTCGTATTGAAATACCAATATAGATAATATCCTATGGAACGCAAACTCTTTCTTTTTCAAATCAAAAGTGCATATGAGCCAAAAGTCATCAACTATTTGAGCCTCGCTCTGCGAAAAGGGAGTTAAATGAATGTGCGAAAAGTGACGCCACAGATTAGCCTGTGCAGTCCACACAGGCTACTCAGGGACGAAACATTCCGCTTTATTGTATGTTTCGTTAAAAGGAATACTCTTCTTGATATAACCCAGTTTAGGCGGGAAGTGTCGTCCCTGCACAGGCTAATCTGGGACGACACTTAACGCACATGCATTAAACGTCCTTTTCACAGAGCGCGGCTGGTTTTTATTTCCACAAATATACCATACAGCAGTACCCCTTTTCGAAAGTAAAACGAGTGTGTTCAATTCAGTTCTAACGTGAATGTGCAGTTTATCATAAAAACGTAATATTTATTAAGTTGACAGTACGAATGTTTAATTTAAGTTTATATTAGAACAAGGTAAACAATACTATATTGTCGGGTTATGACATAACATACATATACATATAAACTGAAAATTTATAGAGAAGTTTACTTATCTCTAACACTATCCACGAAACTACAGCTAAAATATCTTCGGCCTTAAGTATGAAACAGTCTAAGTGAATGGTATCACCTCGCTATGATTTATCATCGTTGTACGTGCTATCTCGTGTTCTATATAACCCACTATAAAACTCGTAAACCGTGTGTCGACCTGATTGACTCTACTTACACTTCCCACTGGATAGAGAGGTAAGCCCTTTTCATACTTTAAGAATTTGCATTTAGTGAGTTAGAAGTAAAGTTTATACAGGCACGTGTTAAATATGTATAAGTAGTAGTAGATATCAGTAATATTGTTTTTTTTTATGCGTAAGTTACCTTGAATATATACACCGAGTTACATATATGTTGATAAACAAAGGTTGTCGAGTAGTGAAAGTTGATCATTTCTTATGAACTAATATAAACTTGTAGCATTGCGGTCTGTATATTATATATTAAATAATAACTTAACAGCGACATGCTTAAAAGTGCAGTTTTCACGTTACACATGCCAATTATAACACTGGACAAAAATATGCGTATATTATCAATAAAACACCACATCCTCGTGCTAATATCAGTGTATGTGTGTAGCTGTTACTTAGCGGCATATACTCATAGCTCATAATATTAATAGTGGAACCAAGAGGTCGTGAAAATCTTTGTATTATTTATTTAAAATATACGCTAAAGCCATTGATACGAAACATCAAAATGACTCTATTTAACAGTTTATATTTGCTACATGTGAAATTCCTTTCAAAGCTTATCATAGAATCTTCACATACCACGCTGTGCATTTCTCATTTAGCAAGTGTTAATAAAATTAATACAATTGTGCTGCACGCTGACATAAAGAAATACAATGTATGTCATAAAGACAGTAGAAAGAAGCGAGTAATCCATCCCATAATAGACTGTTTTCCGGCTTATAAAGTCAGTTTATTAAAGGAAACACAACTACTGAGATGTTACACTGCGTGGGTTTTGGTCTTTCGTCACTAAAAATGTTGTTTATATTAAAATGTACACTTAAAGATGAGAGTTGCAGCAACGCTTATTTATATGAGCCTTGTTGAGAGAAAATTGGGCATAATGCATGTGCGTAAAGTGTCATCCCAGATTAGCCTGTGCAGTCCGCATAGGCTAATCAGGGACGACACTTTCTGCCTAAACTTGACTTTCGGTAAGGAGGGACTTCATTTAAACTAAAAATACCATAAAAGCGGAAAGTGTCGTACCTGATTAGCTTGTGCGGACTGCACAAGCTAATTTGGGACGAAATTTAACGCACATGCATTAAGCCCAGTTTTCTCAGAAGACGACTAATATGCATTCACCATCGTGGATTACGTGCAAGTGATTGGGTGCAACTTCTGCGAAAAGGTGCATCCTGTATCTTGCGCTACTCATTTTGGCAAATTTAAAAGTTCGTCGAATCTTCTGACAACCCTGCAACCAGAAATAATGAATAAAACGCCCGTCACACATAATAACATATTATTCTTAACAACCAGCAATGGCGAGCTACAAACTTCACTACTTTGACGTCCGGGGCCGCGCGGAGCTGAGTCGATACCTCTTTCTGGCGGCAGGAAGGGACTTCGAGGACAACCGGATACCGCAAGATGAGTGGCCAAATGTCAAACCAAGTAGGTATCATGAACCGCTCGCAACAATATATTTAATAAAACATTTTCTCCGACAATTCTAACATTGACGCTAAAACAGGATGCAAGTCTTTAACGAAATAACTGCGTTTTCTAATAAATGATGCATGCACATGCTTGTAATTGACAAACAACTGTGCAGTGTTTACTCTTATGGTTAATCGTTAAACAATTTCAGTTGTTTCAATATGTGATAGAAAATTATTTGAAACACAATCAATCGGATTATGAAACCTTGTGCTTTTATTGAACGCTTGATTATAAACGCATACTTAATGCTACAAATCATTGTTACTGGTAATCCAAACCAGTGTGATATGTGATCCAAACCATCGTGATTGCTTATCTAAAAATTTGGTGATCAAAACCATTGCAATTGGTGATCTAAGTAATTGCTGACCCAAACCATTGTTATTTGTGATCTAAATAATTGGTGTTCAAAACCATTGTGATTGGTGATTTAAATAATTGCAGACCCAAACCATTGTGATTGGTGATATAAATAATTGGTGATCAAAACCATTGTGATTGGTGATCTGAATAATAGGTGATCCAAACAATTGTGATAGGTAGACTTAATCATTGATGATCAAAGTCATTGTGATTTGTTATCGAAAAATTGGTGATCCAAACCATTGTGATTGCTGGTCTAAATAATTGATGACCCAAGCCATTGGGATTAGTGATCTAAATGATCGGTGATCAAACTCATTATGATTGGTGATCGTAATAAATAGGGATCCAGACCTTTGCAATTGGTGATGTAAGTTATTGGTGACTCAAACCATTGTTATTTGTGATCTAAATAATTGGTGATCAAAACCATTGTGATTGCTGATCTAAATAATTGGTGATCCAAATCATTGTGCTTGGTGATCTAAATAATGTGTGATCCAAACCATTGTGATTTGTGATCTAAATAATATGTGATCCAAACCAGTGTGATTGGTGATCTAAATAATGTGTTCGAAACCATTGTGATTGGTGATCGAAATAATATGTGATCCAAACCATTGTGATTGGTGATCTAAATAATATGTGATCCAAACCATTGTGATCGGTGATCGAAATATTAGTGAACTAAATAACTGTGATTGGTGATCTAATTAATTGATCGATATGTATATACTGGTATATTCCGATGAGCCTTAAGTCCCTTTGTGAAGTCACAACTTCTGTAAAGCGAACATGCTTCTTATGCCCTATGAGGCCAGCTAAGGTCCAGATCAGGCTGTGTATCCTTGCAGTCTTGTCAGGGGCAACCCGTCAGTTATACAGTAAAGCGTGGTTACACAGTCTCATTAGCGAGTTGCGTACCATATAACCAGCCTGCAAGAACGTCCGTTTAGATTATGATGAAACTATTGAGACACACATTCACTTATGTTGTAAAAACTGTACACGTGTGCATTCCTTATATGTATGAACACGACTCAAGTGTTGACCGCTAAATCGATAAATGTTATGATGTTATGATGTGTATAAGATACGACTGCAAAACCGGATTAAATTAAATTTTCAGGTTACGATTTTATTTACAATAGCGCAAAGTCATGTTTGCTTTTAAGGCTGGGCACGAGAGAATAATCTTAATTATTCCACGTTAATACGGGATACCAACACAAGAATATAGTTTTATAATGCTTCATGGAAAAACAGTGCACGATTTTTTTCAAACAATGTTTAGATACGGGCAATCGCTTATTTTCAACATTGTATAGATACGGGCAATCGCTTCATTCGAACAAGGTTTATATAAGAGCAATCGCTCATAATACCCCCAATACACCGACTCAGTTCGAAGTACGTTCTGAAAAATGTGTTTAAACGGGCTTGAACTGTGTGAGAACGGAGTGATCGTAGTAGCAACGTGTTACGAACTGTCTTCGAACTTTGTTGATGGCCTAGAACGGGGTTGAACGGGAGAGGTGTTTCAGAACTTTGAGCTTACTAAAAATGTTCTTCCGATCTTTCTACAATTAAACGTAGTAACACCGTACTGGAAACGGAATGGACGTACTAAGAACGGATAGGTCGTATTAAGGTCGAGTTAGGAACGTGCCAGAACGTAGTGCGATCGGACCGAAATTACCTGTACGATGCCACACAGATCGAGTCCGGTTCTGGTCCGTCCAATCCGTTTTCAGACAGACCGACCCCGTTCGCTCTACGTCTCAAGCACGATCTTGTTTCGTAAAAATAAATAGAAACTAAACGATAAATTCTTACAACGTTTGCAACACGTTGTACGAGTTCTCAGTACATTCTTAGTACGTTGTACTCGTTTTAAGGAGTTCGCAGTAGGTTCCAAGAACGTTGTACTTGTTAAATGGAGTTGTTACAACATTCAAACCGTAAGTACAATACGTTAAGACAATGTGCATATAAAGAGAGGTCGCTGTCTCAAAATTCATAATTTGTGATATTAAGTTGAAACATGGACAATCTTGGAGAACTTAATTTTGTAAATGTTGGCTTCGTGCAATTTATGCTAGTTGCAGAGCAGCAATATACTGTTTATTGGGCCGAGAAAGAAGGCGTAGACGACACAGAACTTGTTGGGTGAGAGTGATGGCGGAATTATTTCTTGGAGACATTACAAATGTACGTCTGGTCGGCTCAAAGCTTGAAACATAAATGAGAACTGGCAGGAACGAAGTCGATTTTATAATCGCCGTGCAGAAAATGGCTGCAACTACGTCCCAAACGTACTAAGAACGTAATAGGACGGATTGAGAACTGCCTTTGAACGAGTTACCACTGCACAACGAATAAAGAAGAACTGCGTACGAGCGTAATCGAACTGGCTGAGGACGGGCTCGGTCTGACTGGAAACGGTATACCAACGGGGACAATGGGGAAATTGACCCGATTTGAACTGGATAAAGATGGACTGGCAACGGGATAGGACGTGATAGGAACGAGCTGCACGTAGCGCGAACTTTGTATGAACGTCATTTCGTCATATTGCAGATTTTTTCTGACCAAAACTACACGTTCAAGCAAGTTCACATCCCGTTCTGCATTTCCTTCAAAACGTGGTCGAACTGTCTAAAAAACGTGCTTGGTGTATGGGGCCCTTTATATAGTATGAAAGGGTAATGTGAGTTTGTGTTCACGGAATAGCTAACATAGTCTGGTATTTCACAATAATCAGTCAACCCACTAAGAACACGGGAAGAGGTTACGCATTTTATTTGGCATTTACTATGCCTATGATGAGGATGTACTATTTGTATATGATATTTCATACCAGAGCGTTGTATTTAATTGGACCGTTGAGATAATTACGATAGTATCAAGATGACTTTTATATTGTAATTGATTGCCGTTTTATTTAAATGTGGGGACGTGGAGTCCTATTGCCGTAGTATACTAAGATGATGATAATAAGGATGATGATGACGATGATGATGAAGATGATAATGATAATGATGATGATGATGGTGGTGATCATGATGGAAATGCAGCTGCTGATGATAATGGTGGTGATGGTGATGATGATGATATTAATGATGATAACGATAATGATAATGCTGCTGCTGAAGATGGTGTTGATGAACCTTTAAGCAGCTTCTGTCTTCTTTCAGCGCTTGTGTACGGACAGGTTCCGGTACTTGAGGTGGACGGGAAGCAGCTGGCGCAGAGCAACGCCATTGCACGATTCCTCGCAAGAGAGTTTGGTATAGTGACCTTAAACATTCGTTTTAATCCGATTAGATGTAAAATTACAAGTCAGTTTGTGCACAAAGGAATGGAAATAATTTCAGCATTACAGTGTCTGAGTTTCTGGATACTTTGAATTATCAGTCACCATCCTATTCTTTTGAAATTTAAAAGTTATAGAGTTACATAACATTGTGAGCTGACTTGGCCTTCAACAACTACGGGAGTAGTTATCTTTATACATTTCGTCATAGCGAAATAGCCAGTAGAATTTAAATTTCAATTACTCTGGAAAATCTGTGCTTAGCGGATGTGAGTAAAGAGTTTTCTGTACAGGCTAGTCATGGACGACACTGTCTGCTTAGATTTGATTTTCATTTAGAAAAGACTTTTTTAAAACAAATAATCCAAAACAGTGGAAAGCGTCGGCACTTTAAGCACATGCATTAAACACAGATTTTACAAAATTAGGCTCTGTTTATCTTGAACAGAGGACATGGTATTTATGAAAATCTGGGGACCAAAAGAAAATATTTTGGGAAAGCGTTAAATGGGTCCCCGCGTATTTCCCCGTCATTCCTTGATCACTTTACGGAAATCGTACTATGTGTCATTCAGATCTTGCTGGTGCGAACAGCTGGGAGCAGGCGCTGTGTGACCAGACCCTGGAACTCATTAACGACCTCATTCAGGAAGTCGTCAAATACTTCTTCGAAAAGGACGACGAGAGAAAGGTATGTGTCACATGTGCTAAGTTTGGTGTACTGTATTTATACGTACCTGTCATATCGGATGAAATACCGTTTGTAAATATCAGGAAACAATGCTCAATGAAACAATAGACAGAATGCATAAAATGCCTCATTTATGTATTTAACTTTGATGGCAGTTAATGGGTAATGTGAGCTCCGAGGTTGAATATTATTTTTATTTTTTTCAACAAACGAATATTTTGTTCTACTATTTCTGTTACACAAATCTATTAATAATAATGTGTTTAATACATGGCAATATATAATGAATTTTAATATTTCAGAAAGAGGTGGGGAAACATTTAGCTGAAGTAGTATATCCCAAATTCTTGGGATACTTCGAAAAACAACTTGATAATAACGGCGGCAAATATTTAGTAGGAAGCGGGGTAGGTGAAAGATATAACTTTTATGGGCCATTCGCTGTGAAAAGGGGTTCAATGCATGTGCGTAAGGTGTCGTCACAGATATAAGCTCGTGTAATCCGCACATGCTTATCATTGGCGACTCGTTCTGCTTATATTTTTCTTTTCGTTTAAAGATAGTCTCTTATCGGGACGACACTGTGCGCACTTGTATTAAACACCATCTTCACAGAGCACGGCCTAATAACTTGAAAAGTGTCACTTGTTTGGATAAGAAAACTGCTGAAGTGTAGTAGAATGTTGAAATGTTCTTGAAGTCTCGTATTATTTTGGAATTTTCACAAAACATCTCACATATCCATTACACAAGTTGTAAAACAATGGACGACGTATAAACAATAATTTGTGCTGTCTTAATTTAAGGGGTTCCGTATATTTAAATAGTCGCAGTTAATATTATTTAGTTACACCATTGAAATTAAATTATTTTGTGTAGGTTTATTGCGCTTGTCTTTTGATAATAACTAAAATCAAACAACATGGAATGTATTTAAATAACAAACTGTCAATAAATGCGCCAGTGAAAAAATAGAAACCATATTTAAGCCTTTTAGTGAATTAACCAGATTGAAAAAATGTTTCAGATTTGCACATTTTAATTGTAGTTATGATAATTGCAAGGAAACAGTGATACTGAACATTTACCATGCTCTAAATTACCCAGTATATTCATCTTTTGACGATTTAAATAGCTGAAAATGATAAATTGTTACACACGATTGAATAATTTGGACAGTTTTGTTGTTATCGTTAAATTTTGTGACATGACCAAGATTGCGTATATAAGGATAAAATACGCAACATGTTTCATTTGCTTTCTTTATTTTGTCTTTTTTGAATTATATCATTAGTTTATGCTGGATATATTTAGTTCAAATGTTTACATTTAACACTTATATGCATTCAAATAAAAACTTCAAAGCATCCCAAAATGTGTTAAATGGTCCATATTTCCATAAATACATAAATGAGACATAGACAGTTAATTTAGGCGATAGTTTCATTCTCCAGTTTTTAACAGTTTCCGATTTAACAGTCAAATCTCTGTTAAGGAAACATGAAAACATATCATAATAAACGGAGCGTTATTATAATTTCAGTTAACCGTAGCAGATTTGGCAGTCTATGCTGTTTTAGACACAGCTATGCAAAATTCGGAAACCTTCTTGGAGAAGCACGAGAAATTGAGGGCTCATCGAGACATGGTAGGCGCCATTCCGAGGATACAGGAATATGTCAGCAATAGAAAAAAGACTGACATCTAGACTTTCATTGCCATAATAACTGAACAAAATAGATATTGTAAACGTATGGTATGGCATTATATGGTATGTACACTTGTTGGTATGTATTATGTATTCTTGTATAATATGAAATAAACATTGAAGCAAGTTTCTTTGAATTTCATTAAAATGTTACCGAGATAAAAGTAATGACAATGAATAATTGTGAACACGTTAGCTAAAGAAAGTGGAAAATACATCGGAATGAAATTAATTTTGTTAGACCTATACGACGTTAAAGCACTGCTCGGGATTTCCATAACACTGATGTATATGTATTAGCAATATAAAATACCGTACGATAATTATAGGAGTTTCGGTGCTGGAACCGCAATAAATGTTTTATATCATCATGATCACGTGCAAGAACGAATATAAAAATCAGAATATAGAAAACATTTCAAGCGCATGAACTTATGATTGTATTACAGTTTAATAGAATCATGTTTATGTTGCAAAACAATATCTTCATATTATCCGTATGCATGTCATATGTTCAAGAAATGAAAATGAGTATGGGCAAAACCGGGTCTCATGCATATGCATCGTCCGCACAAACTAATCTTAGGTTACCATTCT
Source organism: Dreissena polymorpha (assembly GCF_020536995.1). Classification (NCBI taxonomy): domain Eukaryota; kingdom Metazoa; phylum Mollusca; class Bivalvia; order Myida; family Dreissenidae; genus Dreissena; species Dreissena polymorpha. The sequence goes on from NC_068355.1 coordinate 165,712,955, forward strand.
CAAAGACCGAATTTATGTTTAGAAAATACTTCCTTTAAACGAACAAATCCAAATAACCGGAAAGTGGCTCGACTAATTATACTATTCGGGCCACACAGGCTATTCTGGGACCACACTTTGCGCACGTTCATAAGGCCCGTTTTTTCCAGTAAGCGACTCGATTCTTATTTAATCCATTTATGCCTAGCGTCTAGAAAAAAGGCCTTGGCAAACAGAGTAGACCCAGATGAGACGCCGCATGATACGGCGTCTTATCAGGGTCTGCGCTGTTTGCTTAAAGGAATTTCTGTAAGAAATATTCTTAAAATAGAAATAAATATACTATACATCAAATTTTGGAAATAAATAGATCCAATTTAGAAGGATGGAAATGCCCACTAGGCATACATGGGTTAATACGTTGCGTCTGTACCAGGCAGTATCCTATTCAAAGACATTATTTCACATCCTTACTCATTTATGTCGAATAGCCGTAAATTTGTTTTCATGTGTTAGAATCGTTTGTATTACACACTATCAATACGGAGATTGGCTTATAAAATTTGTATTACAAGTTGATCCGTTTATCTCAATAAGAAAGAAAGTAAACTATAATATAAAGTAATAGCAGACTTCATATGTACGTTACAAAAACAAAAAATATCATTACTTGTTTTAATCACTTTGACATGTCTTTGATTGACAAACAAGACAAAGCTAAGTTTTATCTGCTACTTCATAGGTTGGGAAAATGCCAATACATGATCAATTTGTGTTTCAATATTGCCATACTTTTATACATAAATGTCTCCAATTGCATTAAACAGGCTTTACACATAGCAAACTTTGTGGTTTAGTCGATTAAGCGCTATCTTTTAAGTCAATACCAAACGCAACTCGATGCACTTTCTACTTTGTATAACTATTGTTAATGAGGAAATCATTGTATTTTATTTTTATTTTATTTCCGGAGTTCCATGGCTTTCAAACATGAAGTACAAAATTACAAGCTGCTCAGAATATCCAAGGTTCAATCTTTGTACTAACCTTGCTAAATAGGCTCAAAAAGGCTGTGAAATAGGCTACATAGGATGTATGTTTAAACATATCCACTACAATTTTGTAATAGGCTAAAACGCCTTTAAATAGGCTCAATAGGATGTATGTTTGAATCTATGAACTCAACGTGATGAATAGGCTGAAAAGGCTGTTAAATTGGCTAAATAGGATTAATGTTTCACCTATGTACTACGAGAGATAAATAAGCTGAAATGGCTGTTAAGCAGGCTAAATGGGATGCATGTTTGAATCTATTTACTTAACTTACTAAATAGGCTTAAAATAGATTAATATATAGGCTACGTATGTTGTATGAGTGAGCCTATGTAGAAAACGTGCTAAATAGTCTAAAAAGCTTGAAAAGGCCGTTAAATATACTTAATAGGATGCATGCATTTACCATTGTACTTAACTTACTAAATAGGCTAAACGGTTTGAAAAGGCTCTTAAATAGGCTAAAAAGGCAAAATAGGATGTATGTTTGAAGCTATGTACTAAACTTGCTAAATAGGATAATTAGGCTGAGAAGACTGTGCAATAAGCTAAATAGGCTCAATAGGATGTATGTTTTAACATATGTACTAAACTTGCTAAATAGGCTTAATAGGCTGAAAAGGCTGTTAAGTAGGCTAAATAGGATGCATATTTTAACCTATGTACTTAACTTGCTAGATAGGCTAATTAGGCTGTTAAATAGGCTAAATAGGCTAAATATGATGAACGTTTCTACGTATGTACTAAACTTGCAAATAGGCTAAAAGGCTGTCAAATAGGCTAAATAGGATGCATGTTTGAACATATGTACTAAACTTGCTAAATAGGCTGTTAAATAGGCTAAATAGGATGTATGTTTTTCCGTATGTACTGAACTGACTAAATAGGCTACTAAATATGCTAAATATGATGCATGCTTGAACCTTTGTACTAAACTTACTAAATGGGCTGTTAAATTGGCTAAATAGGATGTATGTGTCTCCGTATGTACTGAACTTGATAAATAGGCGGTTAAATATGCTAAATAAGATGTATGTTTGGACCTATGTACTAAACGTAATAAGTATACTGAAAAAGCTTTTAAATAGGCTAAATAGGCTAAATGGGATGTATGTTTGAATCAGTTTACTGAACTTGCTAAATATGCTTAAAATTGATAAATATATAAGCTACTTAGGTTGTTTGAGCGTTCCTATATACTTAACTTGCTAAGTAGTCTAAAAAGCTTGAAAAGGTCCTTTTATATGCTTGATAGGATGCATGCTTTAACCTTTGTACTTATCGTGCTAAATAGGCTAAAACGCTTAAAAAGACTCTTAAATAGGCTAAAAAGGCAAAATAGGATGTATGTTTGAAGCTATTTACTAAACTTGCTAAATAGGCTTAATAGGCTGACAAGACTGTTAAATAGGCTACCTAGGCTCAATAGGATGTATGTTTTAACCTATGTACTAGACTTGCTAAATAGGCTATTAAAAAGGCTCAATAGGATGTATATGTCTACGTTTGAACTAAACTTGCTAAATAGGCTAAATAGGTTGTTAAATAGGCTAATTAGAATGTATGTGTCTACGTATGTACTAAACTTGCTAAATAGGTTAAATAGGCTGTTAAATAGGCTAAGTAGGATGTGTAATTTAACCTTTGTACTAAACTTGCTTAATAGGCTTAAACGTTTAAATAAGATGTATGTGTCTACGTATGTACTTAACTTGCTAAAGAGGTTAAATAGGCTGTTAAATAGGCTCAATATGCCAAGAATCGGATGACTGTGTCTACGTATGTACTAAACTTGCTAAATAAGCTAAATACGCTATTAAATAGGCTAAATAGGCTAAATAGGATGTATTATATTTATTTATTATAGTCTCATCAATGTACACAGTATATAATCACATACATAACACAATTTAAAATACAGTACATTGCCAATCTGAAAAGATTTACAAGAGACTTTTAATGTTGACATGACAAACTTAGAAACATCATAAGATAATCATGATCCATAGACTATTCTTTATGTACACTTAATACAAATAAGATCTAAAGGATCCTTGTTAATCGGGTAATTAAAATCTGCCTATAGAAGGGATGTTATAACACATTATCAAAATGGGTATAAATTAACGGTCAGTGTTTGATCAGATTTTAACACAATTTGGTTAACAAGGGAACTTTAAGATGGAGCTAAAACAATTTTACTAGTAAAACAATTGTCATATATGTACTAAAACATGAATCTAGGAATTTAAAAACTAAAATATGTCGAACATCAAATTTGTTAGGTTTTCAAGTGTTTAAAACAATTTTCAAATATGCATTAAACATGTATCTAGGATTTTTAAAACTAAAATATGTCTTACACAAAATTTGTTTTCAAGTATTTACACTATAATACATTTATTAAACTACAAATTGTTATTGTACAATATCAGTTTTCTTTTGTTCAGTATGTTGAAGCAGGTTTTGGCACTATAAAAAGCTATGTCTGAATTAGATAGTAAAAATCCTGTTTTATCAGCATCCGATAAGGTTACAAAATGTGCATCTAATTCTTCTGCCTTTTGTAACAAATCAAATCTAATGTAACAACACATGCGTCTCATCTTCAATAGTATCTGGACAATGAAAACAGACTCTTTGCTCAACTGGCAAACCATTGTTTCTTCCTAACTCAAAACCGATTGGCGCAGTTCCACTGCGGAATTTTGCAATAGCTCCCCTGTATAACTTATTAAAAATAGTGCGACAAAAGCCTTCAGTTTCATAAGTTTGTTTGAACGTTCTATTTAATCTCAGTTTGTTACGACCATTTCCATTTCTAGCAGATTCACGATTAACATCATGCAACCACTCTTGCTTAAAACTGTCTAATATTTTAGGTAGTACAGACGCATAAATATCATGTTTTTGTATAGGTATATTAATATTACAAAACCTTTCCAAGTTATAATCTTTAAGCATTTTACAAACTTTAAAATTCCAATTTTTACATGTACTTCTTGCAACATTATTGGCCCATACAAATATCTTCCTATTCAATCTACTATGACTCATACAGCTAAATCTACACCAACTGGCTAATACAGTTTTCCAACAATTGTTAGTTATAGGCTTCGAGCCAACATCTCCTAAAACAGCGGCATTTGGGGTATATTTCCCAACATTCAAGAAGTAGCGAGCAGCTCTATTCTGCACTGCACTTATACAGGAGAAATTTTCACAACCCCATATGGAAGATGCATATGTAATTACTGGAACAACTGTTGACTCGTACAATTTTGAAAAAGCTTCATACGGAATACCCCCAAATGTCTTTGTTTTAGCGATCAACATTCCTAAAGCTCTATTAGCAGATTCAGCAACAGTTCTTGCAGAAATAGAATAATCTAAGTGCTCAGTTAACACAAGACCAATATATTTATATTGTGTTACATAGTTAACTTGATTGTCACCAATTTTAAACACAAAGTTTGAACGTTCTACACATGGATTACGAAAGTGTACAATATTTGATTTTGCAGGATTTACATTCATGCTGTTTAAAGAGCATCATGTATTAAGAATATTTAACATATTTTGTAAGTCATGCTCATTCTCGACAATAAGTACTATATTATCCGCATTAAGGGGAATTGATACATTTTCGCCATGAATATCCACTTCTTTACCAGCAGCCTTCAGTTTTAAAGCAAGATCATTTATGTATAGATTGAATAGTAATGGCGACAACGAACAACCCTGCTTTAAGCCAGTTTTAACAGTAAACCAATCAGTGTTAAAGCCATTTAATTTAACAGAATACATAACATTTTGATAAATAGATTTTACAGCATTTATTAACTTACAATGGAAACCAAGTTTTGACAATTTTACAAATAGTAATTCTCTATTAATGGAATCGAACGCCTTTCTGAAATCTATAAAGGCACAGTATGTTGATAAACGGCGTTTTTTTCGACTATCAATTATACTTGTAAGCGACTGAATGTGGTCAACAGTACTACGACCACTTCTTAAACCGTTTTGCTCTTCGTATAAAATACCTCTATTTGTACAAAAAGAATTCAACCGTTTGTTAACTAATGAACAATAAATCTTATACACAGCCAGTGTTATAGCTATACCACGGTGTGACATTGGGTCAATAGGGTTACTAGTTGATGATTTAGGTATTGGCTTGATAAAAGTTTTGTTCCATATGTTTGGCAAAGTACCAGTTTGGAAACATTTATTATAAAGTTAATGTAAAAAGGAAATTACAAAATTATTTTTCAAAACCTCACCAGGTAGTTCATCCACACTAATGGCTCTATTACGCTTTATGTCAAAAACTGCCATCCTAACATCATCTATTGTAAAATCTTGGAGAAAAATACTATTATCAACATCAGGTTCTATTGACAAGTTAACATGAACATTTTCAGAGTCAAAAGACATAGTATTATCAGAATTATATAAATTACAAAAATAAGTTTTCCATTTCTCGAAACAATATTTTTATCTCGAGTTAAGACGCCATTACTATTAATTACTTCTAAACGTACATCATTATTTCTGTTGTCTCTTACTCCTGATCTTCCCATGCTTTTCCAAAAATATTTAGAATTAGTTTCAGCAAGTGACAGTAACTCTTTCTGTACATTTAACCATTGAGCTCTCTTACATGACTGAACATTTTTGTCAAAGAGTTTGCGCTTATTAACAAAAGTTTGTTTTAAATGACTTTTAATAGCATGTGATTTACACGTGCACCAGGCTTTTTCGGCAGTACACATATCATTCCACATTTTTTGTAATGTCATATTCCACCAAGGTTTTCGTGCCTTTCGACGTTTATTACTATAGCCATAAATAAGAACTACATCTTTGCAAGGTAGTTTACAATCCATTTCATTTTTTACAACAGAACAAAATTCAGAATATAAATTGTCAAGATCTTGTTGATTTGTATGTTGAATGTCAATTCTTTCTACAGCATTATTTATATCATTCAGTAAAAGATTCTCACCAAAATCATTTGGTACAGCACTAACATAATATTTTTTAACATGCTTTACCCAATTTTCATTACCATGACAATTATTGTTGTTAAGTATAGAAAATTTAACATTTTCTGAGTAAAAACTATTCATACTAAAATCACAGGATATTATAGAATGATCAGGTATAAGTCGAGATTCAATACCATTTTTTGCTACATCTAAGTTTTTAATTTCTGTCGGCCTGGTAACATTTACATTTTGGTATAATTTTACCAGAGTTGCGACACCTTAAGGGTTTCGCGGGATGGAATGAGTGGGGAGATCAAATCAAATTGAAAACCGATTATTTCGACCAAAAAATTGGGTACGAAAAACATTTGGGTACGAAAAAAATAAATGGGTAAGAATATACAAATGTGGGTACGAAAACGTTTGGATACGAAAAAAAATTGGGTACGAAAAAAATGGGAACCAAAAAATAATTGGGTATGAAAAAATTTGGGTACGAAAAATTTGGGTAGTAAAAAAATGGGAACGAAAAAAATTTGGGTACGAAAAAAATTGGGTACGAAAAATTTTGGGTTAAAAAAAAGAGTGGGTACAAAAAAGAGTGGGTACGAAAAAGTTTGGGTACAAAAAAAAGGGTATGAAAAAAAATTTGGGTACGAAAACATGTGGGTACGAAAAAAAATTGGGTACGAAAAAAATTTGGGTACGAAATAAATGGGTACGAAAAAAAAAATTGGGTACGAAAAAATTTGGGTACGAAAAAAATGGGTACGAAAAAAAAATTTGGTAGGAAAAAAATGGGTACAAAAAAAATTTGGGTACGAAAAACATTTGATTACGAAAAATATTTGGGTACGAAAAAAATGGGTACGAAAAAATATGTGGGTACAATGGGTTCATGTTAAGGTTTTAGCATGGCGGACGCCGGATGGCGAAAAGACACTTCATGACACAATGAGCTTGCTATGACAAAACCTCAGGTTTTGTTCGAAAACAGCCAAGCTCATATGCATAAATCAGTGAGTAATAGTACTTATACTCAATAAAAGCTAGGCACAGCGTATAAAATCAGAACCACTGGGCTGAATCTGCTGAAACTTGGTCGCATTATACATTATGGTCCAAACATGCTACAGAATGAGCGCTTCTGGACCTGACAGCGTAAAACATTAACCGATAATGGACAGCACAAAATGGGTTATTTTGTACAAAAAAAAAGTAAACTTCAAGTGGCATTTGATGACTTTTAGACATCAGAAAGTTGCAAATGTTTAATATTCTGCACACTTCGACTTGTTTTTTGTTTTTTTTACAAATTTAGAAGCATTTATCCTTGGGGTGTATATAAACCCTGTTATACAATGTCAAAAATAGCTAAGCAGCAATTCCCCTTTAACATTATTCCTTATATTTAATGGTATTGTTTAAAAAGATAACTGTGTATATTTAATCATAATGGCTCCGTATTTCACACTTGATAGGCCACTGCTGGGGCTTGAACCCAGAACTCATCTCACATTGTAAGATGCATTTTTCAATTAAACTACAATGACTGTATCGTGTGAAGTGGAGCCAACATACACCCACATAAGTGAAAAAATCATTACGTCGATATATTTGTCCTGGGCGTTTCCCAACATGTCGCATAACTGTTTACAACAAAAGATGTATACATAGATAAATATACATACATGTAAATGGGAAAAATTGAACCATCTATTTTTAATTTTTGCTTCATATATACACATTTCCTAGCCATGATTTATAATTATATCATGTAGAAATCATTTTTAGACAGAATATTACTGAAACTGCAATAAACAATAAGATGGATAGATATAATGTTTACTTTTATCTAGTACAATGAACAAATGTTCTTCCGATGCCATTTTCACTACGGTATAGGTATTGAATCCTGATATATATACGACTAAAAATGAACATCTAAACAGCAGTATTTTACATGAAGAGTACTCACAAAACCACAACAATAATAATCAATGAATGGGCTGTCCGAAATCCGAAAAATATGTACACTACAATAACAAGACGTTAATACAAAATATGCACGTTAACATTATTCAAGATATGAAAGCAATATATCAAGGGATATAGGAAATATTTGGGGTGGTACGCACACTTTAACAAAGAGTCAGTGTGCGAATTTCACATTTGAAACCACTAGCCCGTTCGGGCTACCAGATGGAATTTTTCACTAGCCCGAACCAAAGTTTACTAACCCGAACTGTTTATCACAAGTTTTTAAAATAAGTTTATATTTTTGCGGTTCTGGGTAGATTTTATTGCAGGTAGGGTGTAATTGATGAGGATTGCAACTAACAGTTGATCCCAATTAACTGGAAATGTTATTATAATATTTCATTTTCAATGACACAATACGATTATAATATTTATGTATGACGATATTCGTCAATCAATACCTTACATGCAGTCAAGATGCAAAGGTTTATATCCAGTCTGTAAATAATTTTAGATGTCAATTGTCCCAAATTTGAAATCCGAAACATTTAGCCGAAAGTCTTAGGCCGTATGATAAAGCGAATAGAGGGCAGTGTCTCCTCCCCCTAGCTTACTGTTTTTTTTTATAGTCTTTCTAGGTCCAATTCTGGTGAGTACAATGTGAAAAATTATCAACCAGACCATCCGTAACATCGCATGTGTATTCATCATTCTAGATATTTTTTTATCAAGAATGTCGAAAATAAATTAAAATCGACAGATAATACTGTATCCGGAAACAACTGTCCAAAAACAATCAATGTAAGTCCTTGCACGTGAAATAAAATATGCATAACGTTTGACTGCCAAAACTGAAAACCAGTAAAAAGTAACCAAGCAACTACGCTATCAATATATAATTTGGTTGACATATTCTATTAAAATATGATATTGCAATGCGTTAATTCGTCAATAGATCATTACAAATCCAAGATGGCGGACATTTAAAACATTTGTAGACTTGTATGGTTTTCTGAAAGTACAGCAAATTGAACAACCTGGGTAGATCCGCATTTTATTTGCACGGTATCAAAAAAAAATTGTCATTCAAACTCTCGTCATGTCAACATAATCGGAAGGGTGAGGAAACGCGATACGAAGCTAAATAAACCCTCTAAGGTATGGTTCAAACGATGGATGAAAATAATATTTTTGAGCATTTTTAATTTCAAAAGTTCGAAAAATCAATAGCCCAATCGGGCTAGTACCCATTGAAATTCAGTAGCCCGAAACAAGATCAACTAGCTCCGGGCTAGTGCGAATTTCGAACATTGTAGAGTTATCAATAATATGCATATTCTACATGGAAAAAGTGTCATAATTCTTATAAAATGCAAGTGATACAGTTGTCTGCTCTTGTATTTAGGTTGGGGTCATGTTGGTTAAGAAATATGCAAAATATGGAAGCAATATGTCAAGGGACATAGGAAATATTTGGGGTGGTACGCAAACTATAACATTTGCACGCTAACGCCAATGCCGGGGTGAGTAGGATAGCTCCACTTTATATATTTCATATATAATAGTCGAGCTAAAAAGTAAATATACTATATTATTAACAACAAGCTTACCTCAATCACAACTTTAATGCAATGCTTATAACAATAAAGTTACAATGATATTTCATTGATTAAAACTAACTTATTACTATTGGTTGCCTGCACTGGCAACCATCTTTAGTATTTTGGTTGCCCAGATAAAGAATAACGAGCCCAGAAATATGTACATGTGTATATTATACTTTCTTTTAATAAAATAATAGATAATTAAATAAATTTGCTGACATTGCAATACTCAATGTTTGATGTTTTATTATGAGCCTGAATTTAATTATTTCCTATTCCTAAATAATGAATGTTATTTAACTAGTATTGATCCATGGTGGTCAATTGTTATTCAATTTTTATTGCACTGAATTGTTTTAAGCTTTAAAAAAAAAACAAGTTGCCCGGCCGGACTATCAACTTTGGAAATTGAGTTGCCCAGGCCAAAACTACTTGTCCTGGGCTCACGGGAAACCACTAATTTTCATCCCTGTATACCCTTTCATTTTCTGTTCTTCCATCCTATTCTCAAAATGAATTTTAAACCACAATACTTTATAATAACATTTGTATTGAATGCTAACCATATTATGACCCAAAAAACAATTTTACAAACCCGTAATCCAGTTGCAGCGAGTTTTTTTTATTTAGTTTACAATTATCAGTGTTCTCTGTAAGACCGGCAGCGGGCCATTTCGCCGGTTACATTTACTCTAGACGCCAACTACTTTCCCCAAGTATATCAAGTAAAATGTCACAAATGCTTTAGTTTTACTGCATTGTTGCTGGCCATATAACTGGCTACTCAATTTTTTTTGGAAAACACTGAATTATGCATGACAAACACACAAAACTTAAAATCTTAGATTTGTTTTTAAAATAAATTGACACTTACAGCTTGTCGCCATTAAAATCCCAAGATTCAAATAATGTTCCACGAGATACGTCAACAATTGCTTAATCAAATGAATGAAAAATAAAAGTAAAGAAAGCCGGATTTTACATAAATTCCAGGTTGATAAACACAAGGTAAAGGTACCTTGTAGTCGGTGAGATATAATAATAATACAGTTAGTAAGGCTCGTACCCTGGGTACGGTAAATATACTAAAATGTACCCGGGAATTTTAACACTTAATCGGTTGTTGTCGGCTATTTTGTACAAATATTAATATATGGTCACATTTATGTCAATTTTCTGTTCAATGGCATTTATATTATCAAAACTCATTGTTAAATCATTAATGTGATTTAATTTTAAATCTTAAATTGTTAAAAGTCGCATCATTGTATGACGTCGTCAAGTATAATATTTTCTGCGACGTTGCACAATAACTTTTTACCGCCATAGATTTTTTTAAAGAAACATTATTTGGTTTGCGAGGTCAGGGGTCAGATCAAAATTCCAAATAGTGCAGGGTCGCACATAATGCTCATAGCTACCATGTGTTTAAGTTTCATGGTTCTAGTGCTTATGGTGTAAGAGATAGTGGCTAGGACAGACGGACAGACTGATGGTGGAGATAACCACAATGAACCTGTTAACAGCCAACTAACGCTGCCAACAAAGCACAAGCTTTACGTGTCAGGATGTGGCACTATCTATACAAACTGCATAAGAAATAACAAGACGCTTAGGGTTTGAGGGACACCAAACCTGATTATGAGTCTTCCACACCTTAAGCATCTTAACCCTTTGCATGCTGGGAAATTTGTCGTCTGCTAAAATGTCGTCTGCTGAATTTCTAAAATTAGCATTTTCTTCGATTTTTTATCAAAGAATACTATCAGAATAGCAAACAGTTTGGATCCTGATGAGACGCCACGTTGTGTGGCGTCTCATCTGGATCCAAACTGTTTTCAAAGGCCTTTAAAATTCGGTTCCCGCACTGAAAGGGTTAAATATACTTATTTGCTTGTGTACATGTACCTGATAATAAATTATTATTATTACCTGTTTTGGCATCAACAAGCTTTATCAATAGGCCCTCAAATTTTGCACATAAACGCTACACGATCAACCAATATGCCTTTTCATTTCAAGTCGGAAAGCAATTTAGCCCTTATTCGGCCATAATAGGGTGGAGGAACTATTTAAAATACAACTATTCCAGATACAAAAATATGAATTCATTTATTTAATGCACTTATTTTCTTCTCTTTTGCTACGAAATGACCATAAACCAGCTTTCCAAGTCATATTTTGCACTAGCAGATGATATTTCTTTTTTTACATATGAAAGGTAAAAAGAAATTCAAGCAGCATTTTATAATATAAATTTTAAAATGCACTCAATCATGCACTTCCAAACAATATTATTGTAATTCTGTTATTTATAATCATATTAATAATGCCTCATTTTTCTCAAGTTTATGGTTTACTATCTATTTTTCCCAATTTTATGGTTTATCTTGATTATTTTCTGAATTCAAAAGGCACTGGCTTAAAAAAAAATGTCTATGCATGTAACTGTATATTGAAATCTCTTTATGAGTGATTATAAATGCATGATAAAATTCTAACATGTTATGTAATAGATAAATCTATATTGTTTGTATTTTTTCGTAAACATTATTAGCCACCGTTGTGGTCAAACATATTTTTTTGTTTTATTAATGACGTTGTTTCACAGATTACTGTAACAGAGCTACAGATAAGGTGGGCATTTGTGCAAATATCCAATGTAAAATTGCCTATTACGCATAGAAAAATAAAACCATGCGTTCCGAAACCCCATTGAAATTGCCGATTACGCATATCATATTTTTCCTTTGCATAACGAGTAAATTTGTCCCGGAAATACCCTGGTCCGAAATACCCGGATTCTTTCCGCTTTGTCCAAGCGCTTTCAGTATAACCTTCAGCACAATAATATGTACGGAAAAAAGTGTCTTTGTGACTACGTGTTATTGTTGTGAAAATGTCGAAATCGTGAGGCCTTAAAAATGGAAACATCGTATCCTAGGCACAAAGAAACTCAATTTTAAGATATTTAACCGCAGGCAACACAAAATCAGAAGCGGAAAATATAGTGAAACTAATTCTTGACAATATTATGTCGGAGGCAATCGCTGTCAGTGCTTACATTGTAAGAAAACTGGTGGAAAAAATCGTTGAACTTTTTTTTTAAATCAAGACTGTATATTATGGATACATCTACATAATGACACAAAATCTCTGAAACTAATCAATTAAGAGTGGAACTACAACCAGCTTATTCAGGTAAGCAGGTGAGAATTTAAGACAATGAACATACCCAATTTTAAAACAAAGGTACCCAATTGTCAATTAAAGTACCCGGTAGTGGGTACCGACTTTTTTGTACCCAATTGAATATGAAAATACCCAATTGAACTCAAAAGTAGTGAGTATTAACCCAATTACTCAGAAAAGTTATCTGGAGCTCTGCTGTAACGTACAATCTTTATACGGAATGAAGGAGTTTTTATTTACAAGTACACTTTTTGTATTTTTTTGATAGTCTACTTAATTTTTGTTTTACTGTTAAATAAAATAACGCCGCACGCGTCAGACTAATGTCGTTAAAATCTAGAGTTTAAATGAAATTATGTCACACGATATACATATAAAAATATTTAACTGCATGTCCGACTTGTCGTCATTAAATTCAAGTCGTCATTAAATTCAAGATTTAAAATGAAAATACGTCACAAGATATATGTACTTCATACCATACGAGTTTTTTAGGATATTTTAAGATCTGAATACTGGTATTTTACATGTGTTAAACTTAAACTGTAATGTATCGCAGATTCAGAGATGTATGTTTTGTTGTAAAGGTCATTTAACCCAACATATCTCAGACACAAAGAGTGTCCCAATTTGTGCAAACAATTAAATTAAAACTAAGACATTTATCGATTGTCATTACCTGCTGTATAATTTATTTGTGTACTGACATATATTCAATTGTGGTGAAATCAACCGGGATCACCTTGGTGAGAATCTGGTGGAAAAATCACTGCACTAACCTGAGGCATCAGAGTGTCATGATTGATTGCTCAGTTGTACATATTTTTCTAATTCTGGCTACCATAACTTTAAATGTCGCTTTTTATGATTTTTGACTGGCGCGACTTTATAGTTATGGACCAACCCCATTCGGAAAGTCAACCAGAAAATGCCGAAAGTCGACAGTTAACAAATACCGGTCCAAAACAGCTTTTAAATGCAGTTATTGGCCCATATCAATCACTTGATTGGAAAGATTGACATTTTTCACATTTAACTGATACATTCTTTCACAAAATACTATCTTAAACATTTAAAATTTATCTATTCTGCTCTTACATATCGAGAAAAACAGCGATGTGACAGACTTTCTTGAAATGCGAATCTCCCGAGATTTCACGGTCATATGATGGTATTTCTACTTTTAGTAACATACCATGTGCTCAAGTGTTTTCAAATTCAGAATGACATTTCCCGGTATTTAAGAATATTCTGGCTTGTTTTGTGAACAAATTGTAGTGTAAATACAAACTCAAAGTAAATATTTAAAACTACCCGATTCACACTGAAATCATTTTTATAATCCACCAAACTTGTTGTTAATCACAAATAATAGATTTCAGAAAACGAAAGTAATGTTTACAATTTCAGCAAAAAATGTCAAGGTCGTTCGAAAGTATCCAAATTAAAACTAGTCTTGGACAAAGCGACAATGGCGTCAAAATTGTGAATTTCAGACTGATGAGAGTTATTTTCATCTATTGTAAGATGCAGTTGAAACATTTGAACCTTAAAATATTCCTCGGTGCAGTAATTTATATTCATTCACCAATATATGTAGAAATGTATCCAAAAAAATGAGTATTCTTTGATTTATAGCGTGACATAAATTAAATATGTTACGACTCTGGTTGAATTTCGATACGGGGTTGGCTTCATCATACAGGTATGTCAATACTATATCAGTGTCCGACAAATTTCTTATTTTTCAGGGAGCCCACTGGGCTACCAATAAAAATATTTGGTAGCCCATATAATTTTCCTACAAAATGATAAGATGCAGGTTTTCATCTTTATTTTATTTCTTCATTTACATATATACATAATATGTATACATACATATACATAATACAGCAAGTAGTCTGATGTACACAGTCAATATTGTTAATTAATGTTACAGTACAGGCACCTTGTACTTAAATGTAAATGTACCAAAGAAAATCATATACTACATGTAGATATTACATGTATGTGCACATGTATGTGTACTTAAATTCGGACAGCACGTTAAGTTGGAAACGTAAATAAAGCGTTTAGATGATCAATACGACTGACTCGTATGGTGTTAATCAATGCAATAGCTCTTTTTAACAACAAATACCGAGTTTCAAGAAATCAAGAGTATTAAATCATTTATTTACTTGTGTCCGACTTTAAGTTCTGTCCGAATTTACGTATTGCATCCGTATGTTACGACACTAGTGTGCAGTCAGTATACAATACAATAATTGTTTCAATAATGAAGGAACTGATACAGTGTAACGGTAACGATACAGCGTGTTTACATTATATTTTATTAAGAGGAAATGTCAATGCCAAATAATTCGCGAGATACCCCGGTACTTTAGTTGAAATTCACAACGAAACTTTTAATGGAAATTAAATGATCTCAATGATGTACCCGCTACGAAATTTTTATTTACAAATAAATACACCCATGCCAATTTGTGCGCGCTTTTTATCTGGACCAGGGGCCTATACGTTTGTATAGGTCCCTGTCTGGACAAAGAAATTCATTTATTAAATGTAGAATTTTGTAACCTAAAATAACTGTACACAACGTGTGCAAACCGTCGCAGGTGATTTACGCAAGTTGCAATTGAACGGTCCTGATTGGGAGCTTATTTCATCATATCTTTAAATAGAATCATATGCCGAAATTCAATTGACACTTTAGAAAATTTCAAACGTTTGTGTTTATGACTCTCAATGTCTATATTACCCTCCCATAATTTGGTTTAAAAAAAATTAAATTGGGCATATATGGAATTATTGATTAACAGTCGATCAATCCAATTATTAATTGACAATGCAAACTAATTAGCAGGTGTTAACCGCGTTGTTATTAATATTCATTTTCGGTTTCGTTACCGTTTTGAAGAATCCGCTATTGTTTTGATTTATTTAATGTTCGGCATCCTTGGATATTTAACGACATCAAAAACGTAGTCGCTCTTACTCATAGTTGCGGTTAACAAAGAATTCCAAACTGCGAAATGATGTTGCATCATGTGCGCCAACTATTCAACCGGCTCTCATTATATTATTAGCAGACGACAAATGTTGATTCTGATTGAATGATTAAAATTCACTCTTACTGTTTACGACATTACCGCAAGTGATCGGTGACTGATAAGATAATTGATTGCACTTTGTTATCGGATTATAAACAAGACACGGTGTAGAAACACATGGTCAGCGTGTTTATTCTACGTATGTCTGTCAATAAAACGGGCTACCGCTCTTATAGATTTATAGTAGCCCGGCGGGCGTCAGCTGGAACATTTCAGTAGCCCGATGAAAAAATTCTGTAGCCCCCGGGCTCCGGGCAATGGATTTGTCGGACACTGCTATATAAATTGTACGCTGAAGTTTCTTTAGCTAATATTTTTCTTATGTTGACAGACCATTGACATTGCTGGGGTTTGTTGAGATAAATACTTATTATCATCAGGGGCAGGAAGACATTATAGACATTAAACAGCGTATCATTACGTAGACAACAGTTGCACAACTGTATGCGTAAAAGGTAAATCAGTATATTAATAATTATGTTGACAACTAGCTTACGTAGCAACGTCCGAAAATATGAAATATCCGACATCTATTTCAATATTTAAAATTCAAGATATAATGACTACTGAACTGTTTTACTTTAAGGAAAAAAACAGTAAAAGTATGTTTTTAATGAAAATGAAACACAACAAACAATATACTTATCATGATAACGGCTAAACGACTTATTATCCCAATATAACACTGTCATTGAATCGCACATTTCAATTTAAAATTATTCCCCTTGAAAGTTAATGCATATTGATATAACGAATTCATCAAACGTTATCAAACATGAGTAATTTGCATTGCATCGGATTCCCACAATATTATGTGGATGTAAATCGGATCCGGTTGTTGTTTATGTGTCAAGCTCATTTTGCCAGTGAGATACTTAAATTACTTGCGTAGTAAAATCGGCTAGATTGAACTTTACCGGTACGGAGTTGTTTACCACTATCAAATCTACTGTAAAGTACACAAAGATACTTACATAATTCTGCCGTATCTGTCTGAATAAACATCCGCTGCACAAAATATAGACATTTGTATTAATGATTATTAAACACAATCATATTTTTCTGTGTTTATTGAATTAATGACACTGAGTTTCTTTGTTGCGTTACAAGATGGCGGATCTCTAGCGCTGTTTGTGAAGTGACGTCACAATGTTTATTTGAGCGCGTGCCCGTTCCCACAAAAAAAGTTTAAACACAAAATACTCGAAAACTTGATTTTTGCCAGGTATAACGCCTACGCCAACAGGTAGATCGCATTCTGGTCCATATACATGTCAAATTTCAGCAAACGTGTTCGGCCAGTTTTCAAGACTCCCAAATCGCGGCTATATGCGCCAGCTTAACGAAACTTAGCCCCCTTAATCATTCGTTCGAATGAACGTCATCAATGATGACGTCCAATACATCACTCATTCCATACAGACTCGTACGGAACAATAATGTAGTCAACAACGGACTTGCCTCTTGTTGAAATAAAAGTAAAGTCATTTGTCACATGGTTTCTACCATTCAAAACACAGCAATTATTATCAGTTAAACATTTAATAAAAATTTCACCATAAGAATTCTTATTATAATCAACCACATGTCTATATTCAACATCATCTATTCCTTCAATAAAATCTGGCATATCAGAAATACGACTATTAAAATCACCACAAATTACCATTTTGCCACAGTTCTGGTATTCATAAATATTTGTAAGTAGTTGATCAAAAAAAGCTTGTGGATTAACCTAACGACTAGATCCATAAGGCGGCAAATAAGCCGAACAAATATTAAAGGTATTCTTTGAGACTTTGTCTGTAAGAGAGAGCCATAAAAAGCCTTCATACGAATTGTCTAAGATTGATACATTAAAATGAGATAATGATTCTTTTTTAATAAAAATACCAACTCCACCGGAACCATTCTTCGCATGAACATGAAGTAATTTTCTACAGTTGCCATAAAACACATAGTTCTCTAAATTTAAATGATTATTCAACAAATGAGATTCAGCTATATCTCATTTTAAACTTTCAATACATTGTTCACGAAATAATTTTTTTTCCAGATAACTCATCATCAGACCATCCCATGACATTCCAAAACCCTAACTTATACTAATACTGTTGATAAGAAGAGTCACTGTTGCGGCGGTCCAAATTGTGTCTGTAGTTGCGCCTATCCTCATAGACTCTTAAATCAGGTCCGTCATAGTCTCTCCTTAAGCCATCTCTAGATTCCCGGTCTTCATGGTTTTCACGATGATCTCTGTAGCGATAGTCATAATTATTTCTGTTTTCACGATGATTATATCTTTCGTTGTTGAAGCGTCAGCTATGACTCCTGTCATAGTCTGCTCTACTATTAGCTAGATGACTATGATTTTGATTAGAAGATTGATTATTGCAAGAGCTTCTGGGATTACTATGCCTACGATTAGTATTGAAATTTGGACCATTTGACCTAGGAATAGAGTTACGCACATCACTATTTCTTCCGGGATTATTATGCCCGGGTTTCACCCTCCTCGAATCACCATCTGCGGGTCTCCTTTGACCAGCAGTGTTTGAAGGTTGGTTGTTGTTTCCATCCTCAACCATGATGCGAGATCCTCGAAGTTTAAGGTCAGACAATCCCAAACGAGAAATCAACAGTTTGAAGTTGTTGTTGACATTTCGAGTTTCCGATGACTGATCAATGGAGATAAAGACGTTCTCATATAACAGATTATCACCGAGCATAGATTTGTTCTTAAGAACTGAGTCTCTGTCTTCATTGGTGTAGAAAGTTACAACAATGACCCCGGGTTTGCTATCCTTACTAGCTTTTCTCTCTGCTTTTCTGAAATCTACATGCCGTAGCTTCAATCCATCCACTAGGAGATCTTTGACAATTTGAGTGACATTCTCATTAGTAGTTTGTGCATGATTCATAATACAAACATTCAAGTCCCTACATATCTGTGGTTTTGAGTTGATATAATGTACTTGTGACTGGAGACATGCAATGTCAGAGCTAAATTCGTCCTTTAATGTGTGTACTTCTTTCTCCATTTCCTGTTTGTTGTTTAATTGTTCTTTTTTTGAATCTAGTATCAATCACATTGTGAATCTTATGCGACAGTTTCTTTTCCATCTCCTCAGTTACCTTTTCGAGCTTACTGTTTACATCAGCAGTGACTTTTTCCAATTTATCATTCACATCACGGACGTCCTCGCGTAATTTATTCATAGATGTAGACAGTGTGTGCATTTCATCGGCTAATTTATGCAGCAATTATACAAGTCCTACATTGTCACCACTACTTTCATCTATCAATTCACTATTCATAGTTGGGGTAGGAACTTTATTTGAATTGGAACTATCCTCGGAATTAGAACTGTCATTACCTTTTCGCTTGTTATTTGCCCTTTTCGAACACATTTTGGATTCAGGCAGTTGCTTAGTAGACACTGTTTTAGACTTTGTCACTTTTAATTTGCTGGCAGGTTTGGTAGGGCTAATGTTTACCATACGTTTTGCTTGTTGGACCTTTCTACTCTTTCGTGGTTTGCTTTCTACAACTTTTTTCACTGATGTTTCGGAACTAGTACTATCATTATTCTTATCGTTTAGCTCTGTGTCACTTATGTCAGAAAGTTCAGTTGATAGATCACACTTGGCTTTTTTAACGTGACTTTCAGGAGATTTTTATAATGTTCGTTTCCTTTTAACCTGATTGGCTAGCGGATTAGATGGAGTAGATGGTTTATCAACAATCAAATATTCTTGTATGTGTGTACGTATGCACTTAACTTGCTAAATAGGCTAAATAGGCTGTTAAAAAGGCTACATAGGATGTATGTGTCTACGTATGTACGAAACTTTCTAAATAGGCTTAATAGGCTATTAAATAGGCTGAATATGCTAAATAGGATGTATGAGTCTACGTATGTACTAAACTTGCTGAATAGGCTGATAAATATGCTAAATAGGCTAAATAGGATGTATGTGTCTACGTATGTACTTACTTGCTAAATAGGCTATTAAATAGGCTAAATAGGCTAAATAGGATGTTTTTGTCTACGTATGTACTAAACTTGCTAAATAGGCCAAATAGGCTGTTAAATAGGCTAAATAGACTAAATAGAATGTATGTGTCTACGTATGTACTGAGCTTGCTAAATAGGCTGTTAAATAGGCTAAATAGTATTTTTTGTCTGCGTATTTAATAAACTTGCTTAATTTGCTAAATAGGCTGTTAAATAGGCTAAATAGGATGTACGTGTCTACTTATGTACTAAATTTTCTAAATAGGCTAAATTCTTTTAACAGACGTGTTAAACTTGCTTAATAGGCTAAATAGGCTTACTTCACACACGTTTTAACAATTTAAAAAGATTCATGCCACGAATAACATTTTTTGAAACATTAAGCCGGATTCAAACCAGTATATAGTGGAATATAAGGTTACTGCAAAAAGCGCTCCGCTAAGTTGGCGTTTGCACGACAGATATCAATTTATAATTGATATACGTGATCCGTGTATTGGAACAAACTTTAACGATTTTACAGCAGAATCATATCAAATTGTAAGTCGTTTCGCGTTTGTAATGATTTAAAATAAATTATCAATTTTAAATTATAATTCATTACCAAATCTGTATTTTCACTATGCGTCATTTGAACCCATGTCGCATAGGTGAGAAGTGTGTGTAATATCCACTGGGCTAACCGAACTGCTATTGAAAATACTAATATTTGTAAAAGATAATGCCCGATTTTCTATTAACCTGGCCTCTAAAGCAAAACTTCCATTTATTTGTTTCTCCACCATATGAAGGCGACCTCGCACTTAAAGCACCGACATTCCATCACACCCTTCCCGTCTTCTTCCATCTCCATAAACGCTTTCAGCGTCCTTGGCATCAGGATGCGCACGCGGTCGGGTGTCCGGTCCACCCGTACAATTTTCAGGATCTCTGTCCGGAACGCCTTCTCCTCTGCGGACCGCTCGTCGCTGTCTTTCATGAGATCATATATCGAGTCACGAAGGCTGCTGCGCTCCTGGTCATCCGTAGATAGGAACTTCCGGAGAGACTTCTCTACTGGTCCCAGGTCGCGGTCGTTTGGTGACTGTTTGTAGTATTCCTATATTGTGACAAGAGAAAATATCCGAGATTTCCTCGAATCAATGTTCATCTTGAAATAATGAATACAGGGAGAACCATCAAATCTTATTAAATATTTGTCTTATAAAGAATGATCATGACATCTAACATTTAGTGTGCTTTTTCGATTAATGAATTTGTATTCAAAAGCTTAAATCTTTCTGAAAGGAATAAGCATTTACCTGAACAAAATTGCCCATACAGATTTAAATGAACTTTTACATGCATGGCGATTACATCATTGTGTTAAAACAATTATACCAGCGCCGCGTGTACTACCTTAACATTTCACACAATTATACAAGAACTACTGCAAGTGTATGGCAGCAACGAAATTGCTACCTACCCGGATGGACTCATAGGCACTGAGAAAGATCGCAACAAGAAGATTGATCACGACAATGGTAAATATTGCGACAAAGATGGTGATGTATACGCGGGTGAACCAGAACACGTATTTGCTGGTCTTGCCAGGATCCAACATGGCCATGGAAGCGTATATTTCGTCACCATAAATGACAGAAAACAGAGTCCCTATGGCAGTCGTAGGCGTACTGAACTGGAGACAATAGAAATAATTATATGACTTTTATTAACTGTTAAAAGGTCGCTCACTTTCTATTAATATCGGCAACACAGTGATACGCGTTAATATCGTATTAATATTCGCTCTATATCTCGAATTTACTCACTGTGAAATTTCATAGCGGATCACACAATTTCAGCCCCTGCTAAGCAAATTCGAAGCGACTATTGTCGAATTAAAGGGTGAATATTAATACGAAACAAAAGCCAATCACTTGTTAGCTGCATTTCAACAATAAATACAAGTAATAAAAGGTATTTAACGGCGGCAAAAAAAAAACGTGTCGGTATGATCGTCGCCAGCCGGCACGTGATTACCCACTGAGTTTCAATGTCGCCATATTGAAATTTGTTTTAAACGATATGTTATTTGATCGAATAAACAATACATAAATATAAATATTATCACTATTATTAATATTATTATAATATTATACAAAAAATAAATGTAAATATCAGTCATTGTATTTGTTTACGAAATATGTTGTCATGATGTGACATTATTTCGGAAATAAATAAAAGAAGGTTCGACTTTAAAATCATCAGACTAAAGCGCTTGAGCCGACTCAGAACTAAGCCAAACTGTGACAATGGCTTGTTGTTCATGAGAGAAAAAAGTCATATGTTTGAACATTTGCGCTCCAACTCCTACCTTCACGTGATACGGGCCAATGACGACGTATCCACAGATCCAGAAGCCGACAAAGAGGATCGCGACGCACATCATGTACGCAACCACGTTACCGAATGCTTTGTAGATCGTGCTGAACAAAAGCTGTAAGGAGCAAAAAGATAATCATCATCATCATCATCATCATCATCATCATCATCATCATCATCATCATCATCATCATCATCATCATCATCATCATCATCATCATCATCATCATTATCATCACCATCCAACACCATAAGCATAAGTCGCATCATCATGATCTCCATAAATGTCATTTTAAGCATTATCACTATTACAAGCGGTTATTTCGCATTTTAATACATCATTAAGGTTTCCAACACAAAAATATCACATGACATACGTGGAATTTGTTATGGAATTTGAAGAACCGGAGGAGTGTGAACCAGGTCAGAAAGCAACCGATTCCCAGCACGACAGTGTTAAAGTCCAAAGTCGATAACTCAAAGGTGTGGTTCTGTAAGGTAATACTTTTATCAAATCTTATGGTGTGCACATCTGTGAAAGTGTTTAGCTGTCCATCATTTTTAAATAAATAATGGTACCAGCCTTCAAGGGATTTGTTTCAAGTCGGGTGGCTTATTGAAAAATAAAAGTAAGTTTTAAATAAGAAACTAAATACAATTACGGCTTTCTCTTTGATAATGTTAAAATAAAAGGGCGATGGATAAAAAAACGCTTTTTGTTCTAATTTGCAATTGATTGTACACGTGTCATTTACAAACGTGCAAAACTGTAAATACATAGTTATAACGGGCTACGTATAGAGCAGGCAATGTGATAAAGCTTACCTCAATGTCGACTAACGCGGCGGAACCACTTATATTCATGACATCGGCCACCAGAATGAAGATCTCCCAGATCTTTAGAAAACGGAAATACTCAGAGCGGGGTAAGTCGGTCTCGTCCTTGTTGACTGGCATGAACAGCTTCTTGTAGTAGCGGACCATGTAAGACTTTGTTTGCTAGAGTTTGAAATACACACATTAATACAGGTGTTCTTGTTAGCGTCGTTCGTTTGTACAATTATAGGTAAGAATCTAAAACTTGTTTAAACATCTGCAGAAGAAATCGTGTTTTATTGACTTCACATAAGCACACTTTGGCTTCTATGAATTTGAATGCTTAAAAAGCATATGTTGTTAAATTAGGGCAAACCAGATTTCGCGAACAAAGGTATAAAGAATTCACAAAAGAAAATATAATTTGACTGATTAACTCACAAAGAAAGCCACAACTCCCCAGGTGATGTTATAGCAAGCCGCCAAGAGGGAAAGGACGCTAAAGAATATGACAGCGGCGGCGGTCGACTGGGAAGTGTTCTCAAGGACTGGCTCTGAAATAAAAACCGGCACGCTAAAAGCCAAGTTTAAAGCAGTTAAAGGAACCTTTTCACGTTTTTGCAAATTGACACAATCGACCAAAATGTTTCAGATTCGCAAATGTTTGTTGAAGTTATGGTATTTGTGAGAAAACAGTACTACTAAGCATTTACCATGCTCTAAAATACCCATTATATGCATCTTTTGACGATTTAAAAACCTAAAAAATTATAAAGCGTTGCAACACGAAACGATTGGATGATGTATAGAGTTCTGTTGTTGTCGTTATATTTTGTTGCACTACGAGGCTTTCTTATATAAAGTATAAAATAAAATACATCACTCTCTTTATGAGCACGGATGGCTAAGTGGTCTAAGGGTTTTACGTTTACTTCAGGGGTCAGTGGTTCGAGCCCAGTTGAGGGTTACTTTCTTTTTTCTTTCTTTAATTGTATTCTTATTTTTTTACTGCAGTCTTTTAGATACAACGTTTAACTTTATCAATATAAAGCATTTACTGACAAACTTCAATGCATGCCAAAATCTGTGAAAAGGTCCTCTAATTATACTTAAGGATACTTTGTCTCCGTGTACTGTTCCACCTTTAAATAATAAATTACTACAGCTAGTTGTGTCTCATTTGGCCGTGTAATGCTTCGCTGCAGTGCTGTATGTGCATCCATTTCAATGTATTTATTCCATTAATATAACCACATTTTGACAATAGGAGGTATTAATTGTAGCGAAATAAACTCGGTGGCTAGTAAATAAATCATGCTTAAACATTGCTTTGAAATGTTAAATGGAGTTACCGTATACTCACATAATAAATGCTTTAAAGACTTGAATACCAGGCTATAATCCCAAAGAGTTTCCGACAACTCTTGCTTAAATGAATAGGGGTTTCAACTTAAATAGAAAAGTCTTTTTGATCGCCATTATTTTGATAGAACGCATGTGATTTTGTTATGATGCCATAAGAAAGACAATCTTTGCAGAAACAATGTAGAACGTACAACGTATATTAATGAAACGTTAGTTCTTCTCTCAACATGTTTTGTCTTCCTACTTATATAGATTATCATATAAAGACAGACACAGATTTCAGATATAAGTTTTCACACTCAGACATGCACAGAGCTAAATTTGAAAATATGTTTTGTTTTCGATTACTTGAAATGCCGCTATGCAAGTCGAAAACGATTGACGCAAAAGTGAAGCATTTCTTTCTCGGAATTGTACAATATTGGCAAGTTTGTGCCCTAACTACAGTTCTTCAATGCCATAACATCAAGGGAATGAACTATGGAGTAAAAATCAGATTCATACAATTGAGCTTTCGTAGACATGACAAAACTTCATGTGATATATGCAACGAACATATTGCAACAATAGAACACCTTTTCTGGATGTGTTAATATATTCAAACTTTATGGAACCAATTTGCAACATTTCTAGAGAAACAACAATTAAAAGTAAAACTGTCTCTCTTAAATATCAGTTTCGGTGTAAATACTTTTAAAATACTAGAACTAAATAACACTGTGAACTAATACCTTACTTCATACCTAAATAACTAATATAATAATAACTACATTATTATAAATATTTCATATTCAGCATGAAATACAAAAAACAAACGCCTACTTTGAACTGTTTTATAAATTATTTAAAACTAAAGATCCAAATTGAAAAAGAAATAACCCTCAACAACGATACGCCTCATATTTTTTAACAAAAATGGAAACACATTAAACTTCACAATCTAGTCCAGTTGTTTATCTACCCCACTTTTTGCATATCATCTATAGTTTTAATTATTATATATTAAAAAAAACATCTATCAAAAGGGCAAAAACTATCTAAATACTAGTAAATCTTGTTTAATATGTTTTGACATTAGTTTTTGCTGCATGATATCACTTTGTTCTTGCTTATGCACATGTTTACATTAAATGTTTTATATTGAATAAAAATAAAGAGAAACAAGTTTTCACACTTAGACATGAACAGCGCTAAATTTGAAAATATTTTTTGCTTTCAATGACTTGAAAAGCCACCATGCAAGTCAAAAACGATTGACGCAAACGTGGAACATTTTTTTTCTCGGAATTATAAAATATTGACTAGTTTGTGCCCTAACTACAGTTCTGCAATGCCATAACATTAAAGGTATGAACTAAGGAGTAAAGATCAGATTCATACCATTGAGCTCTCGGACAGAGGACAAAACTTAATCAACGTTGCATTACATCAATTACCTGGTAATGAGTAGTCCATTTCTGAACACCGTATTCTGGTCGTTAGCGTTTCCAGCTCCACGTTCACTTGTCCGTTGTTGTCCATATCAGTGAACATAACCTGTGGAAAATCAGCACGATAACACTGATGCTTGAATTGGCATGGTTATTTTATATCGCAAATGGTGTTTTATTGAGGTATTTTCAATAGTTTGACGAATTAAGTAACTCACCTTTCCCTTAATTCTGAGGCATTGAGCTTTACTGACAGCTTCCAGAACGCGGACCGAGTGTATTTGGAAATCAATATTAGCTGCAAGAAATCTAAAAAATAACATTAAAATATGCACAATTTAAGTGTGTTTTTATAGACAAAAATCAAACACAGCCATGCATCACTTTAGCACATCGAAAAATCCGCCTAATTTATCGTCTCAAAGGAATAGACAGCCCCACTGGGTACTTATTTACAAAGGTGAAAGTTTTTTTTAAATCCGACTTATGGAAAGGTATACATTTCAGATGCAATAAAGTCCACCCATATCTATAAAATAAGGCCGTACATTAACCGAAAATCGTTCTGTAGATACACCCGCCAAGCAAGCCAAAGAAATTTGATAAACATCGAACAAGGCCCACTCTCGATCTGCCCACCCCTATATGTCTATAAATTTTGCATTGAATAAAAGTGCAATCCTATAGAGGTTTGTTAAAAGCCGGCAAATAGAAGCAGAAGAGAAATAATACATCGGTTGGTTATCGGATGGAAAAGTATCAAAAGATGCAACCACGTCATTTTATGTCTTCTTATGAACTTGTGATTTGGAGCAGATAATTGAATATTAATTGAAAAGTAAACGACACAAGGGTTATTCATGCAAAATACGTAAATACGTATTGCTGGTGCGGTAGTCGAGTGGTAACACTCTGGTCTACCATTCCAGAGGTCCCCGGTTCAATTCCTGGCCGAGGAGGTGGAAATTTCAGAAATGCTCCAAGTGTTTCCCACCCAACGAGAGATGCACTGGTATGAAACACGGGTAATTCTCGCGTGTATCGGTGCTATTCACAAAGCACGTAAAAGAACCAAGGGATCTATTCGCAAAGAGCTAGGGTATCGCACCAGTGCTCTTTGTATCTCACTACTGTCTCTTCTGCATGATGTTTCTTCAGCAAAACCAAAGGACCCCATTGGAAATAAGTGCTTGCACTTTCATGGGTTATCCTTGACTGTAAAGTCAAAATAAATAAAAAATAAATAAACAAAGGTATTTTAAATGTCCTATGTGTGCCTGGTAAAACAAAAATTACAACCTTTCTAAACAAATCTAACTAGTTTGCTTGCCACCAATACAAACGATGATTTGATTGTTGGCTTTAATCACGCGTGAAAGTTGCGTCGCATTATAGGTCTTCAATTCAACAATGCGGAGTTTTCTGGTTATTCTCACTTGCTGGTTACGCTTTATAGGTAACTGTTGCTAGTAGAACCAGGATTAACATTTTATCTAAGTAAAAGAGACACATTATATATATACAGTAAATGACTTCCTCTGCTTACGACTAGATCTCGAAAAGAAAGAATTGAATTTTTTCATGCAATATGGCTATACTACTAGCATTTACCGACATGAGTAGGAAACACAAATGGATGTTATGGAAAAAAAGGCCATACAAACAGAAATCCATGGCTGTTTACCACAATTAGAATATATTACAGGTAGGTCTACTTAAAATAACATCGATTTTTCAAAAACGCTTATCGATTTGATTAGTTTAGTAATATATCACCAATCTGTTATGAGTAAACGTTAATTTATTTAACCTCGTGCAATACTTTACATGTTCTTTGGGTCTCAGTCCTACCACTAATTTGTCGAAGCTGTTTGTCTGGAACTTGCAAGACCGTGAAAGCAATGTTTACATAGCATAGCTGCATGTTTACATAGCACAGTTGCAAGGTTCCCATAGCACAGTTGCATTGTTTACATAGCACAGTTGCATGGTTGCATAGCACAGATGCAAGGCTAACATAGCACAGTTGCATGTTTACATAGCACAGTTACAAGGTTTGCATATCACAACTAGTTAAAACCTATTTATTGCAGCTAAATTGCATCGAAAGCCTAAAGCTTATATCAACGCTCTCGAGTCCGTTTGCTGGGCATAGAACCAGTACTTGGTGTCTTTTGGAGAGATCTAAAGAACGCTCCCACGCACGGTGGGGGTCGAACACATCACAGTTGCATGTTTACATAACACAGTTGAAGGGTTTACATAGCACAGTTGCGAGGTTTACACAGCACTGTTAAGTTGTTTACTGAAATCTCATTTGGGTCTTTTTGTTGCTAAAATTGTGTGCATCAAAACACTTTATTATAAATGGCTGTTGCTGTGTCAGACATAAGTGTTAAACTACAACAAACATACATGAACACACAATTTATTGCTTACAATTATTGATATATTAATATTATTTGCCATGATACGCTTGCTTTACTTAGGTGCTTACGTCTGTATAGCTTCTGCTATGTGTAATTGATTGAACTCCTTCAAGACGTCGAATGTATATGTTTTGTCGCCTGTCTGTTGATCCACTGTCTCACTCAAACTTGCATTTACATCAACCACCTGCTCTGCATACGAAAATTGGACATAACATAAACATGTGTATCATTAAGAATGATGTTCTGCGTTACAAGTTACCTATGTATGTATACGCGTATCCACAAAAAGCATCTTTTTATAACGCAAAACACAGATCTCTCGGTCTGTTTTAAGGAAATATAACCTTTTATGGCGATTCCGGAGTTGACCTCAGTATCTGAAAGTCCCGGGAACCCAAAGTACTTTATTTTTAGTTCCAGTTTGTCCGTCGGCAGTCGCTCGTAAAACCCAATGAAGTCTTTCTCGGCGTTGTAATACTATAAAATTGGGTGCTAACTTTGATAGCGTGTCAATTAGGTTTAAAATGTGAATAGTCGATGTTGATAAAGATATTTAAATAAGCAATGTCTCTTAAAGGGATCTTTTCACGCTTTGGTAAATTGACAAAATTGAAAAAAGTTGTTTCAGATTCGTAAATTTCGTTTTAGTTATGATATTTGTGAGGAAACAGTAATACTGAACATTAACCATGCTCTAATATAGCCATTATATGCATCTTTTGACGATTTTAAAACCTAAAAAATATAAAGCGTTGCAACGCGAAACGATTGAAAAATTTGGAGAGTTCTGTTTTTGTCGTTAAATTTTGTGAAACTACGAAGATTGCTTATATAAGGTATAAAATACGTCATGCATGTATACTCGGCGGAATAGTTCAGTAGGCTAAAGCGTTTTTACTTCAGGACTCTGGCAGGACTCCAGGGGTCACTGGTTCGAAACCTGCTCCGGGCAATGTTCTTTTCCTTTTTTTATTTTTTTTTCTTGATTTTTTACTGGAGCTTTTATGATCCAATGTTGACATTTATCAATATAAAGCATTTAATGAATAAGTTAAAAAAATGCCAAAATCTGTGAAAAGGCCCCTTTAATGCAAAGATGATCATGATCATCATGATCATCATCATAATCATGATCATGATCATCATCATCATCATCGTCATCGTCATCGTCATCGTCATCATCATCATCATCATCATCATCATCATCATCATCATCATCATCATCATCATCATCATCATCATCATCATCATCATCATCATCATCGTTGTCATCATCATCATCATCATCATATCATCATCATCATCATCATCATCATCATCATCATCATCATCATCATCATCATCATCATCATCATCATCATCATCATCATCACCATCATCATCATCATTATTATCATCGTCTTTATTATGATATAAATTTTCATCATCAGCAGTAGTTATCAGCATCATCAGCAGGGTAAGCAACATCAGCAGCATCAATATCATCAGTAGCATCATCAAAATTATAATTATCAATATCATTATCATCATTATCATCACCAGAAGCAGCAGCGGCAGTTATTAGCAGAATCAGCCGCATCAAAATCATCAGCATCATCAGCATCATCAGCTTCATCAAAACCACCATCCCCGCCATCATCATCAGCAGCAGTAGCAGCCTCAACATCCTCACAAAGAAGCGAAGTAGCGTGAACCAGGCCAGCAGACACACAAACTCCAGGAAGACAGTTTACGAGTCCAAAGATGACAGCTCAAAACTTAGGTCCTGTATGTTTTTTTCAAGTCACATTTTGCACACACGTCGGAAGAAAAGGATTGTGAATAATATAAGTTTTCATAGTATACGGCAATATGCTCACAAAGGGATGCTCGTGTGGCCTAAAATGATTACTTTCATTTTATATCGCAACCTTAAATCGATTAGAGACTTCACTTAAACGTAAGAATTAGACAATGATTTTTGAAAAAAAATATTTCTCTGTTATGATTCGCAATGAGAGTAAGAACATACAAAGATTGACAGCTGACCTGAATTACAGAGAATAAGGAAGGTCACATTATGTTCATGATACCGGCAAACAAAATGAAAGCATCACATATCTTTAAAACAATGGAAATTCTGGGAGCGGGGCAGGTCCGTCTCGTTTTCATTTATCGGCTTGAACAGTTTCTTCTAATTGCTGGCCATGTAAGACCATGTTTGCTACAAATCGAAATGAAGTGACGGTATAATAAAACAGAGTTAATGTTCAAGTATTTTGTTTATATAACATGTGGTGGGTCTCTAAATCTTGTATAAAAACCAACTAGTGTTATTCGTATTTCTTAAATGACGATACAAAACAATTAAATCTACATACCTGAAGTCGCAATAATTGATCATATCTAGCAATTTACTGAAGCTTATATTTCGGGAACTATTATTTATAAAACCGCATAAACAGTGAAAGCACAGACGTAACAAAAGTGTAAACGACATTGCTTAACTCAAGTAGGAAGCCACAACTCCGCAGACGATTTCATAGCAGGCGGCTAAGATGGAAATGGCGCAGAACGGTCCGATTCGAGGGTTTCTTCCAGGACAGACTCTGCAAAAAACAACAACAACATAACTCGGCTTGGTAAAGGCCAAGCTGCAGGAAACTTTGGAACTTCAGTTACAAATTTATAAAACGTGTTTAAAAGGTAAGAATTTTCGGCATTTTTTGAATTTATATACTAAGAATTAACAACTTAACAATACCACACCAATTGGGGGAATGAACAATACATTAAGGAACGAATGATAAGATAGATGTATCTGCGTTCTAAAATCAGCGGACGAACACATGATTAAATGTCATCTTCTTGAAAACCTTATGCAAACCAACCTTGATGTCCTATCACTGAAAATTGAAGTGATAATAGAGATAAAACATTGTTTGCTATATTGATAGTTGTAGTGATATACTACACTTTTCTTTAAAAAAAAACGAGATAAAAGTACGCATGAGTGTTATGTCGACGTATATACACGCTTGGTTATCAGTTTTCATATCTGCATAATGACACCGGTGACATGAATATCTTACAATTTGAACGCACATTGCAAACTAGATCCTATGTTTCCTCATTCGTTAAACTCTGTATGATTCATAAAGTCTTTCCGTATTTTTACCGCTTCATCTGCAGAAAGGTAAGCAATTTATTTTACTACTGCTATATATGATGATTGAAAGCAAACACACGTAGAAAGAAAGCTTATCAATTATCACTATATTTGTATGAATATGCTGTGCTTGAACGATACTTTGTTTACTTTAATAACAAATGGAGTTATGATTTTTGAGTATTCCTATACTTTTTCTTCTGATTATATTGCATGGACTTTAAAAGTTTCTTTGTCAAACCTCAACTAATATTCTGTAAACAATGCAATCGCCACTCAAATTATATTATTAAAGCTTACAACGACCAAATTGCAAATATTTGTCGTTAAATTAAGTATTTCTCACACAAAGTTTAAAAAAAACATATTCCGGTTACCTTTAATCGTAAGAAAAACTATTCCAACGACAGGAACAATTCCATGGAGCACAACTGGACTGCTTCATTCTTGATCATAATGTTAAGTTAGGATCTCGACATAAGTTAAGCTAATTGAAAAAGAATAATTAATAAAAAACATAATAATAAAAAGCGAAAGAAAAAAGTAAAAAGCTGCTCCCAACGGTATTCGAACCAGATTCAACTATATAAAAGTGAAAATACGTCACCAACTATGCCGTTACGGCGTGTTATAATAAGATTGAACAGTATGCTCATGTCTCATAATACATTTTATCCAAAACAACACAAACATCCCTAATTATTCCGTCGTTTTGTGTTACAAACGTGAACATTCCTAAATGCAAAACATTCGAAATTAGATAAGTTCGGTACGTTCAGCAACTTAAGTAATGAGAATAATTATTTGTATTGAATCAATTATTTTTCAGTTCGCATCGCATCAGTTTCCAGTTTGACTTCCACAAACACATCGGTTATGGAAAAAGCAGGTATTTGTGACATGGTCAATGTGTACACGATTGTATGATTGTATATAAACAATCTAATAACAGGTAAGATGTCGTAAATACCAAAGGTCCGGATAAAGTTAATGAAATTCTTTTTTTTAAGTCTGACGTACATTTCGTTTACTAAAACCAATGGTTTCACTTACTAAAAGTGTTGTCCAATATCGACATTTTCGATGCCTTTGAAATAACTTGATTTCTTGATTTCTAACGAAAGCTACACAGAGCGCAGTCGATAGTCTTAACGGTCGCATTTCGTCATCTCACAGCACTCAATGCGGACACAATATCTATAGTACCATTGCGTCAACTAACAACACACAGCACGGAACACAGACATCACATCTATCGCATCATCGCAGTTACCACATCTTTGTAACTATTGAGTATTCTTAATGCATGCGACATATGTCGCATCATAGCGTCATATAACACCATAAACATCGCACCAATTTAACATCATTGGCCAATATTATATTTTGTAGAATCAAATGGACGTGATGGCGGCTGTTACTGCAATCCCGTATGGTATTTTTACGAGGCTCTGAAGTACAAAAACGGCAAATGTTTTGTGCACCCATTGCATTTGTTTTTCTTAATTATCCATGTGGTTAACATAGGGCTCATCACAACAAAGGTATGTATTTGTATGAGTGCTTTATCCAAAAGAAAACACATAATTAGATTGAATAAAAACTATATATTCAGCGACAAATATACATACACTTACATTGTTCACATTATCGACTACTTTTATGGCGCTAGTTCAAGTTCGGCAGTTTTGTGTTTGAAGTTTTACCAGTTGATGTTTTTAATCATACTTGTACTTCACGAAAGTGTTACTGTATACGAATAGAAAGAAGCCATGTATTATCCGCTTGGTCAAATAGTCATAAAAGGCATTGTCAATATGTTGAGAGATAATGTAGATATCGGGGTGTTTGAACTTTCATTTTAATAACTTTATATACAGAAATGTATATTTTCATTTTTATTAACAATAGTGATCAAATAACCGCTGTTTATCTTACCATTTAGATTCTGTTATAACTATATTGTGTAATGATTCTTACATAAAATCAAATAATTTTTATACCAATGCGAAAACTAATTTATAAACTGTTTTCGTACAAGCTTTAAACACTTTGCAAAACTTATCTAGCATAAGTAAGTGTATATTATTATTACTTTTCTACCGTATGCGCAGTGAACGCATATTGTTGTATATGAAGACTTGATCAAAATAATTGATTGTCGAAAGAAAAGCGTTCTTAAGATTCCTTGGCATTTACGTATTTGCCGGCCATGATGAACACATTTCAATTTTACAAATAAACTTAATCTAGTTCAATATTTTCATCTTGCTTGTTCTAACAGGTAAACTTAAACTGTCACTGAAACATATACATAGTATTAAAGAAGTTTGCTGTTTTATAAGCTGTCACACTGTGACAAGGTCAAATTTGTATGCACATTTTTCATTGAAGAATGAACATCTATCAATATTTAATCATTAAAAACATGTGTACGTAAAACAACCGGACAGTGTTTAATTGACGACTCGCCAACTGCCTATGAACTTTCAATCTGCTCTGTCTGAGTTTTTCTAATCTCTGTCACGCGACTAGATTGACGGAGCAATCTGTGTTTTTGCGAGTGGTCCATTAAGTGCCGGTTCAGTAACATATTATACAATAATCCGTCAGGGGAATTATAACAATACGTGTTTCTTTTCCGTTGATTTGATAGCATGGATGTATTAACATATGAGTTTGCATAAGCGTATCGGCCTTTGTAAACAAACGTCTATGATGTCAGTATAAAAAGCAAGCAACATTATGTGAATGAACCTCTGGTGTTCATAGCTTAAGTAATCTTTTTTACAGACGATTTACTTCGGAAACGACCGTATCAGCTTTTTAAATGAAGCAAATCGTGGACGCGAAACCCTCTCTCATCTTCTAATCAAAGACTGGGATTCCCGTACGTTATCAATTAAATCACATTTTCACATTTTTAGCTTGATCTTGACTCACCAATAATATTTCGACCATGCTTGCGATATAAACATATAGGACGATTAGAAAAAATATAATACACGTTGATAGTCAATTTCTCTGCATTTGCATGATATTGTTCATTAGCTTTTTGTCCGATAACATATTGTTGTACCTTAAAGGTCCCTATTTTCTATCCTTCGAACGGATGTTTGCACTTGGAGGGGATTAATACACCCTTAAAGCCATAATGACATTATCAACTTTAATGAATATGTTCTGGTTATATCAAATAGTCTCTATATTCTCAAACGGCATGATTAGGGATACAAGCTATCCATCATCATCATCATCATCAGTATTCCTAATACAATATAAATCATCCAAAGTTACTATATACGTTTATTTGTATGACATGTCTTTCACGGAAAATGTATTCCGATGAATGGAACGAAATCTAACAGCTTGAACTTTTAAATTGTACGTACTTTTGATACGACATTATTTGAATTGATAATTCTTTATTTGTCGACAAAGGCAATCATTATCTTACAGGTTGGGACGTGATCAACGGCGTTAATTCTGAAGGGGAGTATACTGTGGACGATCTAGTTTCTGCTATCAACTTTGCTGTGCAACGGGTAAGTTTAATGAGTAAGTTATGTAAACATTTAGTATTACACATTTAAAAAGTGTGTATTATATACCAGTTATATACTTACATGCAAATAGAAATTAGTAAGACAACTTATTTATGAATAAGCCTTCAATGCCAACATTTTAAAATTTCGTAGATTTATAGTGACGTAATCACGTATTAAAATAATGTTCAACGGACGTTTTGTGAACAATATATTGTTAAGGTATATCCGTCAACAGAAAGGGGCGTCTGTCAGTTAACAATTAGATTATTCGTATTGTATCAACAACAAAATTATAAATTCTGAATCGGAAGGTCATCTGTCGTATTAAACAATTTTACTATCACTTATAATCCAATAATTGTCATGCAATAATGTATGTAATACGTATTGTGACGGATAAAGTTATATAGCAGTAGGTGTATATCACATATACCTCTCCATTTTATAACTTGAAGCGTTCATGCGGAATGTTTACAGGTACCCTTTGCCTACGTTATAGGGTCACCAGTATAGAGGTTGCGAAATTCTTAGCAGTCTAATTTTCTGTAAAATTATTAACCAAATAAACATTTTACCCGAACAAGCCTAATTGTTACGGCACAGTAATATATCTTACGTAAAATAGTTATACAAAGTGTGTTTGTTGTTTTTATCAAATTATCACAATGTCGAGGAAAACTCGATAGGGATCTACATGAGACAGCCAGAGGACAAAATGGAAATCAAGTTCACGTACTTCGACTATCCGGGCTTCTCGGAAAACAACAGCAGTTACGAAATAAACATAGTCGGTAAATACTTTAGAAACATTGTGTTCTGTGAAAGTAATGATTGTTTAATTAGTATATAACAATCCTTTTTCTTACCGGCTAACGACAAAAACAACGTCAAAACATGTATGAAGAAAGAAAAGAAAAAGTCATATTGGCAGAATACTTCCAGGCATTATATGATATTGTATTTTTCTACTCGTAAGTAGGTTCGAACATGATTTCTTGTCATCCTTACATTTTTCTGGGGATGACAAATAATACGGTTTCTAGTTAAATGTATGATTTTAAATGTGTTCTATGTACCGTTTAATAGAGAAGATGATTGCTGTTGATAAAGGCCTTATGCAAGCTGGGGATACCGCTTACACGTATAATTTATTGAAGGAACTGGATCATGCAAACATCAGCCAACCAATAAAGAAGTAAGCTTATAATTGGCGTTATCAAATAAGAAGATA
Organism: Dreissena polymorpha; assembly: GCF_020536995.1. Taxonomy (NCBI): domain Eukaryota; kingdom Metazoa; phylum Mollusca; class Bivalvia; order Myida; family Dreissenidae; genus Dreissena; species Dreissena polymorpha. Next base: position 165,749,223 of record NC_068355.1, read on the forward strand.
CGTGAGAGTTTCTTTATTTATCAAGCATTGAACCATAACTGAAAACATCTGTATATATGTGTAGCTCAAAGCTATTATGACTATACGACCATAATGAATCTCGTACATGCTAATGATGGTAAACAATACACACGAAAATCTGAATCAGTAGAATAACTTAATACTTTGTTTCATTTTAATACAGAGTATTGCCAAGGGCTACACCTTGGAAAACTGTAAATTCGCTCATTTTAGTAGTGCAACTTTATAGACTTTATCAAAATTACGATTACATAAAACGTTTCTGGATAACTGCCAGATGTTATTCAAACAGAAACAAACACAATAATTTATGTCAACAAACCAAATATGACGTCAAGTCGTCATTTTGAGTGAACATAGAAACACAATTTCGCGTCTATTTTGAATCTTATGTAATAAGTGTGCCTTGATAAAAATCATTCGAAATTGAGTACCAACAATATGACTCTACAAGTATGAAAAACACATAATAATACAAGTATAAATCATTCTTAAATAAAGAAAATTGTAGTAATACTTTTCAATCGATATGCCATACGCCTTATACCATATTTTATATATATATATATATCTATTTATTTTATGCTTTCCGGTGGTTTATAGAGAAATATCAGTGAAATAAAAGTGATATTTCACTGTTTCAGTGAAAAATAACAGTGAAAAATAACGATATTTTTCACTGTTTTACTTTGAAATGACGTCATTTTTACGACGAAATGACGTCATAAATCCAGCCAAATTATTCAGTTTAACTCTTTCACAATGTAAATAAACGGTGAAAAAACATAAAATAAAAATGAAATTTGCTGGATTCAGTGGAATACCGATTTTAAATCACTCGTGATCATAAAAAATATATATATTCACTCGTGGCTGCGCCACTCGTGAAAATGTTTTTTTTTTATGATCACTCGTGAAATAAAATCGATATTCCACCGAATCCAGCAAATATCCTCTATATAGGTTTTATATTAACAATAATACTGATGATAATGAAGGTGATGATGATGATAATGGTTATGATGATGATGATTGATCTGAAATAAATTTGCATCATCAGTTGTGATTCATAAATAATTTTGATTATGTTGAGAGTGGTTATATTGGTGAAGGGTTATTAACGGCTCAACTGTTATTTTGTGTTGATTATTGTGGTACTGGTAAATATGATGATGATAACTATGATGAGAATATGACGAGGACGTTGATTATGAGGGCTAGAATGATTAACATTAAAAACCTCTTAATTCATCATGATTAAGTGTCGATATCACTCATTCAATAAACAAACAAAAACTTGTTGTCCGTTTGAGCATAATTAATGAAAAATATGTTTATATATTAGCATGTTTTATTTCAATAGGTTGACTCCGATAATACTTTATCTTTTACAGCATTAATCAGAGTAACATTACTTATTAATTAAAACAATAATACCACTATTGAGTAAAATGAATACATCACAATATATGCAAATGCGCAAATACAATTATTCTTGAAGTATATTTCCTTAAAATATATTATAAAATTATAGTATTGTATTAACAAATCTCAACTCTGATTGAGAAATTAAATAAAGAAGAAAATGGTTTCTTACCTGATCAAATTTATAAAAAAGCATAGTAAATAATGCCATATACATATTATTCAAACCTGTATAACAAATTTATTCAAATGTGTGCATAACTCCTAACCATTCTACACTTTTTCAATAATTGACCAATTAAAGACGTTGTGTTCAGTCCATTTTACCATAGTGTATTTATTTTATAATCCACCCAAGTATTACTTTTTTTAAAGTATTCTACAACTAATGTGAGATTATGCATTCAAAATATGAGAGTCTTGTTTTTTTTATGGAAATTCGTTGTAAACGTTTAATTTCTATTGTACATGCCAATCCTTAACATGCCACACACAATTCTTATTCTCTGACATTTGGGATTAGCATACCTGTTTTATCACTTCACTTGTCTTGTCTTTAACAAGATTCTGACCTTTAGTTACAGTCGTTATTGGAATTGCCTCAAAGCCTTTTTGTACGATGCAGTTGTTTCTAATAATAATATTTTCTTAAATATCCGGCAGGTGTTAACAATATGTTCGTACACGTTAAACTCATTCTTTATCTTTTTTGTAAGAGAAACGTAGTTTTCGCTTTTATCAAGTTATTCTTTCTATTTCCTTATACAACAACATACAAAGCTTGATCCTTATTTCGAACCAATTATAACACTGGTAGTTTGTTTTATTTAATGTAAAGCGCGACTGTTATGAGATATATTTAAGAAAGGACATGCTGATAAACATTGTGTTTGTTTATTTTACAAAACACATACATTCAATATGGTTTTGTTATTTTTTTTAGGAAACGGACTATTTTATCTAAGGTATCACGGATTTCGACCTATTATCACATAGACCATGCGGTTTCTAAACCGTTTCATAGTTATAAATCTTTGTTTCAGGATGCTGTCGACATCTTTAGAGTTCCAGATGCACTCTGTTCGCGTGTTGGCAAACATTCGAAAAGCCCGTTGCCTGTGGATACAAGGCGAGGTGCGTGACTCAATGAGTGTTGCCATTATATCGAAGACGAAAATGCAAAAATATCGCGATTGCCGCAATACAGCATGTTCCATATAGATAGTACAAAGTCTTAAGCATGAATCTCAAATATTTAACTGTTGTTCTCATATATGACATTGGACTTTTTCCTAGGATCTGATTGTACCTTTCAATAATACTATTCCTCGCGCTAATCAACTGAAACAGTTGTAAAACCCCGTCTATTCTGGACAAAGTTCGGACAGTGATCAATCGTTGTATTATTATGAACACAACTTACATTGAGAATCGACCTTAGCCCTACAGACAAAATAATTGTTTATCTGCATAAATTATTCAAAAGTATGAGTAAACTGTGAAAGGTTCAGTACTAATGGACTATATTTATGATCTATGACCTAAAACATAAAGGCAATATGTGTATCTTAACACCTGAACTTTACCTTGGTTTTCCAACACCTATTCACGTATTACCATGCTGCCATTGGGCAATCCGCATTCATTTTGCTTGTCCCTACCGAAGACTTATTCAAATGCGACTGAGTCTTTCTAACCTATCTTACGAACCTGGTCGTTACCTTAATATGTAATATGTTTCAAACAAGGCTTTACCCATGCTGAACGAGTTCTTTCCACAGAGATAAAATTATTCAGTTTTATTCTTGCTTCTTTATACACTGTAGGTGATTTTTAGTGACTTGGAAAACAACGGTCAAGTGGTTGTAGATTTGCAGACGCATACCACTAGAATAAAATGCGTTGGGAAGAACAATCTAGGTAAAGTAAATGCCGCGATATTAAAAACCGTTACCAGTCATTTCTTGCATAATTACCTAAGCACATTTCCAATAAATACGTTTCAAATGTGTAATTTATGCTATAGAGAGGAATGCACCTGATTAACAATGTTAAAACATTACGAAAAATACAATTTTATTAAAACTAAACATCATATTGTCGTTCATGTGTCGTATTAAAAAAAACACCTAGTAAAACCCTATGTTCAGAGTTTGCAATGGAAGCTTCTTCTGGCAAATGTTGATAATCTTGTAAATTCCAAATGAACTACAATTTATTTTTTTTTCATTCAGAGCCCGTGCTGGCATACTCAAGTAAAAGCATCTGCATAGCAGTCATTGTGTTCAGTAGTATGACGATGTCAGCCGCGGTTTACAAGATAGTTTTGGGATTTGCTCTTGCCTGTGTGAGCAAATATTTGTAACTAAAGTTTAGTTTGATTTTTGCAATTCGTCAAATGGTGTGTGAATTTTAAAGTCACAAAAAATGATTTTATATTCAGATGTTCTATTACATTTAATGCTTTTTGTAGATATACAGATCAAAGAAACCACAAACAATCATGGACCAACACAACACGTTGTCGAGTTCTGATTACCGTTACATCTTTGCGAACTTTATTTGGGATATGTTAACCATAATTGGAGACTTTTTTAACATATGGGGATCAGTTGCAGTATTGACCATGGGGGTGGGTATATTTTTATTTAAATATTCAAATTTCAGCATATCTAGAACACACTGTCAAGGTAGTTTTTCATTGTATTGTGTTAAAAGCTGAGCGTATATTCTATCAATATTATAGACTTATCATCCTACATCATCAATGTGTGTAAAACATACATGTATCAAGGAAATATACACAAATCGCTGTTATTCATTAATATGTAAACATGTTGGTTTTCAACATGTTAACATTTATCAAATTAGAGTTAAAGCAATGCCCTTTTCACCTGCATTTGAACACATTGTTCAATAATATTGTTAGTTTATTGTTAAAATTATAAACGCACTAGTAACGTGACTTGTATATTGTTAAAAGTAAGCAGAATGAAATAAACTTATAGACACATGCCTAATTTATGATTAAACATTAAAGTCTTTCTAAAATACATGTAATGTTAAATACACCCCACAACTAATTTAAATACAATACGTAACATTATCTATGAAATGGATTAAATATCAACTTATTTACATTGGCAATTGCATAAGATTGCTCCACAATTTATTATTTTTGTTTTGTGATGTTTTTGTCATATATCAAATATGCAATTTGCTGCTCGCCTGAAATAGAAAACTTGCTGATGACACCAATCAATTCTCTCCTGATAAAGTTTATTAAGAGATTACTTGTTCTTAAAACTGTTACTTTTTACATCAATTTGAGTGTCGGATTATTAAGTATAAGGATTTGTATGATTATGTTCCGTAATTGCAGGACAATGAACTCCAGTTGGCAACGATAGATAAGAACACAGTCTTTCTAGGAATCGGATGTCTTTTTAGCTGGCTCACAGTTCTACGGTTTTCAAAGATTCATGTGAAATTTAACGTAAGATTTCTTATTTTAAACATGCTTACATGCAGACAAGAGCGCACTTTTTTCGTCTTTTATGTAAACAAAAAACTCGCATTAAAGAATATTTTGCATATCAGTATGTATATAAAAAAAATAGCTAAATTACTGAAATCATCACATTTGTTAATCTTTTATAAATCACAAAGTGGGTATAATGAAAATTGTTACTTAATTGTGAATGCTCTTTAATATGTTACTTTTATTATAAGGAAATATGAACAAATGAACAACACCCATGTTTTCGCTTGAATTTTAGTTGTTGTTCAAGACAATGTTCAAAGCATTTTGGAATGTATAGGCATACCTGGCATGCGTGAGCGTACTGTTCATCGGTTTTTGGATGAGCGGTTACTTTGTGATTGGGCCTTACCACAGGAAGGTATATTGGAAACAAATAAGAAATATATACAACATATCAATAAATATATCACCTCCTACAAAATTGACCTACCCCGATAAGCTTAGAGCGGTCACGTGCGCATGGTGTATTTTCCATTCACCCCGAGTAATAACCATACACACTGAGTAATCGAGTAGTCGGTTTAGATGTAATTGTTAAACAGATAATTACTTAAGGTTTATGGGATATACACCCTCTGTTACAAACAATGTTACTAATAATACATAATGTTACTTCATGCTTAAATAATTAAATGATTATGGCGTGTGTATATAATTGTTCAATGCAAAAGTAAGTACATACATACTAACAAATATACATACTTGCGTCCGTCCATCAGTGCGCCATTCGTCAATTCATCCATCGATCAAATGCTCCTTCAACCCATCCACCGAAACCCACCCGACAACCTTTCCATCCATCCATTGATCTGTCCATCCTACCATCTATCAATCCTTTCCTTCATCAATCCATCAATCAATCTATCCATCGTACCATCCGCCCACGGATCCATCCACCCATCCATCCATCAATTCATCCCATCCATCCATCCCTTCATCAATCCATACAAACCCACCCACCAGCACAAACCAACCTTCCCATCAACCCCGCAAACAATCCACCCAACACTCGACCTATCAAACCTTCCACTCAAACTAGCCAATTTATTTATCTAATCCAATGTAACCATTCAAACATTCATCCATTCATCCTTACATCCAACCATCACCAATGTATAACGAATAAATACAATTATTTTGAATATTTTCCTTTGTGTTTTTGCTGTCCGTGACCGGGTAAATTCAAACTCTTTTATTAGTCATTCGATTATACATACACTTGACATATTTTGATACATTTATTACACAATAATTTTTTTTTTAAATACATTTTTGCGATAATTATATAAACCTGATAATACATATGGATAGTCGTTCATTATCACAACTTTAAAGGTTAAGAACAGAACCAGTTGACACATTAGTGTCTTAATAGTATCATTAAACCTTCAAACAGTTAACACAATCTGGTCAGCCCATGTACAAGCTATATTCTGTTATGCATGGCTTCAAGAAAATTATTTGCAAAAATGCCATTTTAATGAGACATAGTGTATGCTATAAAATGGATAAATATTTAACAGCGAAAATTGAATAACCATCAATCTAGTGTTTACCATTTATGTTAAGATCCAATATTATATTTTTGCAGTTCAGCACACTAGCACGTTCGTTTGAGACGCTATTCTCTATTGTGAAAGGCAATGAAATATTTTCAACTCTTACTATGGAACAACAAAACGCCGACGGTGGAGAATGGATCCTTTGGTTCACACGCATATATGTCATCCTTTTCGTCGTTGTCTTTGCTGTCTTTGCTATCAGCCTTCTCATCGCCATATTTTTAAGTGCCCACAAGACCATTGGAGTACGTACTAATTTTGGACTGTTGACGAAAGTCAAATATGATTTGTAAAAAACTGACGTTACCAGTTAAGTTTGATCATCATCGCATTGTTTGATAAATATTTTGTCAATAGTATTAATATGACTCAATTTTAACACGCCTTTGTATCAATTTGAAGATTAATTTAAAGTAAATTAAAGTTTAATACTGCAAAGATTTATATAATAACCTGCCGAAAAAATGATTGTTAAGTATGAACATTTTTCATTTTAGAAACAGCAAAAAAAAGAAAACAAGAATAAAGGTACAAACGAACGCGATAATGATGCACTCAACCGAAAAGAAACACTCAAAGACTTCATGGAAATTACTCTTGGTGAACAGTTGTGGGTATGGCGTTGTTTATCATTCACTAAATGTTCTCGTTGCAGTGCTAGTGTCAATACAGTGCCACATAAAAGTGGCGAAGGTGTTCATGAAGCAAGAATGTAAAAACTGTGAATTTAAATTGGCGAAACGATTAACAGAGGATTTTATATTGTAATGGATTAAACAGGCCTTTACATAGATATTGGCATGCATTGAAGTTTGTAACTAAATGCTTTATATTTATTAATGTAAACATTGGATCACAAAAGCTCCGGTTAAAATACAATTAACGAAAGAAAAAAAAGTAAACCTCAACGGGGCATGAACCACTGACCCCTGGATGCATGGAGTAAATGTCTGCCGCTTTAACCACTCGGCCATCCGCTCTAATACCAGGAGTGATGTATTTTATACTTTATATAACACTCCTCGTAGTATCACAAAATATAACGACTACAACAGAATTCTCCAAACTATTCAATCGTTTCGCGTTGCAACGCTTTATTATTTTTATGTTTTTAAATCGTCAAAAGATGCACAAAATGGATATTTAAGAGCATGGTCAATGTTAGTTAAGTATCACTGTTTCCTCACAAATATCATAACTACAAAGAAAATTTGCGAATCTGAAACAATTTTTTTCAGTTCTGTCAGTTTACCAAAACATGAAAAGGCACCTTTAAGATCATGTTGATCATGCGATACTGACAAACTTAAAGTTTATATATATTCTAAAGCAAATAATTTTGTATTTATCATTTTATCATATTTTTCTACGATTGTTAAACTTACATTTAATTTTTTCGTTCTACTTTATTCCTCCAGACGTTTGGCAAATTAACACTATATCATGACTCGCAAATGGTAGAGAATAGTAAACGGTGAATGCGAAGATTAATTCGTCAAGCAGCCATTTAAGCAAATTGTTAATTCAGGCATGTTTCCTAAGATGAGAAAATGTATTAGATTTTTTTATAAAAATGTTTAATTAACCAATAACGCCTTTGCTTCGACCTGTGTCACTCTCGTAAGTCGGGATCAAACATTGCAAATTGTCTATTACACAGAGCGGACAACGATGCAATCCAGTCTTCAGTAGCTTATGTATTTGAAGTGTCAACCTTACACGTTGATCCGTTAAACCGTGATATAAATTGCTAATTTTCGGACAATTATGTTTTATCGTATAGTAATTTTCTCCATTCCTTTATGTTTTATCAAATATTTCAATAACAGCGAGACGAGGTTAAACACAGTTTTAAAACAAGTCTACAAAATACTTTCGTTAATGCGCGTTGGTTTCAATGTCGTGCGTTAAATTTTTCTTAGGGGACATTGTTCACATTCATTTTTTAAAGTTTGTCTTTAAATGCACTAAATTGTTCATGTTTTACGACCGAACTGTCTAGTTAGATCCTAGTTAGATCCTAATGGAAATCATATACATTTACAAAAGTAAAATGCTGTTCTTCCTTTGGGTTTGAAACTTACAACAATTATGAACTATATATAAGTTGCCCACGGACTGTAACATAATTTAATATAAACAGTAGACTCATTCAATATTGGTCAATCTGTTCGCGTTTTATGCTTAATAATGTTATCAATTTCGAATGATGAAAATTAACGAAGCTGTATTTTCAGCATGATTATACGTAAATGGTGGTATTATACTGTCTCATTTATAAAAGGCTTTTTTATCTTGGAAAAAAGTTAGAAATTGTCGTTTTGACGGTTTGCGATAGAATCGTTTACTTTTAACATTGATGGGAAAGATGTGTATCATTTGTCTTCACATTTTCAATTAATTGTGCAAGTATTATACGATAACTATTAGTCAAAGGTTTCGTAAATTACATTAATTGAATTCTAAATAGTCTATAGTCGCAGACAATAATATTTTATGTTCTGTTTATGTTTAGTTATTGTTAAATCGTGCTTTTTTGTCTCAGTCATCTTTTTGCCCTATCATTTGCCTCTTAATGGTCTTCAAGTCTCTACTTGATCTTATAGGCATTTTCTTTTGGCATCTATTGCCCATCTATTGTGTAATTATTTTCCCAACGATGGTAAATATATTTTTATATTATGGACGATACTTCTCTTTGTATCCATTCATCCATCCATCCATCCATCTATTCTTTCATCCATCTATCAATCACCCATCCATTAACCCATCCATCAATCCACCCATTCATCAATCTATCAATTCAATTGACCAATCAAATCATCCACCAAACTAGCCTACGCACACATCCTTACGCACATACAGTCATCCATAGATCCATCCATTAATACATTTATTTTATCCAATCCATCCATTCATACATCCATATGTTCATCCTTACATCCATCCAACTATCACCAATGTATAACCAAAATACAATTATCTTGAATATACTCCGTTTGGTTTCTGCTGTCCGTGACCGGGTACATTAAAAGTCTTTTAGTAGACCTAAACGATATTTTAATAATATATATACTTGTGAAGGGAATTTTAATTCGTCTGAATTTGTAAAAAATCGAATATTTATTATTAAATTGCTGGCATAACAACTCAATGATTCAAATATAGAACACAAACAATCATTTTGGCTTCGATTTTATTTACTACTACGTTTGGCATAGTATTGTCTCTGATGGAGCAATATTAATGATTGCCAACAAAAACAATCGACACAAATTCTCCTTAGACCGGCCTGAAGATTTAAACTGAAATACGTGTGTCGCCGTTGACCGATGGGGCGTGTGTTAAGAGAAATTTGACAAAACGGTCCGCTGCCGAAGGGAAAGGATGTTCCGCCAAATGCAGCAATTAACACTCAAAGAACGATGACAAATCCTAACACAGCGTGAATCGTCCAAATCTAATATTCCACACCATCAATTTGTTAAATGTTATATTAAATCCTTAACAAAAAAGCAAGTGGGCCAAACCGATACATACTCAGTGATGTCAGAATATTATTTTCATTGCAACGACTTAAATGGAGTGTTTGTCGAGTTTTATTGATGCGTTTGCTCGTAAATTCATTTCATCTTGCCTCCAAAAGTCGTAAGTATGTTGCTCTGGTCTCCTTCCTAACATTGAGTGGGAATTAAATTGAAAGGGTTTTAATTCCTGTTAATACTTGTTTAATGTCAGTTTCAATGCTTCTATATTAAATCATTTACACTTATATGTATCATGAGTACTGCTATGCCAAGTATGAGGTTGAGAATGCAATACTGCTCCAGCAGCTGGAGTTTCCTTTCTTTATATTGAATAATATATGATCGTTTCCAGATTTTAATAGGTTGATTTAACCACAGTTAATATGGCTTCCACTATTGCCGATAGATATCTCAGTGCACATAGAGTGTATTATAACAAGCGTTTGGGTTTCTTTGTTTACCACCATTGAAAAATGATTTAAAGTGACAAATCAGTGAAATATACGCCTATACTATTTATCAACCCATCGATGTAAACTCACGTCAAAATGAAGTTAACAGGTTTGATCGGTGCACTGGATGCGTCCTCAGAATGTTAAAAAAATATCACATATTGGTTATACCAAAGAATAAGGCTATCGGTGCAAATCGAGTTTACACTTATCAATGGTTTCAACTGACGTTTTGGTAACATCGTGTTTTGTTCTTTTAATATGTGTGTTATTGAATTAATGCCCTACGATAATACACCAATACAATTATAACTGACATCCTGTGTTCTATTTATTAAAACTCAGTTGTAGCGTGTTCCCGATAAGAAAATAGCCAGATAACAGCGTCTTGTTCAATGTTTCACAAGCCAATGGTATATCTATATTACACGATTAAACATAATGTAAAATAATAGACTACATTGTATTATTACTAAAAAACACAACCAGAATAAATGGAAAAATTGTGTGCAACGTTTTGGATGCAAGCAGAATTATAGGACCCTGCAATGTTCCTCAAATGTTTTACATTACCTTCGTTTACTTACATCTTCGCAAGACATCTATCAATAAAGTATTCGCAAGACAACACGAATGCATATGTCGAATGGCCTAATTGGAATTAAGAGCTCCAATACTGAACAAACAGAAGTACCGCAATCGTTAGTGTTATTCTAACTTCAATCCGTTCTGTTAAGCCTTGTTTAAAGGAACAAGTATTTAAAGGATTTGTCAAATGATCATTGATAACAATGCAGACAAATTGGGTGTAAAAAATATTGATGGAGATTCGCTGTAAAACAGTTGTTGTAATATGAATACGCTATATTAGTTTGTACCAGATAATATGTGTATGTATACTTTCCAAAGAAATTTAATATCGATTCATTCACATTGGAAATTAGCTCAGCGTTTTAGAATGTATATGTTATATTAACATTAGTAAGCAGCACGGCAACACACTAATGTCTGAATTATGAAACGTATAAACAAACAAATAAGTTTAGAATTAAACTTTTCAAATAAACATTTTTTTTAAACTGGACATGATTTGGATTGACTACAAAACTTTGTATTATAAAATGAATTTGAAGTTTTAATTGCAGGGAGAATGGTGAAACACGACTATAATGAGTTCAATAGTTATAAATAAAACTACAAAACTGAGTGTCTATTAATATGAATTATTGTTACGACCCCCCCCCCATTCCAAGTCACACACTTTTAATTCAGAATACTAATTTCGCTGTAAATGCAAGTTTAGCATGTACTACTTAAAAGCAGTATGAACTCGGGTTATTTACTGTCAGCGCAACATACCTGCACAGAAACATGAGCTTCATAATATCTAGTACACGGCGCCAACTGACCAGACAGGAAAACTAACGCTTAGCTAAACGATGATTATGTAACTTGTTTGATGATCTTTAGATAATAATGTGATTTTAAATTGGAAATGCTAAGATTCGTGTCATCCGTATAGCTTTTCATGTTTCAAAAGTTTGATAAATTACGTTATGTACTAATGATTTTATTGTTCTTCTGCTGCCGCTAATAATCCATGCATGGGATGAAAACTTTGATGGATTATACATCAAACAGTTGATAAATACATTCAAGAAAAGGAACATGTGGATGTTTTTCAAAACACACTTGACCTTTAATAAACCGAAAAAGTTGTTGCCATCTAGTAGTATGTGTTTCGAGTATATTTTATAATTGCATAATACCAACAGTAACATTCATGTTTAATTACCTTATTTTAGTTTGTTGAACGCTCGTGTTTATGTGTTAATAATCCTCCTAGATCGTTTCATACCATGAACGAATTTTTTACAATGGAGACCTATGTAAACGTCCGAGCCATTCCGATTGAGTTAGCTTTATTTTCTCAATTAGCATACTTCGCTTATTATCATTGATAAAGGTTAAGGCAGCTTGGTTCCCGTCCTCTTTCAAATTTATCGAGAGGTTCGGAACAGGAACCTGACACGAAAGTGCCAGGTGGAACTTCAAACGCTGTGACGCTGGGAAAACCCCAAATGTAGTTATTTTTAGATTCGATCGATAATGTAACCCGAGTTTCGCTGAATGGGTCAAGTTCCCCACGGGTACTTCTTCCCCGTACCCCCACATTTTTGTCGTACCCTTTATTTGTCGTATCAATTATTTTGTGTACCTTATTTGTTTTCGCACCCAAATTTTGTTCGTACCCATAGTTTGTTTCGTACCCAAATTTTGTTTCTTACCCATTTTGTTTTCGTACAGTACTAGTTACCTACATTTTTTTTTCGTACCCACTTTTTTTAGCAAAATATTTTCGTACCTAAAATGTTCGTGCGCAAATTGTGTTTTGTACCCAAATGTTCGTTCCCACATACTAAATTGTGATGATGAAGATAAACTTAAATTGATCCTTTTATATCCATCCTCTTCAAAAGCATCGCCACTCCAGTACTGTCAGTATTTTGATTATAGTGTCACGTTAGACTGATGCCATAACATAGTTCTATAAATATCCATCTTGTGAAAATGTTATAAATAACCATTTACGAATGTTTTAATAAGACGATTAATAATATCGCGAGTAAGACTTATTTGAATATCATTAATGATTAATTTGTGTTCCTTTTAGATAGCATTTACCACTGATGTTATACTATTTCTTTTTAAATAAAAATGTTTGTCTCAAAACAAACAAACTAAAACAAAGAAATAAGTAAACATTTGTTCAATTAAACAATCGAATGAAGATTTTAAAGTAAAGACGTCTGGTTCTTAACATTAACAGTTAATAAACGATTATTGATTAGGGAAAATTGAATAGCGAACCAGCGCTTTGTAAATATGTTATTATGCCAGTTTATACTATTTTCACTGGCCCTATGCAAATAATTGTGTATTAATCTAAATACGATTTTAGTGTGTGATGGTGTCTATACGGTGTAGCTAAGAAACATGTTAAGAATATACGTAGCCATACAATCATTCCACATTATCTTCCACTTGTTCAGTGTTCTTAAATGACATGTTTCAAAGATCACGTGAACTCCATGTCAGGCACAAAACCATGATACAAACATATATCGTCGATAATAAAGCAATAATACATATATCTGTAAAAAAAAGGGATGGTGTCAATTGCTTAATCGGCTTTTCACATACTCGCATTTACATTCCATCGAATTTTTCGTGAATTGTATTAATTTAGTTAAATTGCACTTTATGCTGAAGACACTTAAAGGGACACAAATCTACCGTTTGCATATATATATATATATATATATATATATATATATATATATATATATATATATATATATATATATATATATATATATATATGATAAAACGTCAATAAAAGCCGCACACATCTATTAATAAAGAAACACTGCTGTAAACATTAATTTAGTATTCAATACGTGCAAATGCTGTAAAATATCATCGCTAAATATATGATTACACTTCGGTTCCTAGAAGTTTGTGTACTATTTAACAAGTTTAAAAGCGATAGATATAACCAATTAACAGTTATGATTAAAACTACTATAACTGTATTACTGGTAACCATGCGAGTGGCGATTGGTGTAATATTAAGTATCTAAGCATAAGACATGACCTTGGACCAAATGGGACATTTAAATAAATGTATTTTGTAGCGTTGAGTGAAAATTGGTAATTATTTTTCAAATCGGTAAAGATACATTTGGAACAAGTTTGAATTATTAAGATTGAAAAAAATTCAATATTATTTATACATTTTTTACATTTATACTATTCTTAAGAAAAGTATTTCATATAAGATTATTTTTGTTTATTGTTTTGACATCCTTATTTGAAGTGAAAATAGGTGTAGTTGTTATTCAAGTAACCCATTTCCAACTCATTGGCATGATATTATGGAATAACCCGGGAATTATTAGCGCATGATTTACTGAACAAATGCTCTTTAACACATCGGATGATTATATACGTTTTCACGCTATACAATTATAATATACAAAACAAAATACATAAGTTCAGTACGTTCTAGAGACCGAAGCAAAGGTTAAGTTATTGAATTGAGTGGGAGGTCACTTTGAGACGGGAAGGTTCGAAGATATATCTATACATGTATATAGTTATAGTACATTTAACAGCGTAGTTTGTATTGATGATTGTCAAAACCATATTATTATTACTGAAATGCAAATACAAAAAAATGAGTAAACGTTAAAAAATGTTAATCAAATCTAAGTTATTTAATCACATTTATGAATACGCTCCTTAAGAGACAACCAAGATAAACAGAATTAGACAAAAACATAGACTTCAAGTTTCCTTTTTCAGCACATGTTTTGCATTATTCATTACATAAGAGAAAGACTTAGGACCCCAAAAGACATACCGGGTGCTGCTAAAAGGTGCAGGTTGCCCATTTTGACAACACAAACATATTCTTAAAATTAATTATATCAAGGGTCGATCCTTAGTAAAATGCCTGTAATTTAGGGGTTTAGGCACATCTATTTTCTTCATTTGTAATTGATAATTTGCCAAAATGAATTGAAGTTTGAAAGATATTTTACAATTGTTCGTTGACTTGCCAAGAGAGGCAGGATGGGGACCATAAAGGAGCAGTGTGCAGCAACCTCCTATTTAGCTCTTATTCTTTCCCTATTACATGTAATGTATAGAAATTTGATTTTTACATACATTGATAAAAACAATAGTATTTACATATTTTGGATTATTCATTAAATGTAAATTATCAATATTTGGCATTTATGTACACTAATAATAAAAACGAATAGAATTAACACAACACATATATTATTCAATTTTCTTTTTTTTCAGTACAGTTCTGCATTATTCATTAAATGTAAGTATTGATATTTGGCATTTATATAAATTTCGATAAACTTACATATTATTTAAATGCATATTAAACAGTTGCATCATTTTGTGTAGTTTTTACATTTGCATATGTGATATTAATTGTGTGTCATCTTACCAATTAAACCTTTATTTACAAACTTACACATTTAGTTATCAATTGTATCCATAAAGAAACTATTACAAAAAATAAATATATTTCTAATTTAAAATACGGAATATACATTTTAAATAATGTTCTGTTTGCAGATTACATCTAAACTAGCTGATTGTGGGCCTAATACTTTATCTCCATTTTCTTTCACTTTATGTCAAGGAACGTTTGCTTCTTGAAAAAAATTATTTTTATTTTATAATCTTAAGTACGGGTATACAGAATATTCACAATAATTATTTCAAAATGTCATCACTAAAATGGTCAATCAAAAAATAATTTTATAACATGAATTGTATCTTAATATGCCTAAATATATGTTACATAAAGTACACTCAATTTACACCTTCATTTGCTTTTATTAAAGGGTGTAACGATATCAAAGTTCTATACAGTTATTTGACAATAGCTTCTGATTGAGAAAACAAATTTTAATGTTCGTGTTAATTCTGCAGCTACATAACATTACATCTAAAACAAATTTAATAAAAATGTTAGTAAACAGGCGAAATTACTCCGAGTATACAACTGTTAAATTCTGAAAATCGCCTTTGCTACTTGAAAAGATGTCAAGGTCTCACACGTTTCATTTAGTATTTTAAATGCGTTTAAAAATAAACTTATTGTCGAATATCTGAAAAAATTAAATATAGGTGATATATCTTGCTATGTATGCGCATTAGGCCTGTTTAAGTGTTGAAGTTGCTTCAGGCATATTCCATAACAGTAAATCTTGAAAATACGGAGCTGGAGCTAGTAATTTTACTCTTTTTTCGACCGCCATCCCGTTCACTGGCATCGCGCAGCCATTATTTTACAAAAAAAACGGATTCATTATTTGTTGTATGTGGAAAAAATGTCTATCACAGCTCCTAAAAAAGTGCAAAAATTTGTATTCATATACCCAATGTTTAAAAATAAGTTTAACCTAAACTATTCAAACTTGACACGTTTATACCAATTTATTTTATAAATTCATTCATTAAGCTATCATATATCACATGTAAAAACAATGCATGCTTACGGTCATAGATTAATTACAATCATCAGATTTACAAATTGATCAAACAATACGTTTAAAATCACTTCATAAAAGAATGTTTTATCTTATTAGTTTTGTAATTAAAAGTTATTTGTACATGAAACCTTTAAGATTGGGATTATGGAAGTTTTTACACATCCATGAATGGAAATTTGAAGGCCTAAGACAACACTTGTTATACAAATATATTTGAGGCTTTAATTAACATTATTTCCACAACTGCTTTTTAACTGAGATTATACACACTTTTTTTGAATTACAGAACACTGTTTCAACGCTTGAAAGCCCATCTTGCCACGCCCTGTCCACTTAAACTCGACAGCCAGTTGGTTGTCAAGGACTTCTGCCATAAGACGCTTGGTCTTTGTTTTCAACGATGAGCCTCCTATATTGGCAAGGGAGTCTACCTACAAGGTCAAAACATTCAGAGGTTTAAAATATGTTTTATTGTAGAACTTTCATAATAGTAAAGAAAAAACATAGATAATTTACCAAGGACAAAACACAATACTTCTGGAAAGACATAAAATACTAGCATAAAAAGATAAGATAATACACACCATGACTCGCATTGGTTTGTCATCTCAAAGCTTCTATTTCAATTCATGCATTGCATTCACGTTCGCAACTGGGTGGCTGACACCGTCTGGCTGATCAGCAGTTCCGACAGGTCCATTTAGCATCTGCATCAGCGAAGCTAACATTGACTTGATCTCCCGCTTTATTTCCTCAGAGGAACGGAGGATAGCAATATTTCTGCCTGTAAAAAGGTTTATAAACATATTATTTTTTAAAAGAATAACCTCTATTAATTCATGTTTTATTACGAAAAATCTTTTAAATGTGTTGTTCACGAATAAATTTTACAGAAAAGAAATTATATAACAACCATGAATATAGTTAAAAAATAAGGACAAACACCTTCAACCGAAAGTTTGTGTTATGTCAAGGGAACACAATCGAGAAGACGAACTGCTGGAAACTGGCATGCTTGGTCTCGGTGAAGAAAGCTGTTCACGGTTCAGCCCCGGTGAAGACAGCTGTTCTCCGCTAGCCTTTGGTGAGGACGGAATGCTGTGTTTTATTGCTGTTCATCGATCACTGTTGGGGAAGCATACCTGCTCTTTCATGAATCTTTTTCTTCAGGGGAGTTATAGGTAATGATGCAACGGACTCTTCAGTTGCACTTACCGTTACTTGTCCACACAAGCTGTGCGCAATTCTTCTTCAGACTATGAAACCGAGTCTAAAAAGCGTTTGTCTTGCCTAAAATTGAAAGGAAAAATTAAGAACAAATGCATCACTTACTTGTTATTTCCCGCCTACAGACATTCAATGCATTTATAAAGGTAAAAACTCACAATCCAATAATACATTTGTAATAAATGGATTTTATCATACCATTTGTTTATATTTGAAAGTGCTTTTTAAATGTTATGCACACTTATTATATTCTTCATTATCCTTGGTTGTTTTGTGCGCAACCTGAGAATGCGTTGCAGTCTCTGCATTCGTTTGCAGATCGGATTCAACTTCTGCCTCCTTGGCCTTTTGCTGGACCTTTTCAACGGATTCTGTAGAATACATTAAAATGCAAAGGACAATATATCTTGCAAAACTGACTAAATATAAAGAATTTGAAAATGCGCTTACAATCATTTTTGAAAGGTTGGGGAAAGAAATTAAAGATGTAACAGTACTGAGCACGGAAAGATAAATAAGCATAATACAGTGTGCAGCTAAATAGGAGCTAGGTCTCCCACGGGTCGAAAATTGTCTTTGGGTCGGGTCGGCGGGTCAAAATTTCAAAGTACGGGTAATTTCGGGTTGGGTATTAGAAGGATTAAGTACAAAATATGGTTAACTACAACAAACCCGTTATTTTCGTTAAAGTTGAACATGTCAGATATAAACAAAAATTAGGGTTTTGTGATAAGACTGAATTACTTAACAGAAATGAGTTCTTTATGTAGAATTATCACATTATTGATAGTAATACATGAATATCTGATAAAATGCTCTTCATAAAACATCATATACTGGAAATATTAAGTTATAAAAAACAACAACAACCTGTCAAGCAAATAAAAAGGTTAGGATATGTTTTACGTATCCTTTATATTTATTTACGCGCGATATTTCTTTATTAATGACAAAATCTTTGCGGTTTTTATTTATGTGTTCCAAGTTTATTCGACAGTCAATTGAAAAATGATCAGTACTCTGAAGTCAATAATTTTCGCAAATAATTCTGATGAAGCAAACATGTAATCGACAACACTTGCCCAATTCGTTTAAAACAGATGTGAAATGGCCCTCCTTATCTTCGCGAATCTTCCATTTAGAATGTGTATATCAAACACAGAGCATAAATTGGCCAACGATTTTCCAAACTTATTTCCTCTTAAGTTATCTCTATTCACGCGTTGCATATCGAAATCACTTGCTTCATACTCTATTTCTCCAAATATATACTGTAAATTATCGCAAGGTATACAATCTAAGTAATATTGCGTTCTAGAATTGAAGTATTCTGATAAGAAAAAAGAGCATCGGGATATGTAAATTTTAGCTGTTCTAAGTTAGAAAACATCCAATGAATACCTTTCTTCTCATTTGTCAGGTTATATATTGGTGACCCTTCTTGAGAGATATAAATGTAATACATAATGACATCTTTTGATTTAATATGTTTAGAAATTACAGTACGAAACAACACAATCATTAAAATTAGTATTAATACGTGAGATTATATTTAACTTCTGTAAATGGTTAGACGTAAAAACACATATGCCTCCACTGTTACGTATACTGTTTGTATTTAACTCTCTAACATGATCAAAACGTGTGTAGGATTCTATCAATGAATCAAATTCACAACAACAGTTTTCCCAAGTTTTACATCAACTAATAATATCAAATGAAGATAAATAAGTTTTAAATTCTAGATTGGTTATGCGTTTACCAAGCATCGAGTAATCTCCCCGTGCTGTCATTGTTTGTTGGGTTACGACCAAATTCCTAGTCCGTGAATGAAGTGTCGTAGCGTACGTTAGAGCTTATATCTTCTCTGGGTGGTGGGATCTCATCATTGATCTGGATGCGCTCACATACGTGGTTGATCACGTTGTTACCATCCAATCGGTGATGGGTGACCAGGTGGTATCCCACGTGCAGGACGTTGTCGATTAGTAGGTCGCCACGTACCGATGGGAACAATTGACTGTGTAATGATATTGTATTTGTATACTTGGTCATTTACAATTAATGTATCATTACGTATTACGGAATAGTTATCATTTCGTCTCTCTTGTACCATACGCTTTCCAAGAATTTGACTATACTTACGTACTTTGTCGCTAAAGTCCTGTTGAACAGAGTATGACCGATATTGTTGTCGCAGCCTATTCGCCGGTCCTAAAATCAGTTAACCGTCTTTAAATCGTGTTAATCGTAACATGATTGTACATTTGCTTGGGTCCCGAGATTTTATGCGATGTGCACGATCGATTTCGAGCGTATCTTCTTCGTATCCTAAATTAAAAGTATCGTATAGAAATGCGAGTACTTTTCTTTCCGAAAGATCCCAGTTTTCATTTAAATATCCGCATATACCGTTAAAGCGAAGATTGTTTCGACGGGATTGATTTTTAATCTGATCTAACTTGTTCTTCATTTGTGACACTACTTTTCGTTGTAATGTAGTATCACTCCTAAGCCGGTCATTGTCCTGCTTTAATTCGCTGATTGTTGAAAACATGGAGTCAGTCTTAGTATTTATTCCGCCGATTTCTGTGACTTAGCCTTCATTTTGTTTATGAAGGTCAGTTTTCATATTTCTTAGAACCGTAAACATTTAAGAAACATTACTGGAATCAATGGTTGACCTAATTTGGTTGTTTTGAGTGATCCCGCTGTTATTCAATGATCTTGGCGATGGCGATGGTTGAGAAAAGGCATAAGATGACACTTCCGCTGCCTCGTCAGCACGCCGTCTAATGCATCTATTCGAGGGGTTGTAGCTTAAGAATGACCTTCACAGGCCCGTGAGTTAAGGTTCTGCGTTTTATTACGTGCCGGTTCCTGTCAAGGCGGACCAGGATTGCTTTCCACATCGCCACACATAATTACCAAGATTACCAGCGCCAATTAAGACAAATCGATTTTTTTTAACTCCTTTATAAAAATTTGCACCTTCACACATTTGGTACGTCTTTGTTTTACTACAAAACATCCATTTCGAACATGCCAAGTAGTAATATTCACTCCCATTTTACTAAAATATTGAAAAAGTCGAGAAAACTATACACGTGTTAAAACACATCCACCTCATTCAAGGGACGCAACTGTAATGTGTTAATGTTACGATATTGTTTGAACTTGAGTTTGATGAACTCAGGCACGCTATTTCCTACGTTTAGTAAGGCGATCTTTTTTAAACCTGGTTACTAAAATTTTACCTGTGATGTTTAAATCATAAACTAAATGCTTTCAAAGTGTCGATATTAAATAAACGACAGGGTTTCTCAAGGGCTCTTTTATGTTGAGTTACAATTCCAATTCAATCTGTGAGTATGATTTTTGGTATCGATTTGGGGAATCGAGCACGTCTTTTCTTTCTCACTCATTAACACATCTACATGTGCAGCTGCTTAATACCTACAAATCTATTTCAATCAACTGTCATTGACCAAAGACTGAATATGTCTTTCAACTTTAAAATTTTTCTTATAGACCACTTGAACAAGTCATGTGACACAACGAAAGGTAAAATAAACCACATAAGAAAGCTTACACCTCACCATTAAAATGTGTAAAATATCGACGGGGATACATATACACAGGAGATAATGCTGATTGGATGTTAAGAGCTTTGAACCTCAATGATTTACAGAGTGGGAAATATTAACGCATCAGTGAAAAATGTTAATCAATTATATATATTTAAAAAATAAATATGTCACGTAAAATCAGAATTGATTGTTATATTTTATTTCATTTTATCTTAGATCCTTTGTTGATTAGCGTAGGTTATAATTGCCGTTGATATTTAAAATCCATACATGCCATAAAATGTATTATATGAATAAGGGAACGGGCTTTTAATGTGTCGACTTGTCTTACCCTTACGCCATTCATTCGCTTATTTACCTAAACTGTTACGAGCTTAACCCAAGTCATTTTCGAATGTCTATTTTCTTTCGTTTTATTACTTTACGAGAAGAATTCACAGAAAAGCAACTATTTTCAAGCAGGTAATGTATATACAGATTTCGTTATGGCAGGCAAACTGACACGTAGTTTTCATATCACGTCTTTTCATCTGTACATTTGCAATTTAGATAGTTTAGCAGAAGATAACCATCATTATGATTGATAACAGAAAATGTGTTATAAAAATATATTTCTGAAAAAGAAATTGCAATATGGGAGTTGCTTGTCTAACTATTTTGCAATATCACACAATCACTTCCTAAAACGCGAGACACTTCACTACTACGGGACGACCGATTGAAGGTTATCTTCTGCTAAAGTAGCCTCTCTCGCAAATCAGAACCTTGTTGTCGTAAACATGAAGGTGACTTTTTGTTAAACATGTGAGACGCATGTTCACGCATAACGTGATTGCATAAATACGACCCAAAATTGATGAATTGAATCTATGCATTTAATTAAAATTCATGTTTAAGATATTCATAAGAGAAATACAACTATGAAATTGTTAATGTGAACGCCTTTAACATTCTTGTCTGTTCATCTGTACATTTGCAATTTAGATAGATTTGCATGAATACAGATTGTATGGCATGGATTTAATCTATTTATTACATAACCAATGTATCAATCGCGTGCCTGTTATGTAATTCGTTTGGTATGACACGTGTTAGGTGTGACGTTACTAGATGGTTATCCAGTCTATAAAAAGAACGAACTATTGATTGTCAAAACCGTTTAAACGTTTAAAGGGAAAATAACATTTTAAACGGTACAACAAGGAGAACTGCCCAAATAATCTTAATTTAGAAAACGTTATCATATATAATAACGAATACAACTTGATATACCAAGAAAATAGTTTATGCATTCTGAGTTAATAAATCACTTTATAATATTGTTTGTTTTGCTCTTTTAAGACTAAATGTTGACATCAGTACTTTGTATATATTTAATATATCCATTTGTTGGACAGTTTTATTTACTGAGCTTGTAAGGGCGATTGTTTGAAGCGATATACACGGTAATTTCTTGTAATGTATGCTTACTTATTAGTTCGATACCCAATGTATGTTTTGTTTTTGCTGACTTTGTTTATGTCTAATTTTCAATGTTTAACAACATAATATTTGATTAACTCAATGAATGTGTTTTAGTTAAGTGCATTTAAGCAAACTCAAAATATGATAAATACTTGCAGAAGGACTCAGTTTGCCCCTGCCACTATCCCTTTATACGGTTTACATGAGTCATAGGTAAAAACCATAATATCTGAAAGTATGGGAATATGTTGGGGATTTCTAAAATTCAAAATACTACATTATCATAAGTGATAGGTGATTTAACATAACAATCAAAATGGGGAATACACATTCCTCAGTGAAAAAGGTGAGTTTTTATGATATAGTCAAATATAAATAGTTGGAATAAACGGTTAATTTGAATAATTCACTACATTTTCTCGCGAATTTGAAAACACGATTGCGCAATTTTTTTTATCTTTTATTGAGATGTCCTTGACCAATAGTTGTTTCTTTTCAGAAATCAATACCAAGATACATTAGGAAGAGGAAATTTGACTACAACGACGTAAGTTTTGATATTATTGTCAAACAAAACCAAGAAGTTGTCGAAACAGTGTAGTTGGCAGCGAATGCATTTTTTTCGTCATTAATTAGAAATATAATATAAAGTATAATGTTGGTCGAACATACATTAATTATTATTTGTTTACGCATTAACATACATGTACATTGAATTTTTGTGCCTTAAATGGACTTTTTCACATATATTTTGTATGTTCAAATAATTTCATTAAATGCGTTTACTAGAAAATCTATAATTGAATAGTGTTTTTTAATTATAATAGAACGAAAACAGTTGCCTTCACCGATATTAGGACCCATTACCTCTGCAAGCTAAAGCTGATGCGTTACCACTGCGCTATGCTGGCTAAGGTTGCGTGACTTAAACGATAGAAAAGTACTGTACATATTTTCCTAATAATCGACGAAAAAAGCGTAACATACACACACGCCTTATTTTTACCAATTTCGAATGATGATTATCCATTTTACCAGCGTAGTAGGAATCAGTGATTTAGAAATAAATTAAAGTTAAATCATGTAATACAAATGACTACAATATAAACCTGCATCGTTTCAGGCAGATATAAACACTTCCGTAGCAGCAACACTTTTAACCCCTTTGTGCGTTGTTGTGATCTAAAGATTTTGAACCGGGTTTATTTGCTATGTTTTACTGTGTATTCTTTCCAGGGCGCATAAACGTATCACGCTAATCAATCAGAGTTTGAAGGCGAGTTTAAGTTATTGTACTTAGTACATTACATTTACCTTTCACGAAACATTCGGCTGTTCCTTGTGTAAATATGTTTATGACGGTTTTAAATAGCAGACGGAAGTTTAAAGTTCCCAAAAGAATGTTAATGTGAGCGAAATGTCGTCTGTTTACTCAACCTCTGCGCTACACATGACTCTTTACCTGTATAAACCATTTTTGATCTTATGTTATGTGCCGTATATTAACGGCTTACGGTGTAACAATAGCCCTTGATCGCTCAGCTGTGTAAGTGGCGTAGCCAGTTTTGAAGCCAGTGGCTTGATTTGAACAGTTTGGGTAAATGACCACAATATGATGTCATATTCATATTACCAACGTTCATATAAGTTGTGTGTGCTTGTTTTTATGGTGTTAATATTTACGCCACATATTCAGGCGAATATGACCCTAAGGGCAGTTTTAAAAAAAAAAATTAGAAAAGAAATGTGTTTACATACCAAGTATTTTACCTCTTGGCCTTGTTGCTTCATAGCGAATATTTTAAAAATAATATAATTATAGAAGTATATAAAAGATAATATTTTCTAAGGGGCGTGGCCATTATTTAATATAAGTGCATGTTTTCGTACAGAATCTGTAGATTACAACTATACGATGTCACACACAAAGTACTAAACCTCTGACCGTTGCGATTTCAGATCAGGTATTGCAAGTAATTTTGTTGTATATTATTTAACAGCTTATATGTACATTCCAAGAAAATTTTCACATACCGTGACAGTTTTGATCCACCATTGGTATGTGAAAATTTTTCTTGGAATGTACATATAAACTGTTAAATTATTTCCAAAAACATTCCTGATGAATTTCTTTCGAGAACCGATTATAGACGAGATTTCGTAAAATTAATTTGTTGTATACCTCTATACAAATACTGTCATCCTGAGCAGTACAAAGTGTACTTGACCTTGTGGTTTCAATGACGAACACTGTTTAAAAGACTTAAAAATGAAAACAGGTAACACCTAGGGCGGGGCTGGCTTTAATAGCAGGGGAATGATTTATTTTTGTAGAGAACCATCATACGATGTTACATGTAAAATCCCAAGTCGCAGTGCCTTTCGGTTTGAGAAAAGAAGATTTCAAATTCGGAAAACAAATAAACCACAGGCAGGGCGAATGTTTAGGAGTTATGTTTTGAACACACTTAGAAGAGGATCACCATACGATGTTACACAAATATTAATGAAATCCAAGCCCTTACGGTTTTAGAGAATATTCTTTTTTAAATAAGTAATCATACCATGAAAAACTTCTTCAGAATGGCGACCAATGTAAAAGACCGATCCAGTCCGATTGAGTTAGCTAAATTTTCTCAATCGGCATACCTCGCTGATTATCATTGATAAAGGTAAAGGCAGCTTGGTTCCCGTCGACTTTCAAATTTACCAAGAAGTTCGGGACAGGAACCAGGCACGAAACTGTCAGGTGGCACTTCAAACGCTGTGACGCTGGGAAAACCCCAAATGTAGTTATTTTTAGATTTGATCGAGAATGTTACCCGCCTCCCGTCAAGTTCCCCACGTGTACTTCTTCCCCGTACCCCAAATTTTATTTCGTACCCAAAATTTGTTTGGCATAATTTTTTCGTATCCGAATTGTTCGTACCCAAATGTTCGTACCCACATACATTATTGTGGTGATGTAGATAAACGTAAACTGACGCTTTTATATCCATCCTCTTCAAAAGCATCGTCAAACCAGTATTGTCAGTATTGATTTCTTAATTGTATTTATGACCGGTTTGTGTAGGTAAAAAGCGATAGAGGCAATCAATAATACAATGAATGGGCAATTTTTCGTTCATGGACTTCACGCGCTATATATTGACATCGCACGCTTAATATTGTCGGATGATGCCCTGGTTACACACGTCTAAACTGTACTGTCCAGTTGTTTTTTACTGTAATACTCTGTTGACATTGGTTCTGTTAAAAATCTAAATTATTTAAAATAATAAATATTGCATCAATTAAAGTGTTTAATATGCACAAACATTAAACGTTGAAGATGTTCTAGATAGTACTTTCGATAATTTAATCAATATTCGTCAAGTTATTTTAAACTCTTTCCATGTACATTTTTTGGTACACATTAAGAGTATGAAAATGTTCGGTACAATTTAATAAATCGAACAATCACTTCGGCTCCAGTGACATACTTGAGACCAGTAAGGAAGCCTCAACTTTATATTGACCTCTGCCCTCAGAGTCGGTCCATTACGATTTGGGGCTGCCTGGCTAGCCACGCTGATGCCTTTATGTCCTCAGTTTAGTTGTTAAGTTCCTAATTATTTTTATGTGTGTTCTTTGAGCGCGCGTTCTTAAGTTGTGTATCTTTGAATTCTGTTTCCTGCTCTGTTGGTTTGTTCTTGGTATTCTGAAAATAAATTATTCTTCATAATATGTTTGATTTGCGCACAATGATTTTATTTATTATTAGATGACTTGTATGTACGTGTTCGCTGGAATTTATTTAATTTACTATATCTTGCAAACGCAGAATGTGCTTATTGACATTGGCATGCACATGCCAGTGTACATGCCACTGGACGAGATGGATCAACCTTCTGTTGAGGAAGACAATGCCGATGTGTGGGTTCCAAGAGCTGACAGTGCGGATGATAGCTATATGAAACCCGAAAGTTCTACACGGCAATGTACAATTGTTACAAAGGAAACAGTGTTGGCTGGTACCGGATGGGACACACTTTTAGATGAAACTGCAGATAGTGAATACGACATAATTGGAGTCATGTTGAAGTTCACATATATTATAATTGTCGAAATTTTAAGGCATATACATGTTTGTAAGGATAATATTGCTGTTGTAGCACTTTATCTTGCAAAGAATTATCCATTTGATTATATGTTATTGATTTCAGATGTATCATATGGTTCGTTGGAAGAAGTGATGGCATTAGAACGGTTTCACATGAAACTTACAGTTTTCAGAAAAGTAATTGTTGCGACCATTGATATTTACAAAATACTACCCCATTTGTCATTTGTGGGTAAGTATTGATGTTAATAGATTGTGCATACATTCGGGCGAACATTTTCACCAAGTTTGTACATAGAAAAAAATAACTAACACAGTGGTGTTAATATTGATCTTGCTTCGAACTTGGGGACCACGGAAACGGTTATTAATAAGTTTTTAAGTATACTTTTTTATTAAAGTTTACAAAATAATGAAACGAATGATTTAGTTAATAATAAAACCTGATACATTTTTTTCCGGTTTGTATCGTTTTATATAAAGTTGATTGATTTAGTTATACATGGAATATTCCTTGAAAGGTTCATGAATCCATTTCAATAATGGTTACTTTGGATAGTTGTTTATAATTTGATAAAACAAATTAAATAGTATTGTTATGTTTTATAGGAATATTTTTCTTACATGCGGTGAACTTTATTTCAGAATATCCGTCTGAGTTCAGACAAATTGCAAAGCGGAACCATAGAGCTGCTAAAGAGTTGTTAATGGAACAACTTCTAGAGATAAAATGTTTCAATCATGGAAATGTGTTCATAATGGGGCTTCAAAGATGTGGTATGTTATTTATTTAATATATTTAATCAATATGACCATAATGGTATAGTATATTTATATAGAACTTGCCCGTGTAAAATTACGTACTGTGATGTCTCCCTAAAAAGTAAGAATCGCAATTATTGAAAAAACAACCCTTGTCATTTTATTTGCTAATGTCGACTTCGCATTATATATTAATTGTTTTGAAAGGGTTTTATGTTCGTCTATTTTCTAAATGACGAGTTGTAATTCGATTAAAAAACTGTCTATCGAAATGCTGTGTAACATTGACAATATGCCGTTGATTTAAACAGTAACTTTGGAATAACTATTAAAGAATAAGGACGTCGTCTGCGCGCTTTTGTCTTATTGGCCTAAACCAATGCAAATATGAACAAGACATACATTTTGACTATGTTTTAAATGAAAGTAAAATGCTTGTCCCAACTGTGTAAGTAGGATAGATTATTGTTAAAACATATTAAGTATATCTTCTATAAGCATGCTTAACAATGCCATATTACCCATGTCATTTAAAAACGCGGTAAAGTCAGTGTAATTTATGCCTGCGGGGACATCTACATAGATTATGGCATAATGAAGAAAGCTATAAAACGTTAACAGATAGCAAGTTGAAAAAACATTATTTTATATAACACAAAGGCTCGGCTTAATTTCAGGATATCAACACTTGGCTATGATTTTGGATGTTAAAGATGAGTTTGACAGCCGTTATGCAAAAAAGTACATTGCAATCATGGCTGATACAATAAAGCCACTGATTGTACCATCAAACGTGACATTTTATTTGAGGAGCACTGGAGTAATAAGTGAGGAAGAGGTACAGCTGATTAACAATGCCGAAATGATGCAAGGAATTGAAAAGGCTGTGGATACACTGCTGGATAAAATGCAACAGAGACATGTGTACTGGTATAGTCATTTTGTAGAAGCGCTGAGGCATGCAGATATGTCAGAAGCCGTGGAACTCCTAGACATTCCTGAGCTCCACACGGGTATAATGTTATATATGTAGTATACACATGACGTTTAGCAGATGCGACACGATAACAAAAAGAGAGCCCGCTACCCTATACAGCTTGCCATATTTTCATTTGTGAAGCCTCACTGGATAAAAGATTTACATCCCGTTACCAATTATGTATAGTCTATCATCACACCAACTATACCGTATAGTGTTATGTTATTTATGTCGATACTATAATATATATGCAGGGTCGATGAGTTGTGCATGCATATAATGTTTTATCAATTTCATAACAACAGAATGCGCTGGATTTCACCAATCTGGAGGTCAAATTACTTTCAATGCATCGCTTAATTATTTGCCTGCTGCACCAGCACCACCGACAACACGATACGGAATTTATCGATCCCATTTAGAACAGAACAAGACACATGTTAACGACGAAGAGGAAACAAACACTGATTTTGTTATGGCGTCAGACACGCATATTCAGGGAGAATATTACGACGATACTGCATTACCGCCACGTAATATCAATTGAACTACCAGCTTTTGCATTTTGTCACATTGGATGCAGTACATGCTTTAGATAAAAGTATATATTCGAAGCAGATTTCGTTACAGTGATATAAATATTTCGTACGCTTATCGGGTGCTTGATATTGTTTACTTCCAGGTGAAATTATCTCACAAATAACCGATGAAACGTTGACCAAGATTGTATACGTACCGAAAGGACACACACTACCACTTGGATTCGAAGCTCAAGACACGGCAAATTACACAAACGAAAGCGCTGACAGTGTTTTTGTTTATGTTCATGGGCGCGACACACCAATAGCAGAATTGGATGATAACTCATCAATTGGCTTTGTTAAAATAGACGGGATGAGAAACAATTCACTATTTGTGGCTGAGGCTCAAGTTTCACCCGGTTTGTAAAATTAAATATTTTACTTAATGATGTATTTGCATTGCACGTGGATTATTTATATTTGGTAAGATAATGCCGAAATCTAAAACTCAGTTTAATCTTCTTCAATTACAACGTTAACCACACTACCAAGCTTTGCATATGGTGTTTATAAAACTTTATCTTGCATGAAACGGAAAGTTTTGATAACAATACTTGATAATGAAAGAACTTACTGGTATTATATATATTGTTGAAAGTTCTATATAAAGTTTGTTGGAATCCACATACACGTACCTGTATATCTAAAGCATATGTATGCAAGTGGTAAAATTTCAATACACTATTGTATAAATACAGATACACATGTATGTCGAATACTCGGGCCTTTTCAGGCAAGAGATGTAATAAACCGCAGTTGCCACTTCCAGCAGAGGTGTTAATAGAGCCTCCTTCACTTCCTCCCAAGATCCCGCTGAAAGGTGCGTTCATTCAAACACGTTTTATTGTGTCTATTGCATGAATTGTATTACATTTCATAAGAACACTACAGACGCATGAACAAGTAAATATACAGTCAAGTTACCATTACCGGATCATTACCCATAGCGGATCACTTTGATGTTCAAGACTGCGTATCGCGATAAATAGTTGACATTTTTAGATGATATTTTGCACACAGCATCTTCAAGGCCTATTCTTTAAAATGCATTGATTGAGTCGTAATCGGAGCTACTCTTTGTCAAACGTTACGGTAAGTTTTGCTGTAATGTATATACAACATTGTTGACTTCCGTCTCGTTTCCAAATCGAGGTTAAACAATTTTTGCGGCCACATGCTATAACGCTGTTGGAAAGTAAGAAGTTTACGCATTTCTTTAAAGGCCATAAAGTAGTCTTTCTGCCTGCAAAAGTCCATTTCAGTTTCGATTCGTTTTCAAGATTTTGCAACACCTTACATGAAATGAAGAATTAGTGCAATAACAGAACAAGCGTGATAATATGCGTATTGATAATATATTATATTATATTAAAATATATGCAAATCTGTTGCACATGGTTTATAAGATGCCCATATCTTTTCGATCTTCTTAAGATTTTCAACAGATAATTCACACAAGAACACTATGCCTAAAGTGTAGATACAAGATCAAATATAGAAAACAATAAATAACAAAAAGTGAAAATAATGTATAACAGGCAATGTAACTTGGTCATTGTAATCAACACAGATCATGTTTCGACAGTTAAAAAAGCGTGTTAGATGTCCCCTGACTGGTTTCAGTCATGTGATCCGTTATGGCTACAACTGATCCGTTAATGCATAAATTCTGCAAAAAAAAAAGAATTTACACATCCATTTTGCCTGCGTTTAAAATAAGACAATGTGATGACGCAAAGGTAATGTTTAATCAAACTGGCGTAAAAAAGTCTCAAAACATTTATTGCTTTTAACCAGAACAACTTAATTACGCTACTGATCCGGTAATGGTAACTTGACTGTACCGTGTGCGGGCTCACACTACTACAAACATTAAATGAATGTGTTCTTCCTGTCATCGTTGTTTAAACATTATATGTTGTTGGACTTTCTGAATGTGAATCATTACGTGAAATCGATTTTTATGAATAAATAGGAAGAGTACGCTAGAATTAATCTTTCTTGTTAAATATTTTCGAGAACAAACCGTCATAAATATATTAAAAACATTAATAGACTAAATATCAGTTGTGAAAAGGGAAACAATTGAATATGCACGCGCTGACTTATTTCAGGAAAGCAGCCGTACCCACTTCCGCGCGCATCGTTCAGAAAATATTCTCCTGTTCCTCCAAGTAAGTTTTAAAATATAACTTACCAATTTTTGTGTGAGTATAACTTATCTTTTTCAATGAACTCTATTGCAGAAACAAAGAACCCGACATACAATGCAAAAAGCCGAGCTATGATCAGATTGATCCTTAAATCGCAGCTTTTAGTTCCTTTAATAAGAGACTCGACAATGTTGTAGTATCATTCATTTCTTTCAATACTGTAAGTCCATGGAAAAGTATGAATTTACAAAATTAATTTACCATATGAAAAACATAAAATGTTCTGATAAAGAATTTTGTAAAATGTATCACATATATACATCTCAATTTTGACCACCTCTCAACATTCCTTCAATATTTAGGACTTGCTCAACGCTCTTTACGTTTTTAATACAAGCTGCATTGAATATATATATAGCCATATGCTTATAGTAGCCATCACCCGCTATTGCATATTGTAATGGTGCTTGTACTTAACCAGTCATTTTCTTGTAGATGTTTAAAATTAAATTGCTTATAATTAATTTAAAGCGATAATAACGGTTATAAAAAATTACTATTTATTAATTACTTTTGTTAAAAGAGTATACAAATGCACAAATAAAGCTGCATAGTTTTGCCCATGTTGTCAATCTATACGGTAATCTGAAAAGTATCCTGATATCACGTACAATTTTAAGTATACATATTCTGGCATTGGTTGATATTCCTAGTTTTATTCATAAAAATACATTATAGTTTGTGTGCTTCTTTAGTGATATTGTTATTTATGCAGTGGACAACAGTTATCTCAAGCAGCAATTAGGGTGTGCTAAACGATTTTAATCAGAAATGGATTATTTCTTGAATATTTCTTTTTGTACTCGTTTCCAACATGAGTCTTTATTAAACCATGATCATGTATATGAAGGTTCACATGTATAAGAAATTATATTTAGTCATGAATATCATATTATGCATAATAATTATTATTTTGGTAGTTGTTCTAACATGCATGTGCATATATCTTATATAGTTATCAAAAAGTATTAATTGAGACGATGCAATTATAAATGTATACATATTTAAAGGAAAGGGGAGATAAAGGCTAAATGATAAAGGAGAAGGAGAATTTATAATCAATTGGTAATTCGAAAAATTATAAACAAATATATAAGTGTAACGTCGTCATTAAATACAAAATCTTCAAAAGAACAAGAAAACAGCAACATAATTTACTAAGTAATAATAGTAGTAGAAGTAGTAGTAGTAGTAGTAGTAGTATTAGTAGTAGTAGCAGTAGTAGTAGTAGTAGTAGTAGTAGTAGTAGTAGTAACAGTAGCAGCATCAGCAGATATAGCTACGTCAATTGAACTGTGATATCCGGATTCAAATCTGATAACCATATAGCTCGGCAATATCAGAAGCAATATTCAGTCTTATTCGTATATTCTTTTAACAAGTCATTAACACAGGATGAGTTAATATTTCCGTAAATACAATAATAACGCTTTTTCAAGAATAGTACAGGTAAAATGTTCAAAATCCACTAGAAAACAACTGGCAAAGTACTACCGTTTTCGCAACATAACAATGTGCAATATCGGCTGATGGCTACTATCACCATATGCCTATATATTCAATGCAGCTTGTATACACAACCTTAAAGGCGTTGAACAATATCCTGAGAATTTCATATTTATGGGAGCACTCTACTGTATTTTGAATACACAAAACCAAGGATACATAAGTTATTTAATTGTGTGTGCATATCTTGGTTTGCTAACACACAGGTTTTATCTGTAGATAGCGACAGTTATAGACAGGCAAACCATACACTAACGGAAAAGAAACAAGGCCAAATAGATGACGTTCATTACGAAGACGAGGAAATCCCTGATAAAGGAACAACGTCTGACAACACTGTCGAGAATATCCATAAGGTTAACATTCCTGATGTTTCAAATGAGGCGGTTGAAATGGCGACGACAAAGCAGATTCAGAAACAACATACAAGCCTGGATGCGTTAGACATAACGTCCATTCATACAATGGACAAAAAGATGCTTGTAAAACGTATTGAACTGTTAAAATACGAGCAAACTGATGATATTGGGAAAACGGAATTGCTAAATACAATGGCAGTGGAGATTACCAATTTAAGCTCTTGCAAGGTTGAGAAAATAGAAGCCTTGAAAAATGTCCAAAGAGCAGATCAAATATTGAAAATACAACAAGCCAAACTCGCAAGTAGGTAACGCGTTTGTAATACTTTGAGATAGCAAATATCTTATATACATTGTATGTTTACTATCTTGTGTAATAGTGGTTATATTATGTACACAACGTGTTGTTACAGGAATAATTACACATAATGACAATTCTGCTATCAATGATGCGTATTCATGCGAAGGCGTGTATTCTGCCAGACAGCTTGAAACAGAGAGACACGAAGCTGCAAACATCATGAGCACTCTTCTCATAGCTGTCATCCTGCGAAACATCCAAACCAACGTAATACCGACGCAGTCTCTTAGACCATTACAGAGAAACAGTTTTATGAACAGATCATTTCGTCGACTTCCAAAGACAAGACGATCATCCTTCAAAGACTCTGCCTTTTACAGCTGCTCAAATATTTACACTATTTACGAGGCGCCTGGCCTGGATTAAACATCGCTTCCTTAACTTGTAGTATATGGTCGCCTTTCATTCGCGAATAAATACTTGATGGTAAAACAAAGTTGTACCTCCACTTTGTTGAATTTAGTAAACATGCGCATTATATTGATATATGTTTGTTCATTTGCATGAAAGCATGTGATTGTTTAAATTCTTTTTATTGAAACATTTTATTTTGTATAATTTTAAAATTAAGCTAGATATTTTGGATTATTTTTGAACAACATGAAACGTAAATGTCGAAGAACTTAAATCATATCTCCTAGTTATTGAAGAAGTAGTTAAGTTGGCTCTTCAGCGTAATAAACATGATTTCAGGGTCTTAAGGGCCCTTAAAGTAATGGTTTTATTTCAATCACGTAAACTTCGAGATTTGCATACGGATTTTTTTTATTTTTGATAATAGTACTTCTAATCAGTACCAATTAAAAGCAAGGTGCGTGTCGGAATTTGAACGGATTAAATGTTTTAAAATAGCTTACCCACGTGGATTAAATGATATAAATTTTTGTTCATTTGCATGAAAGCATGTGATTGTTAAAGTGCTTTTCATTAAGGTATATTATTTTGTTTAATTTGAAAATTAAGCTAGATATTTTGGATTATTTTGGAACAACATGAAACGTAAATGTCGAAGATCATATCTCCTAGTTATGGGAGTAGTAGATAAGCTGGCTCATTAACTTTTTATTAGCGTTATATAAATAATTTCACGTAATACAAATCTAGTAATCCTGTTAGAAGTATCGTGTTAAATTATAATGCTATCTCCACAGATATTAATGTAATAGATAATATATCATTCTTCTTTTCTAGTTCAAAATATGTATATAAACCAGTTGGTCATGTTATTACTGGCGATCTTAATTTCATTCAAAATAAAAAACCTAAGAATTTAACTGCGCAGAAGCTCTAAGTATAGACTTCCTATTCCTATCGATTTTGATAACTGCATTAAGAAAATAGAAATATCTTTACACGAATATTGTACAAAATGGTGCAGGAAGGAAAATGCAGAAATTACTGCACGCAATTAATGAAAAACAAAAGTAATTTGTATAGCCATGCATAAGATATATTTTTATAATACAAATCCTGTGGCCTGATCACATACATTTAATAAACAAAGTCTATGACAATTGCTTAACGACTTACAATCTATATTCGTCATGGTTCCTGCAGATAAGGCTGTAAGTAATGGTATGATGATATGACGAGTGTTTTATGTTCAAACGATTTCACAATAACTTTCACAAACTTCATCATTGGGATTACAATAAGCAACGTAATGAAATTATTACAGACCATATTGCCGAGTGCAAAAATCTAAATGTAAAAAATAAATATTACTGCCCAGAAACTGCCATCACTTCAATGGATACCGAAATTACATAAAACGTTATATAAAAGTCGTTTTATCGCTAATTCAGTGTCTTGTACCACCAAAGTTATTATTAGTGTATCTAACATCCGCATTGAGTGCTATTAGATATCATAAATCTAAATATTGTAATAAAGTTTATTATAAAGCAAATAATAATATAAACCTATCTTGATTAATACATAACTCCTTAGAAGTTATTGCTAAAATTGATACGAAAAAATATAAGTTGTCACAAATAAGCACATATGATTTTTCTACACCCTATCCCTAACCCTATACAACGCTTTCTCGCACGTTAATAAAATCCAAACGTGTTTCTTTGATTGAAAAACATTTGCAAGAGCGAATTGTTCTTATCTTGATTTAAACACTAAAACAGCTTCTTTTTTTTAAATAATACTTACTTTTCTTTTTTGGATAACTTGTTTGTTGAATTTAATTGTTTAATATTTAATCAAATTATCGGGGTTCCTATAGGTACTAATTGTGCGCCACTTATTGCTGATTTGTTGTATTGTTATGAAAGCGATTTTATGTTAGAATTATCGAAAACTAAACAACTAGATTTTATTCACCGTTTTAACCTAACTAGTAGGTAAATTAATGACATAATAAATTTAGATAACTAATTCTTTGAACAATATATCCACACAATCTTCCCGAACGAACTAGTCTAAAAATAGATCGTGTCCAAAAAAATGATGCTGCGTATTTAGACTTACATCTTACTATTAATAATAATACGATTAAGACAAGAGTATACGATATGAATTTGAAGTCTTGTTGTTGGCTATGATCAATTGGCGACACCGACAAGCTCATGCGAATGAATGTTCATAATGATTGTTGAAAGTCCAGAACAATGTATTCTAAATGATAAATGTTTACATGTGATTCTCTTAATTAGGAAGCCAGATCAATACCCCAGCTGAAGTTCAAATTTCCTCTCATTTCTCTATCCCACCGAACCTGTTACTAGAAACTGTTGGTAGTATAGATCTCCAGAATGTTTGGAATATCAATTGAACTCGTGTTCAAGAGACGATTTTTATTTATTTATATATTTATTTATATTCAAATTTAATTGTTTGCTTTTTCCTATCCTTCACTTGCAACTTTCTTTCATCGCTCCATATCCATGGAATTGACGATTTCATTGTGTCGAATTACAATTATGTTTATAATTGTCGAATATGAATATTGGCACATAGAAATGTATCTGATTATCATTTACTTTTTGTAAACTATTACCATGATATTCTGTCAGCCTTATCCATAAGCCAATATTTTAATTCTTTACGAAGAGTGATAATAATTCTCATTGGCAACCTAAAATTACGCAATTTGGAAAGGGCATCAGTTTAAGTGACATACATAAAGTTTATTTCAAAAAATATTTTATTTTTAGAATTAAAAATATTTGTGTTTTGTTCGAAATCGGTTGGTACGAATGGAATATACATTCTTCTGTACTATGCGTATGACTGTAGTTAACTGACTAGTTTACTCCGTATATCGCTTGTATTGAAAATTATCATATGAGTAATAATAAAATGCCATATTCTTGAATTATTTTGAGTGTGGTTTGTTGTATTTGAGAAAATATGTTGATAATAAAAGTCCATTAATGCAATAGCTATTAATTAAGTATGTGATTATCCGGGCTTACATTATAATATGACAACATGAATAGAACAAAATCAAAACACAACCCTTTTAAACCCGAGATCACGGTGGGACTAACCGCCATTCAAGTGGGCTGTGTTTATATATTCAACTGGTGGAGAACCTTTAACTAGCACATGTGTGGCCCATCTGATGTGACCCAGTTTAGAAAGACTCAGTGGTCTAAATGCACGCTTTGTTTCAAAGGAGTTATTCACTAGGCGCATAAAGCTTTTAGAAAGATATAGACTCCCTTATCCGCAGCTTTGTTTTCATCACATGAATAGGGTCAGCAGTTACTTCACAGGCAAATGATATCTTCTAATTACTTTGATATTGCATTCTTGTCATCAATATAGGGATTTAAATCTAATTTAAAATTATTGTTTTACCGCCATTTAATAGAACATGCACATTTTATATACTATGGAAATCTTTCAGTTTAATGAGTATGAAAACAAAGTATTAAAAACAACAATAGAAACAACAGAAAGAAGTACACTTGTATCTTAACTAAAATGTATTTTCCAATTACTGACTAAAATGTAGTTGTTGAAGGGTTTAAAGCAAAAGTTGAGCGTCGTGATTATTTCTTTGTGGGAATTCCCATTTATCCTGTAATTTGATATTGCGTGCTTCTGTTTTGAGTACAACTCATGTAGTTTAAACCACATAAAGACCTTTTCACAAGAATGAATTGTTATTTAAAAAAAAAAACATTAAAATAAACGTTTTAAAGCACAATACAACGTTGTCAATCTTAAAGGATATTGTCCGAGCTTAGACATAAACTTTTTTAATGCATATACCGTTTGTTTTTTTTAAATAATCTGTATTATTTGATATTACATATTTTTAAGTTAAAAAAGCATATTCAAATTCTTATTTACAACGGAACTGTTCATGTTGAATGTGGTTTTTTACAGGTGTGATATGTTCTAACAAGAAAAGTTTAAGAATGAAAATCAAAAACACACGTACTTTTATATGTTAATGCATGTAAATTAAAAATAAATAAATATATATATATATATATATATATACTGATCATAAAGTGTTTACGCGATAAAAGGAAATGATTGGTTGACAATTTCCTTTTTTCATTTTGATTCACAACGTGTCGACAGAGGTCTTATAATAATTTTTAAGCAAATTGCTGCGTTCTAGAATATGTATGTGTTATATGTATGGCATATGGTATTCACAATAATACCAAAACAATACAATTATAATGTACTGTAGTCGTTTTATCTGGAATATAAACCTAAAGACCACACTCGATGTACCAGAATAATTGATCATAGCATCGCTGGCTGATTTATAACCATGCAAAAATAAATGAGAAGATGTGCTTTACTGTATCAAAAATCAATTTCATTGCGCTTGCTATTCGCTATACACGTGTGTTATTGGAAATGCTTTTATCGACTTAACCTATATAACTCCAGTGCATTTCACGAAATTTACCAAGTCCTATTTGCTTGCTGGCTTTTGTAATTTCTATATATTAGTAATATTAATATTAGTTAGTATTTAACAACTACAACATATTTGTTACAACGTTAAGTTTTCAAGGAATTGGCGTGATTGATGAATTAATCAAAAACATGTGTTGTGTGTTTGTTTAATAGCAATATGTTTATATACAAATGAAACACGTTATTAAAATTCGCATTTATACTTATGGAGATGATCTAACAAGTCCAAAATGATTTTGGAGGCTCATATGTCCTACACTTAATTATATTTGTGACATATGGCGTTAACATGGGCAATGCGAAGACAAATGTGTATCTATAAACATATGTTACAATTATAACCACACATTATATTTACCATATATCATATAATTATTGCTGTTTAAATAGTGTGCGTAGTCCAAAACACAAAGAAAAAACACATACTTTCAAGGTTAACGCTCTAAGACAAAATCATACGATACCAACATACGTTACCCAAGCATGCGGATTCCGATGTTGAAGACACTATGACTCCATACACGTGTTTTTTTAAAAAAAAATACAAGAAAAATATCAAAAACACCACACCTTACATGAAAAAATATGTTCGTACATGTCATTAAACTGAAATGAATTATACACTGCCGTCATTGTAATATCATTCGTAGTTTAAGGTAACTCATATTTGTATTATTATTGCTTGTCAACAATTTTGTTCATTCGCATCATTTAGCATTGTTAAGTTTTTCACACATTGGCGTTTTTGTTTTTATTTCTGTCTCCTTTATATTGTTTGCACGAAACGTTGAGCCGGCTGCAAATGTATTGCTGCTGAAGTCGCCGATCTGTTGCTGGGATGTTTGTACTGAAACGATGTAGGGAAACGTAGGGGACCGTGCTAGGATCATGTCTTGGACGACAACACGGATTTGTTTCATTATTTATTTTACACATTATATTTAGACGTTAATCATACAGAAAAATACTGCCAGCTTTGGTTCGGAATTAACTTAGGTAAATGATACATTGATATGGATGTTTCATTC